>NC_091940.1:14321119-14662369 GCF_041260155.1 Ptychodera flava
ATAGCCTTTTGTTTTCCATTGAAATTGTAATCTGGTGGGTAAATTTTCTGATGAGAAAATCTGGTGCCAACATAGGCCTTTAAACTTGCGATATGTAACTTTCATGACCCTACTAAAATTTAGTTCTAATGATCTCCGTTGTTTTTTAACATTATATATAGTCATTTATACTATAGGTCAAAACAGGGAAAAGTAAAGTGGTAGGAGGGGCACATTGCAGTTATGTAAAATGAGGAATCTTAAATAATTTTATGCATTGCCTACAAACACAAAAGTACATTAAATAATCAAATTGCTTGAATGAAATATCAATTTGCTGAATATATTTTTAAGAAATATATTAACAGCAACTATTTTGTTCCCTTTTCTAAGTTTTATATTTATTCAAATTATGCACTGTCTCCCCTCTTAATAGTCATTTTGTTTGTCATTCTCCAAATTCAATACAGAGTGGAAACAAAAACTACTTGTTGTGTAGATTAAATATAATTTTTAAGTGAAGTGCAGTGGCAGCTATACTTGATTTAGGCAAATTAAAATATTTCTCGGGCGATAAAATGTATCCAAAAATATTGCCTGGACAAAAATTAAGATAAATGCACACATAACTTGAACATGATGTCGCATTTTTCTCAATTCAATATGCATATTTCTTTTATCAGTGAATGTATTGCTCCCATTATCCGTTTATATCTATACATATTAGGTAATGTTATACCTCTTAGATTGTATTGGACTTTTAGTATGTCATTCTAGGACCTCTCTAAAATACACAAAGAAAAATTAAATTCTATTGCTGTCAGAAGTAGCTTATATAGTTACTAATTAGGGACATACAAAGAAAAGCGAAGTGTTGTGGCGGCCATATTGGATTTATGCAAATGAAGAATATTTCTATGACGACAAAATATTTTAATCAACCTTGCCTGAATCAAACACAAGGCAAATAAGCCCAAATCCGCATATATCATGTTTAGCCGAATATTTTTAGTAGCAACATTCTATCAGCAACTAGTTAATAACCATAATCTTTTTACATATATGCAAATTAGGCATTGTTTACATTTCTAGATTGTACGAGGCTTTTAGTATGTCATGGTAGGACTTCTCTGAAATACACAGTGTATAAATAATTCTATTGCTGTCAGACTTAGCTTAAAAATAGTTATTAATTGGGAAAAATACAAAGAAAAGTGAAGGTTGTGGCAGCCATATTGGATTTATGCAAATTAGGAATATTTCTATGACGACTAGATATTTCCATCAACATTACCTAAACCAAAAACAAGGCAAATAAGCCAAAAACCTGCATAACATATCATGTTTAGCCAATTATTTTTAGAAGAAACATTCAATCAGCACTACGTTTGTACCCATAATCTTTTTACATCTATGCAAATTAGGCACTGTTTACAATTCTAGATTGTACTCGGCTTTTAGTATGTTATTCTAGGACTTGTCTAAAATACAATGTGAAAAAATTATTCTATTGCTGTCAGTAGTAGCTTAAAAATAGTTATTAATTCGAGAAAAACTAAGAAAAGTGAAGTGTTGTGGCGGCCATATTGGATTTATGCAAATGAGGAATATTTCTATGACGACAAAATATTTTCAACAACATTGCCTAGACCAAAAAGGAGGCAAATAAGCCAAAAAACCTGTATCAAAATCATGTTTAGCCACATATTTTAAGTAGAAACCATCTATCAGCGACAATTTTATACCCATGAGCCCCCTTTACATTTATGCAAATTAGGCACTGTTGCACCCCTTAGATTTTATTATACTTTTAGTATGTTATTTCTAGGACCTTTCCAAAATGCATGGTGAAGAAAAAATTTCTGTTGCAATTATCCTAGGTTGACCCCTTTTTTGGCGTAGATTGACTGGACTAATTACGTTCGCAAGGCTGATAATAGTACTTCAACATATTGTACGAAAGAAAAGAAGATGTGCTTGCTATCTGGAACAAAGATAACCACACATCACTGCTGGTGACACTTCCAAGCTTTCGTTTCTGATTTACAGCTGGCGTCATTTGGATTTTGACAAATGATACCACTGAAAGGACCTCACAAGGGGAATTTGACACCGTCTATTATTGAGGAATGTACTCACTCGTCTTCAGAATACTCCGGAAGTACGTCATCAATTGTCTCGTACAAAAAGGAAACTATGGAGGCTTTGCCAGTATCTTAGGAAAGAAGAGAAATGTATTTTATGAAAAGTGAGTAGGTAGGTAGGTATGCATGCACGCATATATGGATATAAACTTTTTTGAATACGATGAAAAAACTTTTGCAGAAACTTTTCCTGTACAACATTCGTGTATAGCCACAAATAGCCACAAACATAGCCACAAACCGGAAGGACACTTATAATATACGTAAATCCTGATAATCTTACTTACTTTTGATTGTGAAGTCGAAGATATTCTTTGGCAGTGTTATGGAGTCTTGAGGGTTGTTCCAGGCAGTGTCGATGGAACTGAGTCTCCCGTCCGCGTAAACCGGGAACGTAAACTGCTCCTGCGGATCGTAGTCAGCGATGTCGAACCTTGCCAAGTTCATTACTGTAATCGCAAGAGAAACAAAAAAATTAACAAAAAGATGTCGAGAATTATGAAAGATTGTAATATATGAAGATGAAACAATTGCGAGACTAAGGGCCTTCACTTGTTTCATTTTAGTGGTCTGACTGTCCAGGATTGCCCCTCTCAGTAAACGAATTTCATCCCAAAGATAATATTGAATTGTCTTGGGGCTACTGTGAATCCAGCATTCGTTGGTCTGTTCATACCATTCTGAATAAACCGTCTTATTTCACCAGAGACACATTATTCTGGACATCCGGCAGACGTCAAACTCTTGGAAGCCGAGCTTTGGTTTTTTGTTTTCAATCATCAAGATGGTATTTGAGGAGCTTCGCTTTTCATTTCATATTTTGGAACAATCATGAAGACGTATAATTAAATCGTGCAGAGACCCAAACTTCTTGACTGTATGAAGTATACGGTTGATGTGGCTCGAACTTTTGCATTCATGTTGCGCAACTACAACTGTTCACAGCTGACTCATTTATGTACCGATTGGCTTAATCTCAAGTTCATGTACGTCAACTGGCTTCATTGATAGACATTACTGCTACTGAGAAAAGAAAATGGTTTTTGACTACAGCTGTAGTACTTTTTTGAATTTGTAAATCACTCACTTAAATTATCTGATGTCAATGTCACGTTCAAGTCAGCTTTTCGCCCGTTTTCGTCTCTCATTCTCTTGACGACGTCCATTGCGTATGCTTCAATGTCCTTCATCATCATAGTCGCCCCGGGATGGCTCTGTGAGAAAAGATACAAAGTCGATGAAATGACTGACAACTAGACTGCCGACAGCCCCTTGTTCCCTGTTTTTCCTATCATTGTATTGTCTCTCACACATACGGGGGCTTGGGGGTCGCAAGCGTATCGTCAAAGGCGCTAGTCGTGAATGCCGAAGGCATGACCTCGAGTGCCGTATAGGCTTTCGTCAGTCATCGGCCCTTGATTCAGCCGTGTCTATATAGTGTCACTGCAGTGACGACAAATGACACTTATGACTGCCGACAGTCTGACTCCGTAAAATATGAAATGTCCGTCCCCAAGTTGTTCATTTCAGCACAATTCTCTCGCCATTTGTCTTGCGTTTTTCCTCAGCAAGACACAGAATTCGGCAAATTATCTTACAAATAACAGAAATAACTGAAATAGTTACAGTTTGTGTATTCTTCTAAGGTTTTGTTGACGGGAAATGATCTCTTTCTGAAGACGTGATATTTCACCTCTCGCCCGGTTTCGCCGTATGGATTCATGTTTGTTTGAATTGTACTATAATGTAAACACTTATGATGACAACACAGTAGAATTCATCGCAAAAGTGACCGTATATGTCTATATTTTAAACGAGGAGAAGTGCAGTTCTGAAGACGGTCGCAAGAATAGGTCGTCGCAATTTCAAAGACAACTCACCTGATGAACTGACTTCCATTTTCCGGTTCGATGGCTTTCCAACAAATTACTTGATACATCCATCACAGTCTATGAACGAAACAAGAAGATGTAACTTTGCTGTCTATTTTAAGCAAGATGGGATCGAATTAATCAGCATTTCTGCATGGCGTGTTTTTATAAATAAAAACTATGAACTCGCAATAACACAGATATCAAACTTTTGTTTATACAATGACTTTTAATCCTAATTTTCACTGGAAAGTTATCAATATGCATTGTCCTTAGTATTTCTCCATGGATATCGGTGAGTATATCTTGTATATTGAGGAACCTTCGTCTGTCGACCTTTACTAAGGAGAGACAGCAGGATAACGGCGCATGTGTCCTATCACACTATCTGAAGACTCTCCATGGCAACGAGTACCTCATACAGATCTTAGGTGTTGTGTCTACTTAATACTGTTTTGAAATATGTCCTTATAAGCTTATATACTGGTTTTTATTCATTTTATAACCATACCCAAAAGTAGTAATGTAATCCCTTTCGGGTGTTCGAGAAACACGATTAATTAAATAAGAGTGCGAGATAATCAATAAATTATTAGTGATGGGACAGGAAAAAGACTGCTTGATAAATAACCATGGTCGATTTTCGAGGTGATAATTAATATATGAGTATAGAGTAGGGTTCCCGTTTGATTTGTGGTGACGGCATCATTTATAGATTCAGTTCATCGATGAAGAAAAGTTCACTTTCGTCAGTAACAGTCTGAGGGGTGGGCCGTAAAAAAGACATTGTGACATGAAGATGAGTAAAACCAGAAGTGACGAACTATAACTGAGTATCTTCAGCCGTATTTGAGGCTCGTTTTGCCTGTTTTTACACGAAGTACTCAAACAGCACATCGAGAAACATCACGTCACCTGCAAATCGTCTTCCGCCGCCGTGTCGTTTATCTTGTTCGGTAGTGTATGATGAAGCAGTTTATTCAGAATTTCCGAGGACACTTCCAGCTCGTCCAACGTCATGTAGGTCCTCGGTTGTACATAGCTGTTCAACTTGGCAATGGCTATCTCGTAGGCCGCAGCAGATAAAACGCCATCTACAATCGTCTGCACAAATTTGGAACGCAAATACGGCGATGTGTTAGCAATGTTCATCTTAATTCTATAACAATAGATGTTGGATAGGAGTTGTGGATATTGTAATATTAACGTTCAGCTCGGGCACAGGGTGAAGCAAGCAATAGGGACGCCAGCAAGCGTAAAAGCAAACTTTGTAACTAAGGGGCCGTGGATAAATAAAACACGCGCACGGTAAACGCAACTAATTGTGTTCGGTCTCAACTCCCGCGTTTACCGTGCGCATGTTTTAATTATCCACGGCCCCTTAGTACTTAAAAGTATGTAAACAGGGTAGAAAATCTAAAAACGATGTAACTATACAGTATATTTTGTGCGACACGTAGGTCATCTAAAGCAAAATGAAATTTAACTTAATGAAATACACCGGTTTGGCAGTGTTTAGTGAACACTTTCAGACAGGATAATTGGGTTGCTTGTCGAAGGTGGCCGATAGGGGTCGAAGGTGGCCGATGGGTGCACAAAGGGCTCTTCTCGGCGTAGTGAGAATGTTAGCTTACCATTTCATACAGTTCGTCGAGATCCCTCGAGCATCCCGAGGCATGCTGGTTGTCGCATTCAATAGTGCCAGTCCAAACAGACTTCGCGTCAAGTTCAGCGTGGTTGGTAGTGATAACTGAAAACGTAAGCATGCATGATCAAGAGTTTATGAGCTTATCTATCGATGTCATCGCTCCGATAGTCAGTATAATTAATAGATATATAATTTTTAATGTGGACATAGAACAAATGACATTGAAAAGCTTGAGCCTTAAACACAAAAAGTGCCTTATATAAATGGATTGATAAATTGATTTTTGCATAGTTCGTCGAGCGGAAATAAAGCTCTGGTTTGCGAGATCTAAGATTTTGTACCCTGGGTGAGAAATTCATTCATACCAATCCAAGTTATTAAGGTTCCAAGACAACTTGAAGAAATGTGACCTTTTTAATCTAACAATTCTCTAACGGTTAATAAGCTCAGAACCCCTGTAACAGTATACATTTTCTGAAAGCCTAGATATACGGGAACATTTTGGTAACCACAGTGTCTCCATTGTTTACATAACTATCACGTGACACGGTAATTTGCATAACCTTTCAAAAAACGGTTTTCCCTATGTTTTGTCCCAATACTTCAAAATATCTGACTCAAACTTGCTGGAATGCAAGCTGTCACAACGCTCTTCCAAAAAGTGTCTCAGATTTTTTATATCTTTCTTAGTTTTTTTGGTGCACAATTTTAAAGAAATCAACTATGCTTAAATTCACTGCTCTGGAAGTTTTTCTGGCATAAAAACTGTTTTAGAAGGTTTAAAAAATTCTGAGACAATCTTTTGAAGACCCTTCAGAAAGCTTGCACTCACACAAATTTCAGCCACATATCTCAAAGCATTGAAACAAAACATAGGGAAAACCGATTTTTGAAAGGTTATGCAAATTACCTGTCACGTGATAGTTATGTAAACAATGGTGACACTTTGGTTACCAAACTGTTCCCCTATATCTAGACTTTCCGAAAATATACAATTTATGGGGGTTCTGAGCTTATTAAACACTAGAGAATTGTTGTTTTAAAATGGTCAATTTCTTGTCTTGGAACCTTAAATGACTTACGGACTTCATGGCAGTCTTCGCCGTACACAAACTTCACAACGTTTGGATCCGAGAACTCTAGCACTTTATACCAGACGGCCAGGTCGTCGTACGCCGCGTAGAAGTAACCGCTGTTGGCGTCGTTTCGCTTTCCGAGGTGTAGCTTATTGAAAGAGTGTGGTGCTGCTGTTGTGGACAGGCTGGTCATGTTGACGGTAGTGTCTGTCGGAGGTGTAATGGATTGTTAAATTTGACCAGTGCCATCAATATTGTTGTTGTTAGTATCAGACATCCCGTTAAGCTATATTGCATATATTATCATACAATTTAAGATATACAGTCACCTTAATCTAAATATGCCCATATATGGTCAAAGGGGCGTTCCTCGGTATTCAAAATCCCCATGTGAGGGCGCTGTTTTTTAAAAAGCGGCCACCCGCTTAAAATCTGTGATTGGTTAGATTTTCTCTTTCCATGATAACTGTGGCAAAATTGGAACGGAATACAGTGACAGTGTACCTTTAATTGCACGACAGCAAACGTCATTAGTGCATTACTGAATAAACGAATGATTCAGTGAACAAGCAAGCAAACCAAAAGTATGTAAAAGTTCATGAAAAACAAACTCGAAGAGACATTCTTGCTAATGTGCAGCGGCTCGGAAGGTTTGATCAGATTGGTAGATTGTCATTATTTACAGAAAAGGAAATGGTTCAGCAACAAAAATGGGTTTCAGCCAATTAGCTCCGTGTCATGAAAATTTTGAAGTCTACTTTTAATTTATATTATGTTGGAGGGACACTAAGTCTTTAGCCTCGTCCGGAACTCCAGTATGGCAGGTATAAACAGCGATTCATTGCTAAAAAGGCGCTTGGCCATATGTCAATTCTCGGTTTTTGGCACTCTATGCAAATAAGGTGAACAACTCCAGGCAATTTTGACCGAAAGAAGCATGCGTTGCGCAGGTTAATACTCACATGGTTCAAGACCATTGATCAATACTCTAGGCCCTTGCTCCTGACTCCACGAGAGGGCGATGTTGGTCCACACCCTCGACAGCCGTGTTGTCGGCATCGATGCGTCCCACACCGTTTGGCCGTCGTTCACGATGAAGTTCATAGAACTGCGGGTGCACTTCAAGATGAATCCCTTGTCACCTGAGGGACCAGAGCTGTAGACGTGAAAGATTCCGCTGGATGTTATAACAAGTTACCGATATATAGCTAGATCACAGGTGGATGAGAGCGTAAGATGCACTATAAATGAGAGAGCGCGCATATGCAGGTCGAATAACCAAGGAAAAAACAACAAGGATAGTATGGTAGCACTGTTCGGTTAGGGTTAAGATATTTCAGGTTTGCATGAACGACCACGCAACAATTCTTCTGCAGCTTTAAAGTTTCTTCCAATTCACAACAAGACACTGTGCTAATACCATGACTAATTAACTAAAATATGGAAGAAGACGTAGGTGGAAAATGAAACTGATGAATTACAGTTGATCTTGAAATAAAACCAAATAGCTTCTGAACTATTAGGCAGGCGTGCTTGTCTCTTATCGTACAGCCTATACACGATCGTTGTTGTCAGACACTAACCTGAGAATGTAACCATAACCATCGGGATTGGTGTTAGAATCCGCCAGATTTGCAAAAGACATTGGTTTCATCCAAAACGACATCGTGACGCCATTCGTACACATGTCCGGGCTGTTTAAGCATGCTTCGGTGTCGTTGGCTGAAAATAATGATAAAAAGGCGATGCAGTCAGACGAAAGAAAATGTTTCTGATTGTCACACTGTAAGAAAACTGGTGTACATTCATTCGCCCTTGTTTTCCGACCAATGACAGTCATGAGAAGACTGCTGGTTAAACTTCACCGCTGGTTACTGAATTTGCATAGTAATCGTGGAACTGTCTGCCAGCGACCTCTCAACATGACACACACTCCACTCAAATCAGAGGAAACCCTCAAGATGATACCGTCATGGTACATTGCACCGTCGGTTAATACGAGCACAACATGTCACCGCCACTTTAGAGTGAACAGGTTTCGGTACTTCAGCGACATTCTGTGCAACGATAAATCAATCGTGACCGCCAAATTATCAGCCTTTATCCTTCAACGGCCAAAAAGGCCATCATAACACAATGTCCTGATTGAAAACAATTTTAATGACGCAACTTACCAACCGAAATGGCAATGTAGCCATACTGTCCGCTGTAATCTATAGTCTCCACTGATGCATCATCGTTCTTGTTTCGGTCCCTGTACAATCGAGTCTGAACCTTCTCCACGTCATTGTTTCCATCTGTGACGTAAAGAGTTCATTGGCCGTCGGATAACCTGTGCACTCTATAAATAAATAAATAAATAAATAAATAAATAAATAAATAAATAAATAATAGGTAAATAAGGACACTACAGATGGTACTACAATTTCCATATTATATTGAAAAGATGATAGTCTCTAAATGATTATTTTCTCATTTAACGAATACCATTTACATACCCATGCAGGACAATCAAAATCTGACCTCTGACCTTTTACACTTATTCATGACATAGAACTACTACTATCGAAGATCAAAGTAGACTATTGCCACTCTTTTATTGAAAGGTTTGCTCATTGTAAATTTCACCACTCTAATTCCAATGCCAACACTGAAAAAAAACAACTTAAAATGGATAGATGACGTCACCTGGATCGCCATACAAGTCAGCTGGCGTTGGTAACTGCTCATTTGCGTCGGGCACTATGACGATGACGTCATCGTAGCATGCGAGAATGTAGCCCTCGCCTGCAGAGTTAGAACGCCCCAGTGTGAACTTTTTGTAGTTGTTGTTAGTACGATCCCTGTTCCTAGAGCCTGTGTCCTGTGGTAGATGAGTACGGAGAATTACTTTCAAAGTTATACCAATAGCTATACAATACATGATTTTGACTGTTTTGTGCCCAAATAGGTACCATGGCCAGTGTTTCGATGTTGGACCCAAACCAACCCCTGGATCCAGACCAATTACGAGTTGGAATCTGGTCCGACATCGCGTGCCCGCACTGGCCATTTTGGGTAGTCTTAAAGGGAAACAGTTGTGGGAACTGCGCCTGTGCGAGTTTCTTGTTTACGAACGATGTATTTGGTGCAATATTTTTAGATGTATCTCAGCATCATAGCTGCAATATTTAAATTATACGATGTAGATTATGACAGACATGTTTTTACTTTCATCAATCACCATCGTACTTTGGATACAGTGTTTACATTTATCGTATGGGTCCCATACGACATTTGAGCGCAGGTCGATCCGACGACTGCATCTCTTTAACATACATTTGTTCTGGTCCGGACACATTGTTCAGTGTGAAGTTTTAATTATTACTCGTAAAGAAATGGTTGATAGATTTTCCAGTTTCTTGACTTACCTCACTAGCAACCTCAGTGCCATTGATACTGACAGTCAAACCATCGGACGAGGACCAAATAAAGGCAAAATATTCCCAATATTTGAAGGAGAACTGTTCTTGTCTGATTTCGACTTTCCACTGCCTGGAACCGTCTCCAACAATCACTTCGATCAGCGACGGTTTCTGGGTTACGACGAAGCCCTTCTCATCTTTGTTTTTCCAAAGGAAGGGGTAGAGAATCAATACAGTTTATATTAGTCATCTTTTGTCAAATCTGTGAGTGTGTATGTATTTTTCTTCATTTTATCAGAGAATGAGTACATCGCACAGAATAAGGTGTGCAATTACCTACAGATGCGGTTGTTTTTTGTGACCATTTTCGACTAAAATGATTAAATGCTGCAGAAGCACGTCGACGCTAGTACACCTTGATTAATTTGCGGGCCAGCTATACCATTTGGACTCTCCTTGTGCTTTATTCATTAGTCCAGACTAGCGTCATTGTCAGTAGTGCTCTGACTAGTCCGCACCGTGCAACTAAAATGATATTTTTCGCTGTACATACGTATTACGCATGCGGAGCATTTTTCAATGACCAATTGTCAAGGGCGCCGGCGCTCAATTCGAAATTTCTTCACAATCATATTGCATAAGCGGAGTTTATTTAAATAAATAAATAAATAAATAAATAAATAAATAAATAACAAGATGACAAAAACCAGCAAGATTTGTAGTAATTTGTACCTTCCTCCTGCGCACCAACGCTGACCAGATGCCCCTGGATACTTGGGATGTCCCTTAGCTTTATCCACATAGCAACAGCGAAACCATTGTTGCACGTTGACGGGTTGGAAAGGCACGTAATTTGGCCAAAATGCATATAACCCGTTGACCCGTCAGTGCATATCGCCTTTCCTATGCTGTGCCTGTCGGCTATGTATGAAATGCCGCTGGAACTGTAGGTTCCCGAGAAGTAGAGGCTGGTCGGAGTTTCAAAAGTCCAAAGGTAGTCCGCCTTGTCGTAGTGATATTTCTCGATTTCTGGACAAAACAAATATAGAAAAACATAATTTCCTGTGTATAATGGCGTGTCATAAATATTTCTGGTTGATCGATTAATTAAATGAAACGATGACATTATGTATCGTATCAAACGGTCAGGTATTACGTTTTTACCTTGATCCAAATATTCTTTGTGTATTTCTGTCTGGCTTTCTGTCTATTTTAGTCCACTTTTTAAATCTTTCTCTTGACAATTATCCGATCTGAAAACTCACTTCCCCATATTCTTACACGACGCCTTCAACACTTTTTCCCCTGTTCATGATATACAAATCGCGAAACTTCTCTGATATTTGCCTTACCCGAAATTCCCAGTAACCTGTGTATCTGTCTACTGTACGTGTACTCATGCCAGATCACCAGACTGTGGATCTTGAAGTCGGCGTACTGACTCTCGGCGTCGTTTCGCCGACCCAGAAGGAGTAGTGTGTGATCGTCCGTGTTTGAACCGGACAGGGTGCCTATCGAGGTCGCTGACATCTCGTTACCGTTGAGATATGCTGTAAATCCGAGATACCTATGCCAGGTGAAGGCCAGGTTACACCATTCGCCGTTGGGGATGTCCTGAAGCAAAATGGAGGGGATAATGTCACACAAAGAAAACGTTTTCTCTATTCCACCCTTAAATCAAAGTTGCCGACTCTTGCTTTTTCTATATACAGATGACTTTCTACGAAATTCGGTTTAGCGGAATTTTACAAGTATCCTCACGTCGTGGATCCCGAAATATGGCATCCAACAGGCACCTTTACTAAACTGCAGTCATTTGAGAAGATGGTTTTGTCTAACACAAAGTGCAACCGTTATTCAATATAAAAGTCAACGGAATTCTTTACATTTTAGGATGGAAGGTTTGATCGGGTTAAAGATATATTGTCGAAATCAGACAGAAAGTTCCAATGTAAGTTGTTTGGGTTTTATTCACAAAAGCAGACGAGCTCAAGGAACATCTCGCCATATCATCGTATGCGTCGGGATGTGTTTGTGAAGCTTACTTCTCTCAGATAAGTAAAGCAAACTATTACCTTTGTCGTTTAAAAGATAAGACGTGTCGATACTTACATTAATGTCATAGAGAGCGTTTATTTTCTCCGATCCATCGTTTATCATGAACTTCAAGATGGCCGCCTGCCTGAACACAGCGAAGCCTCTTGAAGAAGCCTGGGCACCGGAACTGTGGCGGGTTACAAAAAGATAACACAAAAATAAGAAAGATACTGTTTTTTATTCATATTGATATGCAGCTTTTTATCGCAATTTAAATTAGTATGAAACTCGGAACTGAAAGAGTTAAACTTCTGCTCAAACTGTATTTAAGGAAACTTTACCCAATTTTCTTTCAAAATCAAGACTGGACAGAACAGGTTCAATTTACCGATATTTGAAAATCAAGATCCCTATGTTAGCTCTATGCAAAGACCTTGTCTATGCTCTATGTAAAAATATACGTTTTCGATTTTCACTAAAACAAGAAAGTAAAACTTTCATTAACTCTGCATGCTTCAAAAATGAATCCACATTTATGAGCAGTAATTACAGCAAAGTATTGTAACAACACGAGTCTGAATATCTGCCCAAGAGGCACATTTTACCATGTTTAGCCACGTCTAACCTAATACTCAATACCTTCTTACCGTGTTTATTGGTTTTTTCTGGCTCATGGCCAGACATGACATAGTTTTCTCATTATTTGGTACAACACAATAACTATATTACTGAAAGCAAAGAAACACCGCCGTTGTACGTCACGGTCTTAGTGCTGTACTCACCTGAGCAAATAAGCGGTACCACTGGTCGTGTACGCAAAATTGATCCAAAACGAAACGGTCAGGCCGGCGTCACAGTACGAAGGGTCGCTTATACAGGCCCCGGTGAAATTACCTGTCGGGATCAGAGTCACGATGTCATGTTTATTGGAGTCATTTTTTTTACGAAATAATCAATCAATCAATAAAGGAATTTTTATCCATGTGTCATGCAACAGTCCCTCCAACAAGTGATAAGGAACTGTTGTCAGGTCTACGCTTGGAAATCGTAGCAATTGCTGTTAACATGCCAATCGAAGTGTACAGTTTTGGAAATTTTGTACCAAACGGCCCATGGAAATATGCTCTGCCTCTACCAAGCTTGTGAACAGTACAATGACACTCATTATATTACCATGCCCTGTCCGTCGCATTTTAATTGGTCGAGCTGAACCACGTGACTGCCCACAAATACACAGTAATGGTTTATTTACATGCTCGTGAATGTCAATAATATCGTAAATATAGTAACTTCACAGCCATTAAAACGAAAATTGTGATTTGTGCAAAGATCACAATCAATCACAAAACAAAATGGAGCACTTGTGGACCAAGTTTAGACGCTTTTTCCAAAAAAATCTTCGAATTTGCAAAATTTTTGCAGCGCGCGCTTTAATCTAACAAGTTCTGGGGTCCTGTGGTCCTTCGCACGGGAAATTTTCGTAAATTTTGACGGTTTAGGCGTTCGTTGATTATGTAATGGAAATAACAGACTCCGCGCTGTGCCATTAACGTTTATTTATGGGCGCGAGCGAGAGGAAAGCCAAATTAACTGCTCAGCAAGCCTTGACCGTTAATTTTTGGCTTTCCTCTCGTCCTTGCCAATAAATAAACGTTAGTGGAGAGCGTCGTCCGTTATTTCTATAGTGTAAAAACCGTTGAAAGTTTTTTTATATATAATGCAGGTGGGAAACATCTTGTGTTGAACTGTATGTAGGCTTACTGTCTGCGGTTTAGTTTGGCGAACATGTGAATTTCTCATGTATGTAAGATTATTTTTCCAAAGTTTCCATCGTCGAGTCAAACATGTGTAGGTGACGTTACATTCAATCCAGGCAGCAATTTGACCAATGACCACAGAAGATGATGGAATGTTATTGGGCAAAGAAACACCATCCTTACCGAGTATGATATCCGACTGTTGACCGGTCAATTCAATCGTATCGTCGTCAACGATTTCCACGTACTCGTTTGGACCTATGAAGCCCATGGACGGATCCGGGGCGTTGTTAGCCATGATGAAGTAATCACTCGTGATGAGTCCGTGCGTGTCCCAGTGGTAGGTGGCGTCCTTGTAGTTGAGATTTTCTGTCACAATAAAAAAATACATACAAAAAATGGCATTTCTCCATGCTGAAAACGCTGGAAAACATGCACTAGGTCTGGGTGATATGCATAGTTCATCATTGTTAACAACAAGGACGCGAAAGCATTAACCCTTTGAGCGCCAACTTCAATTTTTGTCATCTTTGTAAAATGAAAATCAAACAATTTCTTTCACATTTTCTCAGAAATTATGATAAAAAACTGAAAGCAATAGGATATCATGTCAATTCAGTCCAAATCCTTCAAAAATTACAGAAAAATATACAAAATTTACAAAATATTGCACTAAAAGTTTGGAGGGAAAAATATGGCACTCAAAGGGTTAATCGTCGTCGTTCCGGCTCCAGACAAAATACAAATTTGAGGAGGGAAGTCATCTAACGACATTCATCGTGGTTCCTGCTGTGCTAGGAAAACACGTACATCATCAGAAATAGCTGTACTTAACTGATACTAAAAAGTCTTGACTGTACGTCAATCACTTTACAGTTTCGCAGGGAAGGCAAAAATCCTAGCTACCAGTCTTCAATTCTTAGTTTTCATATTCATGCTTGTTGACATTAAGTGTTGCTCATAATGTTCTTTGTTCTGCTTTGAAAGTTGTGTCTAGTTCATTAATTTGTTCAGAGATAAAGCTGCTAATCATCCCGCCCCTTTAAATGTACCGGCACCGTCGTCATCGTCATCGATAACCACTCACCTGTCAAACCGAACAGTTCTCGCAGTTCGTACGGCTTCAACTCTCGTTCGAAGACGGCGAATTCCTCGAAGGTGAAATTCGAATCGTTGTCGAGGAAATCGTTCCTTCTGCCGAGGATCAGCCTCGTCTCGAAGTCTTCGGGTCTGATCTTCCGATAGCCGGTGAAATCGGCGGCGTGTTGAATGCCGTCGATGTACAGGTGTAGCCCGCTGCGGTCGGACCAAGTGAGACCCAGGTTGACCCAGTCCGAGAATTCTGTAGGTGTATCGAGAGCAAGCATGAGGTAGGACGGGGCTACCATGAGTGGAGGATAACATACGGACAAATGGGATACGCTCATTATAAAAGTGAAAGAAATAGAGCTATGACGTAGTTAACAAGCTACTGACCGACGCAACGCTTTTGCTTTCTGTTTTTTGATAACGATGGTCTTTAACTTCTGTGATACTGCCATACTTTTAAATATTGTCAGCTCTAATGTTCAGAAATCATTATAACAGATAGATGATACTGCACAGCCGAAGGACAGGATTTCATTTACAAGTACACATATGTTATTCCTTTAAAGGGATACAGTCGTCTAAACGTCAAAGGTCGTATGGGACCCACACGACAAATGTAAACACTGTATCCAAGGAACGATGGTAATTGATGAAAGTTAAAACATGTCTGTCATAATCTACATCGTATAATTTAAATGTTGCAGCTATAAAGATGAGGTGCGTCGCGGTCTGACATCGTGCACGCGGGAATTTGTTTGTAAACAGAAAAATCGCACAGGCGCAGTTCCGACGACTGTTTCCCTTTAAAATCAAAGTGTTTGATGAAGTTGTTTTGCTAAGCAACGGTAGATTTGATAATGCAACCCACCGAAGTATCCTTCCGTAGTGTTGGCTTCCGTAACGTAAGGCTGGTACGGTATCTCGAGCACCCATCTATAGTTTCCGTCGGTGAGGGCGGCTCCGAGCTTGCTTACAGTCTCGTAGTCTCCCCTCTGATAGATTGAGAAGCCCATCGTGACCTGCTCGCCAGAGCTGATCAGGAAGTGGGTGGTGTTGTCTTGTATCTCGGATAACTGGACCCACAGGGAAACGGACAGTCCCTCGGTGCAAAGCGACGGATTGCTCACGCACTCACCGGCGAAGTCACCTGCAGTCGAATAAAGTATAAAGTACTATGGCTAAGTAAATGTTCTTTTTTTCAAATCAGCAGCGAAGTTCCAGTAGTTTGAGATTAAGAGAAATGTGTAGTGAGTTTATCCCTTGGATCAATACGTTATAAGTCTTACCCATATATAGCCACTGATCACAGCACCCAAGGATAAGAATGGAATTGCCCTTTTCGTCCCGCCCGGGCATGAGCAGGACTGCGCCATCTCCCGGCAGGTTTAATCCCCCTGCGGTGTTGTTGAAGAAGGCGTCGTACTCCGAAACCGTCAGGTGGTCTTTTCTGACCCAGGAGTCCGTTGACCAGAAGTAGTTAGCGTTGGTCACCAGCGTGTACTCTCGCCCTGTGCGAGATAACAAAGTTCATGCCATTAGTAATCTAGTGTCATCTGGCGAAGTGATTAATTCTACTTACTAGTAATTTGATTTTAATGAAATCAAGATATCAACATTGAGAAGCTGGGTTTAGTCGAGAATGAGAATGTACTCTAAGTATTCATCGATTCCTTTGCGCCAACATTTGTCTCCCTTCTTATTGAAAATAAATAAAGCATACTCTAGTATTTAAATGCCTCGTTCCTCGTTCAATGTATATCCAGGGATGTTCCTTAGAGTGTTCCGAATTTTCAAAATCCGATCTTGGTTTCGTCAAACTGTAGTTCGCCTGTCAGTGGTCTCATAATCCATACTCGCTGGGTCTTTTTTGACAGACAACATGCCTCTCCAACTGGTATTTATATTAATGTCAAAGATCATATTCATACAAGTGCTCAATTTTCACTGGTGAAAGGAATATGTGAGAAAAATGAATATTAAGCCTACTTGTCATGCCGAGGAACCTGTGTGCTTCAAAGTCATTCAACCGCCTGTTCCATATGACCACATCACTGTAGGCAACAGGGAAGCCACTGTTCAGAGAGTTGTACTGAGTACCTAGGGTCAACAGGTTGTCCGAATTGTAGTCACCGCTCGATTCGGTCACCCTAACCGCGTCCGCGACTAGCCTGCCGTTGATGAAAGCCTGCGTGCCGTCCGTCACGTCCCAGTTGAAGGCCACATTGGCCCATTGGTCCCACGGCACAGAGGATTCTGGGATTGAGGCGCTCTTCACTTCATTGTATCCGTCTACAACTGCAGATTACAAAAGAAGAGAAGTTTATTCATCGCACATGAAACACAAACAAGATACGCTGATGAACTAATTGTTATACTTTGTCAAGGAAGCCATGATCCAAATTATATATCGCCAAGAAAATGTCGGGACTTTCCATTTTGTTTGGTCCATATTACTTGTCACTCCAAAACAAAATGTTCGTCTTTTGTTTTGCTGCACGATCCGATGCGGCCGACATTGAGCCATTTTGATGTAAGAGTTTATACATGTAGTATTAAAGCCCCGTTTAGCTGCATCTTTTTGCCCTTGCTAACTAAAAGATATCATCCAATCTACGGAGAGATGTTTTGGATCCCTGTTAAGCCCGCTTATATTTGTGGAGGCCATATTTGAGTTTCAACTCAACAATTATTTAGATGTTAAAATCTAAGTTGTGCGTTCGATCGTCACAAATGTTTGAAAAACGTTCTTTGGTCACACTTCGGGAAGCACCTTAAAAAGAAGTTGCATTTAATCTCAAATCATCTCATCATGAAAAAAATGTAAAATGATAGCCATTGAGGCTTTAAAGTCTCCATGAGAGATCAGAAAATTTTGAACTTTCAAGTTGATGCATCCCGAATCTTCTGAGAGAGTCAAACTGTGGCAACCAATGCAGTTACAGTCTAGTACCGAGTACCCTGAGCTGCTGCTCAATGTATACCAACTGACCTTGTAAAAGCAATGCATTGGCATTCGTTATCATTATTGCCAAGCCTACACGCCCTCCTTGGTTTGCAGCTCCCGAGTACATCAAGAACGCCGGCGTCGTGTCCTTGACTCGTGAATCGATCTTCAACCAGAGAGACACACTGATTCCGTCCACGCATTCCCTGGGCAGGCCGATGCAGTGATTGGGGTAGTCGCCAAGGTCGACCCAGGTGTCGTCGGCCCCGATCTGGACATAGAGGCCGACATTCTGACGCCCCGCCACGATGGTGAAGTTCGAACCCGTGATGGTGAGCGACCCGCCGCCGGTATTAAGTTGCCAAATAAACGGTGCCAGTATGTAGTAGGGATTCGTTTCTGGTGTTGTGCCTGTGATGTGAAAATATGAATGTGTGACGTGCAATTTGTCATGAGCCCGAGGATCATCAAGATCTAATTCATACGTCATCGCTTATGTTAATTGACAATGTTTGTAATATATCCTTTCGATCCATAAACACATTTCTCATTCAGTCTGTTCCTATGCAAATTGACAGCCGTGCAAAAAGATGCAAAAAATGCATTGTAACATACCATATTGTTGACAAATGAATTTTAGTCCGGTCTAAAAATCAGTAATTAATAATGACCCTTTGCATTTTTACGGGTGCAGGTTGTTTTACCAAGTTCAACACAATGCATTTCGAAATGATTTTGATTAAGAAATTGCACTTGACGGAAATAGCAAATGTACTTGAAAAGACATTGCAACGCTATACGGCTTACAAGTAATTGAGCTTTTAATTATTTTGTGCACTTCGTAGTTTGCATCTTCTGTGTAAAACGTTCAGTCTATTTGTCAGACAGCAGGCAGAGTACTTGGTGATACTCATCTGTGCAGTGTACACAGGAACTTGGAATCTTACGTTGTCGTGATGGTTCCACGTTTTTTAAACATCGAGATAGCACCTATACACGAACAAACGCCTGAGCGTGGCGTTCAGCATTTTTTCAAGTTCATATATGTATTGCAGGATGACTGCAAATGAATTAATCAAACTCTGTCAGACTTAAGTTCTTAGTTTCATTGAAACAGAAAATGGAGATTGAAGCGTACTTGGGGGTGGAAATAAACAATATATTCGTATACGTGAGGGAAATAGTCAAGTTGAATATTAGTTTGTTAAAGATTCCAAGAAGGGTTTGAGAAGACAGTGTACTTACTCAGGAATCCCGGACTTAAATCAACCACTTGGGAGAAATCGTAATTGGGAGTCAAATCTGAAAGCCAAGGAAAAGAAGGAATTATCATCTGTCACACGACGTATCTGAAGTGTTTTGGCACCGGTATTGAAAATCGTACTATCGTTCACATTATTTTATTTATAAAATACCAAGCCCAATTCAATTCAGTTTAATAGTGGCTCCAAGGATCTCGTTGAACACAAGGTTCAGTTTGTGATTCTCATTCTCTAAGAGAAAGTCTCTCCACTTATATGCTACTGCAGGAAATTTTATTTCAATCCGAAAATCTTTCAATTTTATTTCACATTTGCTCTCTTCCGTAGCCTTAGAAACATCATGGCTGGGACAGGCTCGATTGAATGACAAACCGTGCTCCTGGTTAGGATGCTGATATTACCAGAAGCTATCGGGCAGATTTGGTCGTTCATCACTAACATATAGGAACACACAGTTAGTTCGAGTACTTACCTAAGTCACAGAAGTCGCCAGTAAAGCCAAACGTACATTCGCAGCTGAATGCGGCAATCAAATCGGAACAAGTGCCGCCATTCGCACACGGATTCGACGCACATTCGTCAATCTCTGAAAAAATGAATGAATTAATAAACGACTTAGTGAAAGCACGATGCAGTTATTTTATTTCAAATCTGTGCTGACATTTATTTGTTAAGTTGAGCACAACGGACCTTAGTTCGTCAAAGTTCAACGTTGTCATTTGAAAAGATGCCCACTGTAGTCCTTAACTGGTTTACAAAGCGTTCCCCTGACAAATGCTAGTCTGCTCACTGCCTCATTTCTACCGTTAGCTGCGCTCCTCACAGACGATGTAGCGCCAGCAGCGTTAGAAAGGGGGCAGGAAACTAGACTATGACAAAAGCCTGAAGTTGAACGGGGTGAGAATTATTGTTTCCAAAAGAAAATGAAGGTCGAAATTTAGCAGCAAGATGTGTTCGTCACGTTTCCCACACGCTTAACTGGTGTTATTTGTCCAAAACAACTTTTCACCAACTCACCTATTTCGCAGTCAGTGCCGTTGTATCCTGGATTACACTCACATTGGTAGGCCGCCAAGCCAACGTCATAACAGTCACCATATACACACGGTTCCGACACACAGTCATCGATATCTGAGGAAGGACAAAAAGGAATAAATGAATGAATGAATGAAGAAATGAATGAATAAACAAATAAAAAATAAATAATCAGATGTAAATAAAACTCAACCAATTCCTGTATGCGTTACATAATGTGAGCATGCAGTGGTACGGTTGTCAATGAATTTAAACAGCTTTAATTCCAACAGTTTATCAAAGGCGGGGTGCAGTACAACCCTCATGTCGACCAAATGCTGCTATGTGCCAGATTGCACCGAATTTGTTCCGATATTTTCATAGATAAGTACATTGTACCTTATAACAAGTTCAAGTATGCAAAAGATTTATGATTTTAAAGCCAAGAATCCTATGGTGCAATTATCATCTTGTGTGTTTAATGTATTTCCTCCAATTTCCATTATACAAAGGACTGTACTCAGTAGCTTTGCGAGTCACATTAAACACGGTTATATACCGTGCATTAAAGTAAATCGAATCTAAATTGTCTTCTAAACATGCCGAAAATACAATATAACAGATGGATTAAGTAATATTCCAGTTATCTTCGAGTCACGAATGAACCAGACGGACGCTTGGCAACGACGCCTCAAGTCTTCAGCACTTCGGACTGTAGCAACGCAACATGTCCGACACTTACCCAAACCACCCATCAGTTTTACATAGTCGGTCGAATTTGTGAACAACGGCCACACAGCAAACTCGTCGAGTAAACCGGACACGTGTTCGGTTAAACTAGCCGTGTTGAAACGACACCCGACGGTCAGTTTGTCGACCACGTCCGGCGACATCGACTGTGTCCCTGTCGGGTCGGTCCCGACGCTGTTTGCATCAACAGTCACCTAGTGAATGACAAAATATATGACTTAATTCATTTCCAAATGTTAACCTGTGAACAAAATATTAATCAGTGGATCTTTGTCGCTTTAATTCTGTATGTCCTATGATAGACCCGAAGCACTGTTGTAGATAGTTTCACCGTAAAGTGAAAGAAAGGTATGTAGTTGATCCTTCCACTTCGCCGGCACACACAAGACAGAAGCAGATATTGAATTTGCAATATCTATATCTTTTGCTGCTCCAGTCAATGCTGCCCAACTATATCCAAACACTTTTCAAATTTATGCGAGAGGGCAAAATCATGAGATCAAAAATCTTAGCCTGACTTACATCCAAACCGTGCTGCCAATGCCAAGAAAAGCCAATATTGGTCCACAGGTCGGCCGGGATTTGGTTCTGAACTCTGACCTCCCAGTTGTAAGTGCCGTTGTTGACGACGACGTAGAATTTGTTGTTCTCCTTGTAGATTGAGAACCCTGTAGAGTCTGGAGGGCCTGTTGTCAAAACAAAACAACAAACAAACAAAGACTTTAATGCGGCATTATTATCCCTTTAGCTGGAGATTATGGCGATCGACAAAGATGACACACATTTCCTCGCTATTCCCTAATCTGCCACGGGAACTTGAATATCAATGATCGCAGTGATCTTGATAAGTGTTTGTATGCCTGTATCTGGTCGTGTATGTACCGACAATTTTTCATTGTCACTGATGATAATCATGTGCCATAAGCTGCCCAACATGTTCTATTAGTTTAGCTCGCCTGTAGATTTTGAAGACAGCATAGTGTAACACTTGCATTGTTACAGGAAAAACTAGAAAAAAGGTAAGATTAACTAGTATGCGTAACAAAACTTATATCATAACAGAGAAGTTGAAGAGATGTTTAAATTGAACGGCTAAAGTACAGTAAGGAGTAATTATTTCTCTGAAAATGAAAACAAAGTGGAAACCGTCCTACCTGAACTGACTATGTATTTCGAATCAGATTCCTTTATTTGGCTTTCAGTAAATCGGACCCAGATCGAGGCTGACAAGCCCTCGGTGCAAAGCCCGGTGTCGCTGATACAATCGGAGTCGAAGTCCCCGAAGTCGATGCAGTCGGACGTGCCGTTTTCCTGCAGCATGACCGACATGCCGCTGATGCCGTAGTCGTTGGGGGCGGTGTTGCCGGCCTGGCCTGGCGTGCCCAGTTGACTGTCCATGTACGTGTTGGAGGCGGTCACGTTGTCGAAGGGCCAGTAGAGCGAGCCGGCCGTCATCTGAACCGTGTTCACGTAGAAGAAACCTGGAGTTGGTAAAGTGTATGGACGAGATGAAAACGAATTAGGCGTGTATCGGATTGTCTCACTGCAGCAAAATGGCAGGACCTCATATGAGTCAAAACTGTGTGCTTCTTTTGGAAGAACTCATAATTCATGAGTACCTTGTCGCTTTCAAGTTACTTTCTAGAGATTCATGTTGCCCTTTCGGAAAACTGAGCTGCTTTTGACCTTGGAAAAGTGCAAATGAAGGGAAGTAAATGCGGCTGGACTATTTGTACTTACTGTACTCGCAATCAGTACCCCAGTATCCGTAATCACATTCGCATTTGTAGTATCCGACCTTGTCAATACAACTGCCACGATGTGAACAGGTTATTCCAGTACATTCGTCGATTTCTAGCAAAAAATAAAAAATAAATAAACATAAACACTCAAGTCAGTTCGTGATCTCCTTTGCCTCAGCATATTGTCGTTAGGGTACAGAACAGACAACAGACACTTATTGGAATACGTGACGTCAGCCACCCCCCTCACTGTGTCATGTTTTCACCGAATCTGGCCAAATTAGCTTATTCGCCAGAATTTGAAAATATGGCTCGATGTGTAATACATGTACTTTACGGAGTATCAAAATGATGTATCGCTTTGCTTTGATTACAGTCGTTCTGTGTAAAATTCAAAATAAGAACTGGAGGGGCCACAACACTGAGCTACACAACCGTTGCTGGCACAATACATCCGGGTATTCCTCGGTTATACTCGCTGATACTCACCGGCACATGTGAATCCGTTGCCGGCAAATCCATTTCTGCAGGCACAGGTGTAGGATCCAGCGGTGTTTGTACAGATACCATAGGTAGTGTGGCAGCTGTGTCCAACGGTACACTCATCGATGTCTGTGAGAGGAACGGATACCAGAATTGATGATGCTTTAACTGTCAATCACTGATTTTATTTTTTTGTATGTTTGTTTATCTCTGTCCTCCATGTGACGTATATCAGAGGATGAAACGGTTCACACAGATTTCAAACACCTTTCCATCTTTTTACACGATTTTAACTACTTACTTCGATCCTAAAAAACAGTTTAAACAATGTGCAGAATAACAATAACAAGGAAATATTGACAGAATCACTTTAATCTACATGAAAATAATGCAAGACCGCGAATTCCAATGAAATCTAGTTGAAATACATCAGTTGCCTTTAAAGGGCCATTATTTGTAACTTTTACCAGTTTTTACCTCGGAAAATTCCATGTTGGAGGCTCATATTTGTTGCAAAATGTTGTTTTACGAAGAAGCAAACATGATTAGTGATGTTATAGCCACATAAAACTGCTAATTTTTGTTCAACGTGTTGCCCTCCGAGCTCGTTTGTTGACGTCTGGCATGCTCAGCGTGCTTGGGAGAACGCAGATGGTGACGCCGCGATCACGCGAGATGTACAAGTTCATTGCGTCGTGGATTGCCAGACATCTGGCTACGCAACGTGCTCGGACAATGGACTACGACGTAAGTGCCGGGCATAAGTAATGAATATTTATTTTGAAATTGCTGTAAATGGCTCGTGCAGGTGCAGAAGAATGCCTACGTTGCAATCCGCGTGTCAACAGAGTTTGTATTTCTGTCCGGACAAAAATTGAAATTTTCGTTGTAAAATCACATGTTATTTAGTTGTAGGGCACGTAATGTTTCCGAATAATACGCGATTCTCTGTTATTTGACAGGCTATTCAACATGAGCCAGTGATCATTCCAATCAAAACTAACGGAAAAATCGCCCGAAGATACAGCTAATGGAACTTTAAATAACCAAAAAGGTGAATATTCTTTCTCCGCTTTAAAACAGCATAAAACAGCGAATCAAATCAATAAACATTAAGTTGTGTGAATGCATAAATTACTAGTCGTTATTAGAGACATCTCCATACAAATTCATAAGATAATATTTGCATAATCATGTTTGTTACGTACAGGGCAAATTATCAACACAATGTGCAGCAGTTTACAACACTTACCTGTACAGAAACTGACACCGTCACCTTCATAGCCAGTATCGCAGGCACATGTAAATGAGCCTACTGTGTTTGTACAGGCACCCAGGGTAGAGTGGCAATTGTCACTGCCTTTACTACACTCGTCGTCGTCTGTGCAAAAAAATTGGAGGGAAGAGATGAATTAAACTTCATATTAAACGGCTTGATGTTTGGCAGCAGTACCTCGGAACGTATCAATCGTAGAATGCGCCTCAGGGACAGATATTTGGACTCTCAATATTTTTACAATTCTTTTCTGATCTACCACTTGTTTGGGCTAATTTTAAAGCTCTTGGAGTAAGAAATATATTCACCGTCTTAGTTTTTCGAAAATAGAAAATTTTATTTTTCCCCATAGAGTCACCACAGGGAATGCGACATTGAGAATTTTAAATGACGGTAAATGTTTATTAGGCTTAATTTGTTTCTCTGAAACCAAACTTTAACCGGTGACTCCTGGTTTTTAATCTTGATTTGAATGGTTAAAATATTCATTGAGGAAAGTTTTAACAAAAAATTAGGTCCTGGCACTTTTTAGGTGCTTACTACCTTAGGTAGTAAAATGCAGAGCAGCTGAGTTGATTAAACGGAGGGAATTTAAAGTGATGGAGGGTAAAGAGATGGACGGAGGTAAAGTAAAATTGATATTGGGAAATGGTAAGAATGTATAACATAACAATGATACAGTCACCGGGATGGAGCTGTATCTATTCAAACGTAGCCTGAAAGACAAACGGGCCAGGAAATGGTGTTAACAGTGAAGCTGGGTGACGTCGACAGGGACTGGTTCAGCTAGGTTAAAGTACGGGATACAGATAGTTTGGTGGATAGACGAAGTGAATCATGTGTATGGAGAGGGGTGTGTACGAAGGATAGGGAGACAAAGAGGCCGTCAGCAGGCAGACAGATATAGCAGTGGAGAAATATGATAGCTTTCAGAGATATCAAGGTATTAACAATTAAATTTATGGAGAAAGATAAAAGGAATTTTCAATCAAAACGGCCAATAAATTTCGTTCAGTCATCTTTAGAAGAGGCCAGAATAAAATGCAATTATACAAGTGTGATTCTTCCTACCTGCGCAGCTGTTGTCACCATCGTCGTCTTGGTAACCAGCGTCACAGTTACATACGTAAGATCCTATGCTATTGGTACACGAGGATATGGACGCGTCACACGAGTCGCTTCCGGTTCCACACTCGTCAATGTCTGGTGAATATGCAAAGCAGATGGTGAGGTAGATTTGAATTTCTGAATCCTGTACGGTATCTTTGGCATGTAATGAATCTGCGAGTTCGAACCTCAAGTGAGCTTTACAACGATCATCTCTGCATTTGCCTCGTCTTTTTAATTAACTGAGTGGATATGTTTGGTGGCACAAGCAAAGTGGGGTGCCATCAAAAGATTCCCGTTCCGGAATACGCGATTAATTTCTACAAATGGCAGTGATGACAGGGGGGAATGTCCAGCATGAGCCGATTGAATTTACTTTGTCAGATTAAGTTTCGTCCGAATTTTGAAAGTTATATATCAACTGTCACAGTAAATAAACACCGTAAAGCATTATCACAGATGCGATGTTCCAGTCACCAGCTTGCTATTGAATCAGGTCGTAGTAGGGGTCTCGATCGCACAGAGCGATTCTGTGAAATTTGTCATGAAGGTCTTGTTGAGGACGAATTTCATTTTCTTTTCGAATGTCCACTCTTTCAAAATTTGAGAGAGAAGTTTTTGCCATGTTGGGCGAATGAAAATCGAAGACAACAAACTCTCATACGGCTTTTTACTACTAAAGATAGCAAAATTCTTTGTAATTTAGGGAAGTTTATTATAAAGCATTTGAACTAAGGAAAGAAGCTATGGAAGTGTAAGATCAGTACTTTTCTTTTCCTCTTTTCCTTACATTGTAATACATTTATTTGGTGTAATCATGATATGTAATATTTCTTTGTCATATATTCCAAGCAATGGGCCGGTGGCCTGTAAGCTAATAAAGTAAAATAATTTGTCTTCAAATGGCAGTGATGACAGTTGCGATCGTGTTGTTTCAATTATAAGCACTTTGTGTTGTCAGTAAAATGTGTAACGACGTGTCCATATAAATTTGAACTCCTATATGTCATCAGATGTAAGACGTATCTTTATATTACGAAAACAAAAACACACATACATTACTCAGAGTCGAGTACAAACGAAGCAACGAAAAGTCGTTCGTTATCATACACAAATAGCTAAATATCCTTTTAATAACTCCGTCTCCAGACGATCTACCAAGACACATCCCTGTGCGTCGCGTTATTCTACTCATGGGTATGAATTTGATGTACCATACATTTATTTACCTGAACACGAGCTGACGCCATCACCGCTGTAACCAACGATACAGGAACAGGAGAATGATCCAAAATTATTGGTACAAACACCAAGAGAAGCGTGGCAGTTATCAGTCCCGGCCGAGCATTCATTTGTATCTGTGGAGTACATGAGATGAAACCATTTTAACGTTGAAGTCCGTGTTATAAATGAGAGAGAGAGAGAGAGAGAGAGAGAGAGAGAGAGAGAGAGAGAGAGAGAGAGAGAGAGAGAGAGAGGTGTGTCTCTTACAGGAAGAAGACACACAGAGAAAAACACTATGAGTCTGAGGTAGTTAAAATCTTGCCAAAGCAGACAAAATACTAAAGTTGATGGCAAACGACATGGGGATACGCGTGTTGTGCAATGTAAACTATGTTGTGCCGCTTGTCCTGCCATCAGCAGTTACGCCAGCTAGGAACCAAGCCTATAAAAGCATCTATAATCCAGTAGAGTAAGTCTTCGAATAGCTGAAACCTGTTATCTCAGCTTCAGCAGAAAGTGAGGAATAGTGAATTCATATGTCTGTAGAATTCGAGTCTTACCTTCGCAACTGTTGTCGCCATCGTCGTCGTTGAAGCCAGTCTTGCAGGTACACGTGTAAGAACCAACCGCATTGACACACGTGGATGTCGTTGCTAAGCACGAGTCAGTGCCGAGGGAGCATTCGTCAACATCTAAACGCAAAAGAGGAGATAAATGATTAATTAATTTTAGTTAATTTTAAGTGTTACCTGAAAATCTACCAATTCATTGCTTACGATTTCTCGTTATCTTGTTTATTCGCATTACCCGAGATATGTTTGCATTGATAAGTTAATTTTATAAATCACTTCTTGAGACAGCAAGGTCATTTGCAAACTCGTCTCACAGTGCTGTACCGAGTAGCATTGTTCATTGGTGTGTTTTTACATTTAACCCTGTTTTATTTGTAATAGAAAAGAAGGGTTGTCAGAAAAGTGTAACACAACAGTTTTCAAATTAAGTTGGTAGTGTTTTAACCCACTTACAACAATATTTCTCTTACTTGTCTTTTTCCAGAGCAATTTCGTACTCTATGTTGTAATTGTGTTTAACTTGTAGCAAATACAGAGCACCGGCGGTTAGTATTCATTTCCATTGCATAAAGAAATGGTTTTGCCATAAATATTGAGATGATTATAAATAACTGGAACACTCGTGACTCCAAAACAAGACAAAGATGCTTTTTCGTTGAAGTTATAACTCGTCCAAGTGTCAGAGAATTTACATGATAAAATACATGGTTTAGTGTTGTATCATTATATTGCAGAAGGTGCAGTGGGATGGCTTGTCCATACCCTTTCTGTAGAAGGACGTATCAGTCAACAGTGTGCACTGCAAATTTACAAATAACTTGAGTGCGTATTGTTTGACGGTACAATAGACTGTAAGCGACTGAAATTACATAGCTTTTTAAGGACAACTGAGCTATAGACATAGAGTGACACAATTGTATTCTTACTTGAAAAGACAAAAAAACAAAACCAACCGTGCTGTGGATTTGATATATCACTCAAAACTGGCTGATTGGCTTGTTATCATAACATGAACCACACTAGGCTGTATAGATAGTGTATATCTATTTGAAAGGGCAGTGGGAAATATTAATGTAAAACTCATTTCTTGGGATGCTCTAATTTTATGTACCAGATGTCTCTCAGTCTGTAACTTCAAAGAGCAAAAAGTACATTGTCAAGTTCAGTAATGTATTCCCTTTCGTTTGTTATGCTGCAAATACACTGATATGGTGGTCCAATGACTTACAGCACATTTATAATTCACTCCTTGCTACTGTCTCGCATTGTGAGAAGAATCTTTATTTTTTATTTTTTCAAACCTGAGCAGCCGGTCCCGCCGGTCGTGCCGTCGCCGTCGTAACCAGCGTTGCAAGGACATGTATACGAGCCTTCGGTGTTGGTACACGTCGCAAGTGCCTCGCAATCGTCCACTCCGGCTGTGCATTCGTCGAAATCTATCGTACATTTATGCCATCGACGGCAAAATTATTGAAAAGGGAAAAGTTGGAAGAAAGAAAGAAAAATGATTTAATCAGGTACAGTTTTTAGGATAAAAATCTGTTACTACGTGTATCTTGTCTAAGAAAATTTGCCTGTGCGTGTTGTTCCATGTTACCCTATAAGTTGGACACATTTATTTTTGTGCCTGTGTATCGGTAAGAATATCTATGTATGACCTTTGAACTCAGTGTTTATCTCTCTCACGGTAAAATGAAAAAAATCATCACAGGTACAGCTACTTTCCCTTCAACTCTGTGTGAATAATAGCATTTTGATTTTTCATTAAATATGATATTAAACTCATTTTTCTCTCTGGTTTTAAAATGAATCCACGCACTCTTTAGCGAAAGGTTGCTAGATTTTGAGAGACCGAATATATATTGGATGCCTCAGCTGTCTAAAAACAGAATACTAAAAAAATAGTTTTAATTGGTATCCTGAAATTAAAAGAACAACGGAAAAACAACTGTCAGTAAAATTCAAATGGATAGGTTAAAAGAAACGAGAACACAAGTTCAAGGTTGAGGTTCGGACGGGATAGGATGTACACACCGCTGGCTGCCTAGGACAGCGCCACCATACAATGTAGGATCTACACCCTGCTAAATGTAGCTGCCTGGGACAGTCCTCCATAGGGCACTTACCTTCACAGGCATTGTCATTGTCGTCGTCTTGGTAACCATCTTTGCAGTTACAGACAAAGGCGCCGACTGTGTTGTTACACGTTGACTTCACCGCATCGCAGTCGTCCGTTCCCAACGAGCATTCATCGATATCTGCGAAGGAGATAACAGCATTTATAGAACAAATACATGATCGCCGCTTTTGAAAAGGAGAGTTCGAAAATGATGCCTATAAAATTGAAATGGTTTTGGAGAGAGGAAGCTATTTATAGAATCCTTCATAATTTTTTGATTAAACATGATATCTGGTAAAAGTTTCCATCTTTTTCGCTCTGTATAATAAAATAATCTCTCAATCGTATTATTTATTTGTTTGTTTACAATGTAAGTATTGCTTTACTGCTTGCTGTCTCCATCTTACACGTTTCGTTTGGTTTCCCGTCAATTACGACTTAGTCTGACCCTAAAAACTGTATAACCGACCCCAGGCTATCCAACCCTTACATTGTGTATGTATATGCTGGATACCGTGCGTCCTCCGTTGGTGACCATATGCAACCCTCTAGTATAGCCATATGTTCCATTGGAAATATGAAGTGACATTAAAAAGAACAGGGAAATATGAAAGAAAATGACAGTAAATGATGAACTAGATTGAATAACTTCATCATCCCTTTCCGATCTCCCATGCTCGGAACGCTAGTATGCCCCGTCACAGATATTCTCTTTCTGAGCATGCTCATACCATTCTTTGACACACCATTGTTCTACTGACCTGAACATCCGGTGCCGCTTGTCCTGCCATCGCCCGTGTAACCGCTGTTACAGGAGCAAGTGAAGGAACCCACTGTGTTGACACATGTCGAAAGTCCGACACAGTCTTCATCGCCGTTTGAGCATTCGTCCACGTCTGCCATGGCAACGGAAAGGACATAAAATAGTGATATTTGGTGTACGTTGACGATAGTAGATATGATACAACACAGAGACGCCAGATGGGAAGTAACAATAATTGTTCAACGGTCACCGTGAAATAGTATAGAAATGAGACTACAGCGATCGAATAAGATCAAAATTTGAACCAACAGGGACTAATATGTTCGTGTTAGCATCATATCAAATATTTCACAAGTTAAGTTAGTCAGCGAGACGTACCTTACAATGTCCTGTCGCGTCATATTAAACGCATATGACCTAATATTCTACCTATTTTTGAGAACTTAGCGTTTTGACTACCTCTTTGACATGGATGTCGTCACAAGGTCAGTCAAATGGGCTGCCCTTACCTCGAATATGTTTGTCAGCACAGCATAATAAATTTGGCCCACCAATTAAACCAGGAATCATTCATAAAGCGTATTCATGGCAGACTAAATCTTTACGAAACTTTTCGCGTGTCCACTCGTTTTGAAGTCTTTGGACTAAATTAAATTTATATGATCTTGTTTTGGTGAAAATCGTTCATTTTCCCCACATAGAGTTTACTCATGGTACAGCCGTCATTTTGAATTTGAATATCGGAAAATTGTAGGTCCTATGCTTCTTTCAAAATTTCTCAAACTTTGCCTTGCGTTTCCTGACTTCTATTCTTGATTCTTGGAGAGAACGATGAAAGTTTAAGTTTTTTTTGCGAAAGTTTAAAGCTTTAACCGTTGTATTATCTTTGGTGACAATTGCACTTTCGGGGCACACTTACCTGAACAGGTGACGCCATTTCCGGTGTAGCCAGCGATACAGGAACAGTTGAAGGTACCGGGAAGGTTGATGCAGGTAGCCAACGAAGCATGGCAGTTGTCGGTTCCCATGGTACACTCGTCTTCGTCTTCTGAACAGTGTGTTCCCGTGTAACCCGTGCCGGAGCAGTCGCAAGTGAAGGTGTCGAGTGTCCCCTCGCCGTCGTCGCAGGCACCGCCGTGGAAGCAAGGAGTCATTTGACACGGAGAGGGCGCTTTCAAAAATTCAATTCATGATATACAGTGTCAGAAAAAAGAAGAAGCAAAAACCCAAACAAAAACAACAACAACACATGGAAAGGAAAAATGAACAATCATGCATACACATTTGGTGACCATGGTATCATGTAAATGTTAAAGGGACAATGTGGCTTTTTTCAGGTTTTTGTAATATCACAAAGTTAACGGTCTCTGAAAATCGACCATGAACACACTTAATGTTGTTCATCAGGCGATATTGTTATGTATAACCCCGTTATAAAGCTTCCTTACAGTTTTGTTACATCAGTTGTTAGTACATTTGGCAGTCACGAAAGCTGTCTCATTGCTGTCTTATCTTTTCTGTTTGTTAGCGAGGTTGAACGTTTTTAAGTGTTAACAGCCACTCTTTCATCATTTATCAAGGTTTTTACCAGACTGATTTGTATCTCTTGTTAATCGACACATACAAAACCTAAAGACAGCGACGTTGTCCCTTTAAAATTTGAATATTAAAAAAACACGGAAGTATATAATGATGGTTTGTCTTGCCGGCCATAATACAGTTTCGAAAACAGACCAATGAAACTGCTACGGAGGTTATGTTATTTTTGCAACGACAGTTCACATTGGTCGGGTTTCGAACAGCCAGGCGCTCGCTCGCGCGCGTTCAACTTACCCTAACCAAAACATATCAATAATTTTAGAGAGTTACTAATAACAGAGTATAGCCAATTGCATTGAACCTCGAATAATTTTGACATATTTTAAGGTGAAAGGTAAGTTGCCAAAATGTGCAGCACATGCGCAATAAAGCATTTAAATTAACTATTAATATTCATAATATAATAATAATCAGCAGAACATGATTCCTATCGATTCAATAAGGTTTAAACACATCAACAAGAAAATAATCATAGGGCTTCCCTGATATGTCCTCTTCAAATGTTCATCCTTTTCACTTCGTCAGAACGCGACCTGTCATTTGCCAGCAACTCATTGAATCCATCGTCTCACTAGCCATCTTTGACACTGTTAAATAAAAAATAAAACCGGACAGAGGTCATTCACTCGATGAAATACTTTATATCTTCCAGCTAGGTCAAAAATGAATGAAGCTGGCCAACAAATGTATGGTTAACTGGTATCTAATAATTTTGCGCATGTGTACAGTCCATTGGAAGAAACATCAAGACTACAGTTGGAATGTTCCATCATACTTTCCGGCATCAATTCCCCTCAGGCAGTTTACTTGATCATCCATGCCTCAATCTTGACATTGGGGTGTTAATTAGGAAAACTGACATATAATCAGAACAGTGGCAACTAATTTTCTATCACATAAACGGACCCAGGTCCTCATTTAGTCTTCTTTCGTTCACGTATCTAGCTCGACGACAGCAAAGAAACAATGACTCTAGCTGGTTTCAAAGAACCATACCTTTAACTTTGAGCTCAAGATACTATTTCACATATTAAGATGATTCGAGCGATCATACAACGTCAACTGTTCTCGCCTTAAAACTGAAAGTGGTTTACAACGTTGAAAATGACTTGTAGATTCTGTAGCAACGAAAAAGCGAAAAAAGGACCATTTAAAAATATCCAAGTCAACGCTGGAATCCAACGGAAAGCCTGTCGACAACCGTTTGCGCCGTACTGTCATTGTCTTTACCCGTGTCTAGTACCGGCTCGACGTTGGGAGCAAATTATAGCAAAAGGGTCCATGCCAATGGCACTCAGCAATGCAAGAATCTTAAATGGAGAGCAAGTATTTTTGTTTACATTGAATGATAGATTAGGACACGGTCAATCCACGGAGGAGCAACTGAAAAAAAACCCCGCATAGGTCTGATCCTCCTGATAGCAGTAATTCATGTGCCTTCGAATAAATTCTATAACACAGTAGAATCAAATCCAACCAAATCTAGAATAATATTAAGAATGGAAAATGCACATGATTTGGCGTGGCATGATCTCAGTAATGCTTCACTCTTTCCGACATTCGATGCCATTTGTTATTACCAAGACTTGCTCCTAGTCTATTGGCATATTAACATCAAAACAAAGTAAGTCGAAGGAATAAAACTTCAGCAGACTGTCGCGTTAAGCGGTAGGCTGTTTTGTGGATCTTTACTTGGGGTGAACGCGATGGTTAGGCCAGCCAGTCACTATTGCCGAAGCGACCGGGGGGCAGTCTAGTTCCTGCCGTAACAAAAGAATAGCAATTTCTTTTGATTCGTGCTCTGATGACAGAAATTATTGCAGCTTGCAGTTTAAGACGACTTAGGTGTTTTAAAATTTACTTTAACTTAAAAATGTTCCTGATTTGCATGTTCTTATCGTAAGTCGTGTGACGACTTACCTGACAGTGCTGTCAAACCTTGGTGTTGGCCCTAATCTGTACGACCAGTAAACCCACAAAGTTGGATTTAGGCACGCTGTTTGAAGAAAAAATGGATTTAATTTGTTTCAAAGCCCTTCGACGATACAAAGCAAATGAAATAAAATAAATCATGAAAACAGAAGCGTACGTACTCGAAATATTAGAGTGTCTGTCTACAAACAGATGACGACAGACATCGCAGACACTGCACAGAGCTCAATCTTCACTTCTTCGTGGGAGCTCTTGACAAATGAAGGTAAAAAAAATTGTGACTGAAAATGTCTTAAAGTGACGCCAGAACTATATGAAAGTCAGGTAAAAGGACGAATGCCGAAACCCGGGATAATTCTCCGAACTCGTGCGAGTTCGCCGGTTTGAACCAGGGACCTTTAGATCTTCAGTCTAACGCTCTCCCAACTGAGCTATTTCGGCTCGCTGTTTCTTCAATGCGATTCGCGTAATATTACAGTTTGCAAGGTATGTATTTATTTGATCACAAATAACATGTTAATCATTCCACAAGAAGAGCGTGTCACTATGTTCCGACATTCTAGCTACAAAACATCAATAGCCTCTTTGAATTATTCATGACTGGTGTTGTGTGTACTGCGTCAAAGTGAGCTAATATTATCGATCGCGTGACGGATTCGATTCTTTTCGAGAAATACGGCCTTTTTAAGAGACAGTTACTTCAATTGATTGATGCAAATTAGTTCGATAACTGTTGATATTTTTTTTAACGTGAAGTAAATATTTCTGTACTATATATATGAAATTCTGATATTCAAAATCTGTCACTGAATACATCCCGAACACCTCTATAGCTGCCCATTGTCGATGAATAACTTTCTTTGTCACAATCGGTACAGGTCCAACAGGGAAGCCACCATTAAATTTCTCAAGCCGTGATCTTCTTAAACCCTACGTTTACTAGTCATAGACTTTAAAGCAACGAGATGTGCGTATAATAATGCTGTATGATATGTGAATTTACCACAGTGGGTTTCTATAACGACAACATTTTATCGTGAAGATCTGTGATGGGAACGAAAAGCAAAAGCGAGGGCGCTATGTAAGATTATATTACTTACGTCAGCTTTTTTCAGGTTTCCACGGGCGATCTCAGTTTTGGAGTCGCGTCGTTACCGCCTGCTTACCTCCGTAAAAACTTTGGCAAAATATATCGTTTACGGAGACAATCATTTGCCCCCGGACGTCGTCTGCCCTCATCGTCTTGGAAAGTTCTAAAACTTGCTGTTTCGTTCACCATCTACATGTTTTATACGTAACCGAAGAATCGATAAACACCGTCATAACACTGCGCATGCGCTGAACTTTAAATTGTTATTGTCTTCGAAATGACAGAAAAATCATTCACAACATTCACTTTATGGGACTGCAGACGAGCGTTCGCTATAGCGAAGATGATGAATCAGCTGAAACACTTGTGATATTGGATCAATGCTACGCATTTTTGTAGCAATCTGGTGCAGGGGTAGGCATGAAACTTTAATTCTTCGCCTCAAATATGCTCCATCTAATGAGAGAATAATTCGAGAATACCCATGTCAAGTTTCTTTGTGAAATTCTGATTTGCCGTGAAGGAACTTGACGTAGGTATTCTCATAACATTTTGTCATGGCATTAAAGTTCAATTTAAAATTAGTATTTCGGTGATAAAACACTTACCGAGCGTGAAATTCCTGACGAAAGCAGGTGTTGCCATTGAAACGCCCTCGTGTGGCCACTTGACACTATTTTAGTTGTCAACTGTGGGTGTTTACAGGATTCGCAAGGGAATCCAGTTGTCAATTACGGGATTTTCCCGTCCAGCGCTGTTTTTCTCAGTGGTTCACTGCGTGCCACGGTGGTTTCCATTCCCACCCCTATTTCATGCCTACCCCTGTGGTGTGGCGGCCGATCAACGGAGGGCTCCCCTGGATTAAACACGTATGCTGAGGGAAGCTCAACAAACGTGGGCGAAAAGCGGCAATAATCTTTTCTTTGATTAACAAGAACAACCGTAACTTTGAATCATCTTTTGCCCTGCCAAAACAACTACATTTTGTGCTTCTCCTTCTAAAGTTACATTTATGATAAAGTACAAAGATTCAGCCTTGTAAGCAAAACATGTTATATACAAGGTCAAGGGTATGCAAAATACGTTATTGTCGACACATCCAGACCGATTTGCCAACAATCTTCAGAGCATTTGATACGACACACACACCGAGACTGTTTTCACTAAGTGTACACTGGACGTGCCGACATAATTTCTGATCAGAGCAAGAAACTATAGTTTACAAACAGAACAATAAAATGAGAAGTATAAAAAGTTACAGCAGTGGACATTCCATTGCAAGTATATTATTTCGACATCAACAAAATGAGGTATCGTCAGATGATCACTCAGCGGTAAGTTTACTGAGTTACGGTTTATTTCAGGCCATAAGTCTTGCCAATTACATGTTTTTTCAGTCAATCGTAAATTCACAACTATTTGCACTCGTAGAAGATAGTATCACCCTTTTCTATGGAAGAATCGATCGACCCCAGCTATGAGTACTGTTGATTTTGCATACTAGTTGCAACCATCCTCATTAGATTTTAAATGTATCTATACAATAGATTCTATTATTAATTACGTTTCGATCAGTTCCTCTTTGACAAACAAAAACATAAAGCATGACTAGCAGACAACCAAATTCGCATGCCAAGGGTGTTTCTTCAGGTAGAGACCCTCCTTGAAACTATGCCCCGCCGACCTAGCCCGGCCAAGTCATGCAGACAGACCGATAATAGACCACAGATGATAGCAATACTTTAATTTTAAGAAACTTTAATATTCGTCATGAAATTCCTGCCAAAATACTGAAGAGTAAAATGAAAATGAAATCTTTTGGAAAATCACTCTAACATTCTCGTCATTATCTTCCTTCAAATCACGTTTATCCTACCAACCGTTTTATTTTAAAAAAAGAAAACGAATAAAGCCTTGACATTATTCACTTCAAAGAAAAACAGAGTGACGTGTAGACTATGGACGTGTACTTGATGTTAAAAAGGTCTTTGCAAATCATGCCGAACTTATAACTTTAAAAAGTATGATAAAGTACAGTATGAGTGACATAAAATCATACGTATACTAGATAATTCTGACAAAATTCATTCAGAATGGCAAACATTGGAACATTAGGTTGTTACCTTTGCAGAAACGCAAATAATCATGACAAACTTATAATCAGTGCTACGTTTCTTGATATTCTGTTTTTAAAACCTTAAGTTTGAATTATCGATTTTCCGCCTAAAAAAGTGCATCAAAAACGTTCAACTTTTTTCAATGAAATGTTACGAACATGTGCTTTAATCATGGAATAAGATTATATCGTGAATAAATATGGTATCAAGTGAACCCTAGTTCCATATCAAAATACGACTGTTGGAATCGCGAAACGATTTATTCCTCTCGCCATCTTCAAACTCAAGAGAGGGGTCATTAAACTCCAATACGATATTTTTGGTTCCTTGTCTGTCTTCAACCACGGTCTGCAAAACAAATGTTGCATAGTCATGCACCCGTGATCTTTCGATGGCTATCGATCTTTAGTAATCGCCTAAAATCGGTGAATACAACTTAATACCGGGACGTACTTCTTTTTCGGCAGCGGGTTGGTCGGAAGTCTTATGTCGATCATTGGAAAGTAATTGATTTGTGAACATAAGCTAAACGCTCTGTTAAAGCAAAGATTACATCTTTGTTTAAATCCTTGATATGTCCTATCAGCAAGTAGTTCTGGATGAGAATTGACCGTGTTTTGTTGATTTGCGTGATTTTGCAATTATGATTACCAACATACATGAAGATACTGAGCTATGCACTATGCGCATTGTTGCTGAAAGATTGAACACAATTAGTATGATAATTGATAATGTACACGTTGATTCTACATTCAAGTTCGGTAGGATTTCTACTGATGTTTTATCTCGTCTAAACTATTTTTTGGTTTAACGACACGAGGGTAAGGAAGCTATATATAAAGTTTGGTACTCACACTCGATCTTTTCTGGTAATAATTTGGTCTGGGACTGGAAGTGAGAAGAAATGCGGTATTACGATTAGTAAAAAGAGTCACCGTCATTTCCAGCCCGAGATTCCGAAGAGACAATTTTTTCTGACAGGATTCATCATATGAACTCTGTCATGGTTTAAGCCACACTGACAAACTCCAGCTACCAATAATAACGAACGGGGTCAAACAAGATCTGAATTTTACACAAAAACAATGGTCAAATCACTCATTGAAAAATAAATGTTTCTGCTCCTGCAGCTGATGTGCAGCTGCCTCCGAAGCTTAAATCTGATTGGTCGATTATCATTCTTCACAGCAACCTAGGGAGTCTATTGTGTATAATTCAATGATAACGGTGAGATTCAGCCAACCAATCGGCTTCAGAGATGCTGTACATTAGCCCAAATGTTTTGATAAATTTAATTTTCATTGCACTGCCTGTGTTGGTAGCAGTTTCTGTCAGGATGGTAGTGGCGGCTGGTTGTTGCAAACTGAACGGTGGTGGACGTGTTACTCGTATGGCAGAAAGTGGTTACTTGTATTTACAACTCTAATCTAGCTGCTTTATTACTCATGTGAATGCATCTCACTTACCAGTGAGATCCGTTTTACGGCCGTCAGCTCGACATCCGGGTCTTTTTGCAGGCATGCGACTCTAACCTGGTGAGATTTTGCAAAGATCCGTGTCAATTATGTCGGGAAATGTATCAGCAACGTTATGCCCTGATTGGCGTAATCGTTCAAAGAACAAGTCAAAATTAATCGAGTGCCATTGGTAGTGAAGCATACTTAATCATCTAAATAAGGATATTGACTCGTCCATTGGGGTCGATGTCTCTTCCTAATATATATTAATGTTTGTTTTGCTTGAGTTTGTTTTTTTTCTCTAAATCTGTGCTGTAATAACAACCGACATGGTGCACATTTTGATAAGTATATATACATGCTAGTCAATGTAAACACTATTTTAAAGAAGTTTCATGGGAAATACATATTTCTATATATTGACCTTCGGAGTCTTGGTTCAGCTTTCGTCTCAAGACTTAAAGGGTCGCGCAGTACTGAGCCTTATGTACTGCAGATTAACTAATATCAGTTTTATATCTTTTTGCGTCGATTGGGTGACTTTATTCGATGGTCTCGGACTTTTGCCACAGAATAGTAAATGCTACTGAAAAAGAAAACATTTTAGCGAAGTTTAAATGACAATATGGAAACGGATTGTGATTGATCACTAACAGTCTCAAATTACACGTCATCAAGTTCAGAAAAAGACACAATTTACCTCTCTGGAGCAGATGCCGTGGAGGATGAATATGAACAGGCCCTGTTGGAAGAAATAACATGACATGTACATTGTTGTATGGGTAAGCATGATCGCACTTTCCTCCAAAATCAGTGAATCGATGCTTTATATTCATTTACACGTAAATCCAAGAAATGATGAAATTAAACACCGTCCGATGACGAAAGAGAAGTTCAAGTTACTCCGTCAATTTGCTCCTCCCGCGAACTTTGTCTGTCATGAAATATTGAACAATGTATATACGCCTGTTCTGTTTTATTGCTCTGTTACCAGTGCCGCGATAAACTTGTCACATGACAGACATTCCCTCCGTAGACTTGAAATGCTTAATGTCGTAAAGTGGTCTCGGGAATCATATTCGATTGATGTACTCTGATTATGGTACGGAAACTTGGAGTGAGGGTGAAATATGTAACTAATTTGGTATTATGCCAGATTTTGTGCTGTCCTATTGACACGACGTGGCCAAGGAATACTCACGTGACAAGACACCAGTGTGACGAAGACGTAGCGATACACGATGTAATCACCTTGGAAGAACACAACACCAAAGGCCCATCCTGCACCTAGCAACGAGGGTAAAATGAAAGCTGCACGACAGTCGGATCTACAGTGAGTCGAGAAGACAAAAATATCGCTAAGTTTGTACAGGTATGAAGAGTAATGTTTACAAGGAACTGAATTGTGCTCTCACGGATACCAAAACTCATATTCATTGAGTCAAATGCCGAGCCACGTATCCGCTTTCTCTATGGTTGCAAAAATGGCTGCAAAGCAACAAAGAGCCCGTGGATTTCATGAGTTGATGTCGGTAAGATACAGTAGCCTTAAGGGTTAACTGTGTTTCTCATATATGTGTGGGGATGTTTCGATGACTCACTTGAACCCAGCATTGAAATTGACTACGTTCTTGTGGACATGTCTATTTCTTTTTACTTCCAACAGAGTAATGTAGTTGACCTGCAAAAGACAGTCGTTTCGTGAGAAATTTGATTTTAACCCTTTGAAGGCCAAACAAGACCTTGCCATACTTCAACTTATACAACTGTTTCAAAACCAATAAACCAATTTCAGTAAACCAGTGACCATAGATACAATTTTCAGTCTTTTTGTTGTTTTGGGTTAAATGAAATGTAAAGACAATATATGTAGGGAAGATACACTTATCATATAACCCTAGCATACGCAATAGAGTAGACTCATCTAGACCTCATCCAAGGGGAAAGTCAATGTAATCTATATGATGTTGCAGGGAAATTAAAGGATTTCATACGGCATATCTGGAGGATACTGGACCCAACGTCCATTATCATAATGGAAATAAACTGAGTTTCCTCAGGAAGCCGTGCTCCATCTTTTGAAACAACTGGCAACACTCGGATTATGTTGATTTGTAAAATTGTTCTCTGTCTATACATGTTGAAAATGTTTAAGGTAAACCAAATGTCGTTGCTTTTTATTTAGGATAAATCAATAGGCTATGTTCGCTGGTAATACTTACAAGCAATGTGATTGCAGCTGGAGCGACAAACGCCATATAGACGAAACTGTCTGTAGAAAGCCAGCAACTGCACAGGAGAGCAAAGAATTAAGAAAGTATGTGTAATGCTTTACACGGTTCAGAATCACAGCATGTTACATAAACTAAATCATCATCATCATCATCATCATCATCATCATCATCATTACAAAAACATCGATTCAACTTTAGCTTAATCCATTACGTAATGAACATGTTAACAGAAGAATGGATATTGATCTTTTCCAACAGATATGTGAAATTAAATTTGATTTATTTAATTTAAATTGCGTTTTGTGCTTTCTGGGTGATGAAAACATCTTCTAATTGCTTACATATGTTGTATTCGTAGCCATCCAGAGACAAAGCCAAAGTTATGCCAACCACAAGAATTGGTAAAGCTGAAAAAAATAGGAACATACTTGGTTCAGACTCGTATTGAATTATCATTTGATATACATCTGAGCGAGTGGAATGGAATATCTATCTTGCACATTGCAATCCTCACGGTGTAGTAATGTTCAGCGCTGCAATCTTTCATACCCCTACGACAATATATTTCACGAAAACATGACAAAAAATCATTTTCAGATATTGATACATGTTTTACACACTAAAAAACTACCTTCCGTTTGATAGTGAACATTGTGGAAATTTGTCTTGACCACTAACATTATTGGCGCCATCTGTCCACATTGATGTCAAAAAAACTTAGTAAACACTTACCCCATCCTAAAATGCAATAGTATAGAATCCTTCCTGGACATGCGCATTTTCGGTCACTCTTTTTCTCATCCTTCTTTTCCCGGACAGCCTTCCTGATTTCTACCAGGATATCGACGGCTTCCATAGTCATCCACGAAAACGAGGCCAACGATAGAAAGTGAAGACTGGCACCAAGTACCTTGCAAAGGCTCTGAAAGCAAAAATTGACATAACAAATTTTGACAAGATGTGGACTTTCAAGTTTCACCTGGCTCTTTAAATATCAAAAAGGTAGCGTGGAATGAATACAACCTTGTGAATGGCATTTCTATCCCCTAGACGTGGCACCCCGATTCTGGAAGGCGCCTTCCTGTGCAGCAAGTGACTTTATCTTTCGTATCAAAGACAGTGCATACGAATTGGACTAAGCGCTGTATGGTGTAGAATAAAACCTACGATGCGATAGCAGAGGTCAAATCTGTGCTGCTTTGGTCAAACCGAAAGAGTTTCTTGCTCACGAGAAAGTATCATGTGCTCTCGAGATAATCATTTTTATTTGGTTTACAAAATGCTCCTTACTTACTTTCATAAAAAAACATGTGCAAAAGAAAAACTTAAATTTCCCCGTACCGCATCATGACGGATACGCTCAACGATGAAGAGTGAAAATCACTTCCGTGGACAAAATTTCTATATGTTAATACTTTCTAGGCTAGCCACTTTAAAACCTCAATCATGTGTTAGAATTGTTATCGTTGAAGGCGTCCTTTAGCTGATAAGCAAAAGTTCGTTTTCAGAGTGGTGCAGTGAAAATGGCTGTTTCTGACAAAAACGGCAATACATTACAGTGTTCAAGTTTAAATTCAGAGCCATGATTCAGTAAATTCTCTATCGGATTCGAACTCACAACGTACAGCAACCAGTCAACTAACGAAGACATCACAGTCAAAACCATCACACTGACCTCGTCGTCATGGAGATAGTTATTCAGGATGAAGACAACGGTAGAGCCAATCACGGCGACGTAAGCGTTGATGTGGACGGCGTATCGAATAGTACGGAGGTAGCTGAAACATGATGAAAAATCGAATGGGTAAATTGCTCAACACGGGTGTACACTTGAAGACGAGGAGAGAAGACTTTATCTGGAATGCCGACACCCTTCATCATGTTTCAAGTCACACAAAGGACAATCCTGACTGCAGATGTCCCAACATACGTTGCGGTCGTGCTCTGATTAACGCCTGGTCCCCGTTCTTTTACTCTATCGCCCTCTCTCCTATCTTGTTCCCTCTTGAAAACCATGCAATTAAACAATGTATGCGCCTCGACATTGAAAGAACTAAACTTGTACTCAAACTTTTCTTAAGGAAATTTGAAACCATTCCCTTCCAAAATTAAAAAGAGAAATCGGCGGCCACAGTGCGAAGTTTGGTACTAGAGAACAAATAACTGATAAAAGAAATTCAAAATTTCTGGCATCCCTATTGTGTGCAAACTCTATGGTTAAAATTATTTTCGATTTTCAAAAACGTAAGACGGTTAAAACTTTTGTCCATTCTAAGAGCTTCAAAATTATCCTCCACAAGCGGTAGATCACAAATGTATTGTAAAAAATTAATACTCTGAATGTCTGGCCAAAAGGAGCGTATTGCCATAAACTTGCTCTGTCGTACTCGCCCTTGGCATTCAAAGCACCACAAGAAAACATTTGTCTATACCGCATCGGACACTTACTCCACGCAGAGGTAAACGATGATGAGAAGCGTCAATAATCCAATGGAAACCCCTCCTCCAATGAGTGTTATGTACTCTATGATGACGTCATCTTTCGATTCGATCTGTAACACGACATATTTTAAGAAAATTACTGTATACCAACAGAAATGCATGCGATGAAGATAAACTTGAAATGTTGCACTATATCAATCAAGATCGTCATATTGTTCCTGGTTTCATTTTGTAGCGTCCCCATATTTGTAAGTGGGGACACGTGTGGTAAAGTACTCACTGGGTGAAAATATAATATGAATTTAACGAACTGTATATGGCACTTACGGTTTCTTCTGGTGACTTTACAGCAATCACGAAGTTTGTAAGGTGTGAGCAGTGGCAGGTTGTGTGTGTGGCGTTACTCTTCTCCAGTGAACACCCTGACGTGCTCCATGCACCGAAGATTGTATTCCTGTCGAGGATATAAACGCCAAACAAAAACTCTGTAGGTCGGTTGCTGAAGCCTAAAATTCTTACATGTTGTGTACACATCACACCCTATCATACGTTATCTACGAGTCTAATTGTATTGTAAATGTTCCGCTATATTGCGTGAACTGCGTGAGTTGTAGCGCAGCAAGTTTAAGTGAAGTACGTCTTCAGGTAGAGCTTGCTCTACGGTTCCAATGCAAGATTAACTTACGGTTCGCTGAAATTCCAGTGGGCGCAAGCGGGTTCCTCGCCAGGGGTAAAGTCCTGGAGAACACACCACATTAAAATTAATTGTAAGAAAACACAGTTACAGATGAGCTAGGCAATAGGTTCAGACGTCGGTTGTCGCGAAATTTTCTAAATCGCGGTCTAGTCTGAGGTGAAGTAAAATTCAGGAGCAAAAGAACTGACAATGGTAAAGTCTTCGATATCGCCTCAGAGTATACTGTTTTAGCGACGGATGTTGCCGTCATCTCCAGTTACTACATGGCAGAAATAATTTCAGAAGGCCTATTCTGTCCCACACTGCATTTGCTCGGTGTTATCCACAGTAAGTGATGCTTCTAACATCAACAGGCAAAGGTGAACTATTTCTGTCTTCCCATGGTATCGATGACCACGTGACCTACCCTTGTGTGCTGAAGAGTGATTTCAACAGGACTGTCAAGATTTGCTGTCAACGATGGTGACATCTGCAGAGAGAAAATCCTACTTCCAAGTGTGACCTCTTGACCTTCCGCGAGCTCAAAACTGAAAGAATGACACGTTATGAGTAAACTTGCATGAATTAGAAGATACAACGTATGTGGGTATGTTATTCTAATTTTACCAACATGACTTTATTGATGCTTGAACCCGATTTCACGGTTAAACAGAAAATAATGTCGAAGGCACGAGGTGATGAATAGGCAAATTTCCAAATTTTATCACATTATGGTATATATATATAGTACATGACATCGACAAGTGATGAGCAACTGAACAGAAATCACTGGGTAACAATCGAATTGAACATTGATGTCCGATCAATGACAATACTCTGTACTGGTTTGTATATTCTCCTTCTCGCCCATCAAGTGCTCACGTGGTTAATATGTTGAGGTTAAAGGTCATCATGCTGAGATGAGTACCAGGACTTACCTTTCATCGATGGACATGGCATACATGTCGTGCAGGGAATTGTAAATCGTGGTCACAAAAGATGCAAACACAAAACCTGCAAGCAGAGGAGAGACAGACAAAAAACGCTAAGACTCTAAAGGACGTAATAACACGTTGTCTGTGATAGTTAGGAACATCATGAAGATCCATATCGTCATATTTTGAGGAGGTCATAAGGAATCTTACCGTTTTCACTGTGCTCAAATATATTATGTGGTACCCGGATGTTGTCTGTTCCCTCCCGCAACTGGCTTCCTGTAACGTTCCATCTTGAATCCTCGTAATCGGGAAAGACCAGTGGGTGATCAACAGACGAATTGGCGATAGCAAACTTCTTAATTCCTACGGCTGGCAAGTGATACCAGGTGAGAAAGGACATGAGGTGAAAGAAAACAACGTAAAAGACGGTATAGTGGCAATGAACTCCTGTAGCACACTCATGATAGCAAAAATTACGTATCACACTTTACACGTAAGCATGTTGTATGAGATCGGTAATTTTAGTCTGTTCCTCAAATATTATACACCACACTGCAGATCTAGATAAAGATGGTAAGACTAACAGAAAAAATCGGCAGGCAGAAACAGATGCGCCTTAAAACATCCGATAACTTAGTAGCGCCACCACAGTCTTCCGATTGTTGTCAGCCATTTTACATACCACAGCTCCATCAGCTGTATCCTATTCGAAAAAATTTAGAGATTTGCAAGTTATTCAGAAACGAACTAACCCTAGACTGTCCAGGTTTCATAGTCCTACCTATGTTGTCCTGCGTAATGAGTATGTCCGCATCTCCTTCGTAGAGCGACATCAGTCCCAAGCTCCACTCATCCAGTATTTTCACCAATCGAGAAATTCCTGACTGGGTCTGTGGTGTCAGATGATCAATTTAAATTTCAGTACAACTCTCAAAAAAAGAGAACTTACATCGTGTTTTCATATGTATACGACACTGTGCTAAAAGGTCAGCCAAGTACAGAATGGTATTCGTAAAACTGTTTTGGATAAACCCTCAACATTCAAATTAAAAATTCAAAAAGGCCAGATTTTCTAAGAACATTGTACATAACTAGTACTGTTGATGCTCCCGCCTTTCATGTGGAATCTGTTCAAACTTTCCTTTTTCTCTTTAATCAGGTAATTTTGTCTATATTTTCAAAGACCTAATTTTTCAAAGAATCTGCAGTGCTTTTTCTTTGAAAGTATTTGAGGTGCGAAGAAAAACAGATCACATTTCATGGAAGAGAGAAGTTATATTGCCTGTCACACCTGATGTACTTCATCCCATCTTGTCTTCCATGATGGAGCGATGAGCTTGCTCGCCAAGTCAACTAAACCCTAGAAACAAATTGAACGACAATGTTATTATTCACTATAAAGTATGAGCCTTCTTGTTGCTGTTATATGTTTGCTATAAAATTATGATGAGGGCGAAAAGGGTGGGGAGAGGAGAGGAAGACCATAAGAGTAACACCTGTGCCGTAGTCATTTATCGTAGATTCAGATATCAAAATTAAGGTTTGCGTGCCATGGACATCTTTGGTAAAGAGAAAGTGACGTCACTGCTTACTGTGCCCGTTTCGCTCGGCTCAGATTTGTCAAGACATATAGCGAAGGGTGGGAAGTTGAAGTTGCCACAAAGTACTCACAGTAAGCTCGTCTTCAATATCGGTCAGGTTCATCCGTTGAGGGCGTTCTTTGGTCACTAGCTTTTCAAAGACATGTACGGCCGTCTGCAGGTCACTGGAGGAGACGTACATGTCAGATGCAAGGAATTCGTCCAAGGATTCTAATACACTGGCGAAGCCAACGTCATCCAGTGTGCCTTCCATGACCTAAAAGAGGGCGAAATAAAAATTTGACTGCCTTGCAATACATGTACTCGTAATACTGGTATACTTGGTGTGCACTAATGCGAGAGTAATCGTCTTTACAAAACTATGACTCACGGCACGTGAATGAGGAGGTGATCGATACAATGTGAGGCCGGGTCTGGAAAATACAAGTTCCAGTGTGAACAGTCATCAACCCCTCTAATTTCCCCGACCAATCTTATAAAAACTTGGGCACAAGCACTGAGAGAACTCTGAAACTAGAAGCTTGACGATCTAAGATATTATGGATTACCCGCAAAAAGTATCACATTCAATATCATAATATGTAAATGAGACAAAATATCAAATGAACCTTTGATATGATGAAATACGAACGAAGTTAGTTCTGAGTTACTACTTTAAGTGCACATGAGGACTTACTATTTGATAGAGTTCGTCGATGGTCCTCGAGCAGTCGGCCTCGTGACGCTCAGCACAGTCCGGGTAACCAGTGAATGCTGATAGAGCGTCTAGTTCATTGTGATTGTCGGTAATTTCTGCAGTAAGAGAAGAAGCCCGTGTTGTGAGCTACTTTCAAACGCAAAGACTTTGTGAGCTGATGCATTGACAGTACAATCAAAAGCAGACCTACTTTTATCAGTGTTTGCACCGTCTAAATCGCGAAAGATCGAGGATTTTGGCGTGTAGTGCTTCAATATTATTTTAAGTTGAGTCAATATGATAGATAATTATAACATTGTCTTCCAGATAATTTTTGTTGTCTACTGATATGTCCAATATCTCTTCTTTCACATTTCGAAAAGTCAGCGGTTTCCATTAAAATTGAACTTGATTCGAAACAAGTGAGAGCCGTAGAGCACTACACATATTACAATTGACGATCTACAGAAGAACTTCAGCAACTTACTGACAGCACCAATATCTTCGCCTGTTATCATATCTTTAAACTCTGTGGGACTAATGTCATCGAAAGTCTCGTACCATATCGCGAGATCGTCAAACACTCCTCCGAAGTAGCACAGATCGGCGTCGTTCATCTTGCCGATATGCAGATTTTGACCGAGTTCTTGTCGAGATGTGTCATTTGTTCCCGATATATCTGAAGCTGGCAAGTCAAAGAAGAAGACAAAACGTGGAAAGTGCACATATATAAAGGCAACCGACACTGTATCCAATTAAACTCTACTCTTTTCTTTTTCTGGCTGTAATATTTTTAGGCAAGTCGAAGTCAACGTTGGCTAAGTTTTTAATTTTTGCCGATCTGTGTGACCATCCTTACAATAACAGTGATGATGTATCCGGTGGCATATTTCTTTTGTCAGTGGTCAAAGCCTCCTCATCTTAGTACTGACTTTTGCTTCCACTAGACTAGTTCACGAGAGATAGACGGCGCCTCACCTACGATGGTACCATTGACGTAAGCCTTCAACCCACTATGTTCGCTCCAGGACATGGCGATGTTCACCCAATCACCGTCGAACAAGAACTCTGTCTCGATCTGCCAGATCCTTTGACCGTTGTGTGCCACGAAGAAGGTAGAATTTTCGTTTGCAACCACAGAGAAACCTCTGCCGTAATGAGCTCCGGAGCTGGCAGTTTGGAAATTTAGAAATTCATTTCAACAAATTAATGTTAGAAACACAACTAAATTTATTGTAGGAGCATATCTTCGAAGAAAAGTTTTGTAAAAGTTTGTGTAAACGCACTTAGCATCACCTATCTGCTTATAGGTATACGTATAGGTCAATTGGGCAGGAGGTTGTCTTCGATTGTATCTTTTGTTGGACAGAAAGTGTAATTTGAGTTCATCTCACTATAACAACTAACCATCTGTCTAACAAACGTTGTTCTTCTCTAGTTCTTGCATTAACTAGAATGGTCCGTCCTGAAACTTTGGGTGAAAGATGATGATTCTCTCGCAAGAGCGCCAGCACTCCACCTTTCACGTGAAGCCAATGCTCTCCAGGCGTAAATGGTACATTTAACTCCGAAGTCACCCGTAAAAAGCAGCCATGTCTAGCTGTTGTTATCAGTCATGTACGGACTTAGCACCGTTCATGTTGAAGCATCAAAATATTTAGTGAATACTATTATCATATGTCGATATCCAGATAACTTCAACACCAGCAACCAGCGTAATAACGGAGTTGTAGTATGCAATAATATTTCGTTGGAGTCGCCTGCGGTGCAACTCACCGACTGTTGCATCATTTTTATCGCTTCTCTTACCTCAATATGAAGCCAAAGGGATTCGTTGAATCTTCTTTGGTGTGGCTAGCGTTCACGAGCTGGACCCACAGTGAAATAGTCACGCCTCTGTCAGTGCACTTTTCAGGGTCACTTATGCAGCGCCCACCATAGGAACCTATGAGAAACAAGTTTAGGTTCAGCCATGTTGATGAAGTACACAGTAGTCAGGAGTGTTACTGACGAGAAGAACTATTGTTTTAAAAAAGAACTTGATATTTCAATTTTCCCATAAGAGACTGGTCAGTTTCTTCGGCCTGGGGGGGGGGGGGCGCTGGATTCATGGGGGAGGGGTCACCCTGTTTTGACTTTGGTGATAGGGGGGTCACCATGTTTTTGAAATGCCCAATAGGGGGTCATTGTGTTTTTTGAATTTTGAAACAGGCTCATCATTGCCTAAATGCATTGTGTCAGCCACAAATTTCATCATTCAGTTGCATTTTTCGGCGCGCCCTTTAGGCGCGTAAGTTTAATAATCAGACATGATATTTTTCAGCACACCCGACTTTAACATATCAGGCATACATATATCAGAGATATCTGTATGTTTAATTTTTTTTAAGCGTGCTCTTTGAGCACATTACTTTAATATATCAGACATTTTCAGCACGCCCTTCCGGTGCATGACTTTAATATACAGACATATGTATCAGAGATATCAGGATGTTTCATATTTTACGGCGCGCCCTTCGGGCGCCATACTTTAATAAATCAGAGATATATCCCGGAGATATCTTGATGTTTACTAAGTGAAAGTTTACAACTATAAAATCAGCAGCATACATGTAAAGCATGACAAATTCCTTATATATTTGTGTTTACCTATGAGATTATAGAATGAGAAAGCAACATGCACAAATATTTCACGATTGATACAGTGACTTATTTTAGAGATAGAAAAATGACAAGATATCTTTCGTTCTCATTCATGCAACTATTTTCTTTTGTGTCTCTGGTTTTCTGTAGAAAGATGCTTTTTTATGACTAAAATAACAGTTAAAAAAGGCAGTTTTCTCATTATTAGCTGTGCTTTTATAGTTTCAATGTTAAAAGAAAAGGTCCTCTCAGACACTGCACACATCAGATTTGGCTAAAATACCTCTCTATGGCTCCTCAGGAGATTCAATCGGACGGCTGGCAAGTCTTAACACCCATCAAAGTTTTTGATTTACTGCTTTTTCCTCTTTGATATTAATGATTGACATCCATTTCTGTACAACAGTTCAGGACATCTGGTTAAGCATAGAAAGTGTGAAACACATTCACAGCTCATTCAAAATGTACTGTATTCAAACTTTAAGATTGACATTTTGAAATTCCTATCTTACAACTGACATGTCAACAATTTCATTAAAACACAGAATGACTGTTTAAAATATATGTATATATATATATATATATATATATATATATATATATATATATATATATATATATATACACATATATATATATAATTTAATTTATATATATATATATATATATATATATATATATATATATATATATATATATATATATATATATATATATATATCATCATATTTATTCAGTACTATAGGCCACCGGCCTTAATGTACAATTTTCATATTGAAAAGTTACAGTCACTTGAGGTTTCAGACAAAGTTACATTTCTAGTTTCCATTGCCAAGCAGACGCTGACGTTGTTTAGAAGCATGGAATACATATTTTGCTAGATTTTCCAAGATGCTCTCATTTTCTGATTGTAATAATCGACTAAATTTCCATTTTATAGCAGGTGTGTAGTAAAATTGAGGAATGAAACGGGCTCTGAGATTTCATATTGAGTACAGACCAGGACAAAGTGAAATTCGTCTTCTATACAATTACAATTAAATGGACACAATCTATCATGAAGTGGAATTCCAAGTTCTCTTCCTTTTTGAACTAGAAGATTATGGATGATACCCGAAGACGGGCTAAAGCCTTGCGATATACAGTAGTCTGAATACATTTAAGATATTTCTCACATTTAAAAGCATTTTTAAAATTTACATATGTACGGAGACTACAGCTACTCTCTATCTCTGATTGCCATTCTTGCATTGCGATATCACAACACCTTTCTTTAAACTGTTGAAGTAAATAAGTACAATCGATTGTTTGCTGATTTATCCAGAAGTCACCAAAACCATATTTATACAACAAATGTTTACATATAAAGCCCAACAGTTTACACTTTTTTCTACTCGATCATACTGGTACTTGTAACAATCATAGACAATTTCAGGGCATTCAGGGTGAAGACATCTTATCCAATAACGTAAAATTTCCATATCAAGGTAAGTTTATTTTAATGGGATATCTTCCAATTCTCCTCTTACAGCAGAGTTTGTTGTGTTCACATTTACACCTAACAGAAATTTGCAGAATTTATGCTGGATTTTTTCAACATCGACACAATCTCGTGTCCCCCAAATAGCACCACCATAAAGAAGGATAGGAAGTATCTTACAATCAAATATGTGAAATGCAATGTTGGGATGAAGCCCATCAAATCTGTATAAAGTGCTCTCAAGATTGTACAAAGCCTTCCTGGCTTGATCTGCAATGTATTTTTGTGCCTGATACCAGACACCTGAACTTGAAAGAATGACCCCTAAATAGTTATACTTTGAAACTACTTCAATTTCTTTACATCCCCAGTACCATTTCTCGGTCTTTTTTAGGCGACCTCCTTTTCGAAACACAATTATTTTGCTTTTACCAAGGTTTACTGTCAATCTCCAACGTTTACAATAATCATAAAGACGGTTAAGGAGTCGCTGCAAACCATTAGGGGTGCTACTAAAAAGAGACAGATCATCAGCATACAACAAATACAGAAGCTTTAACGTATAAGAGTACACAACAGTTTCTGTACCATATTTCAATGCTTCTTCTAAGTCATTAATATAGAAACAAAACAAAAGTGGAGAGATGACAGATCCCTGTTGTACACCAGTACTGATTTCAAAGAAATCACTTATACCTTGGGGAGATTTTACAGCAGCTTTCACATGTATATACATAGAGTAAAGAGATGAAAAAAATTTGCCCCTTATCCCTTTCTTGGCCAGTTTATAAAATAATGAATAATGGTGAATCCTATCAAAAGCCTTTTCAAAGTCTATGAAAGCACAGTAGAAACGACTATTTAAATGAAATACATATTTTTCAATAAGAGTACGTAAAAAACATTATCAATGGTACTTCTCTGTTTTCGAAAACCACTTTGCGCTTCCACCAACTTACTGTATTTGTCAAACCAACTTTGGAGCCTTTCTGTCATAATATATGTATAGATTTTGCTGATTGCATTTAAGAGCATTATACCACGATAATTACCTGGAATATCTTTACAACCTTTTTATGAATCGGACTAATTAGGCCTACTGCCCATTGTTTGGGAAAACACCTTTGTCCAAAATTCCATTGAAAAGAGCACAGAGCATATCATACATTTCCTGGGGTGCATATTTCCAAAATTCCAAAGGAATACCATCTGTTCCAGGAGCTTTGTTATTTTTCAACTTATTTACACTATTTTTGATTTCATTCATATCTATAGGACAGTTTAATTCAGAGCAGTCAATATCTACATCACTGAAATCATCAAAATTAAGCTGCTCTACAAAGTCCTGGACAGAAGTATAGAACTCTTCCACACCCTCTACTTCCATTTGTTCTGGATTGAACAAGGCACTGAAATAAGTATGCCACTCTTCCCTTGTAATATTACTTGAGATACCAGTTGAACTTTGACTCAATTTCTGCCAAAACAATTTTGAGTTTGGCTGCATAGCTAAAAATTCTAATTCTTCACGTTTCTGTTTTTGATACGAGGACTTTTTACTGCGTAACAAGCGTCTATAGTCAGCTTTCATCTGAATATAACGATTCAAACTATCCTGGCAACGAAATTTTCTGAAATTATTCAAAGAACTATAGACTTCCCTCTTTGTATTCAAACACTCCTTGTCAAACCAAGGATTCTGTCTATTACCTGTATATTGTGTATGCTTAAATTTCATTTCCTTGCTGCAAGAATATATAATTTTACAGAGACAATCAGCTGCACTTTCAAAATTTTCACATGCAATACACTCATAGAAAGTTTGACACATGTGCTCCACATTATCTGTATTGAAATTATCATAATATTGGTCTTTTTTCTCTGGAACCCATTTCAGTCTCGAGAAATTACTGTTATGAGTATTTGTGCCAGAAGAGACATGGACTGTGTGAACCAGAAAAGTGAGGTCAAAACATAAAGGTAAGTGATCTGACTCAATACGGTCATCAACTTTAAATTCCAAAAAATTACAAAACATATTTGCTGTGGTGAGAACATAATCATTTACACAGGTCCCAATACTGGATACATATGTAAGATTACCAACTCCTTTGTCTTGACATAACCTACCATTTACAACAGCAATATCTACCCTAGAGCAAAATTCCAAAAGTTGTGCACCATAATTATTTACCACGTTATCCTGTGAAGTTCTAGGTGGTAACTGATAATTACAATTTACTGAATCATCAATTGGGAGATAATCTGAATCAAACTCAATACTTTCTGAAATATTACCAATTCTCCCATTAAAATCTCCTGCTATAATTACATCACAATTGTAATGAGTAGTATACTTTATCAGATCAGACTCTAAATTATCAAAGAAACTCTTATCTGCAAATTTTGAACCCTCTGGAGGACGGTACACTCCAGCAATCAATAAACGTGGGTTGTTGTTTTTCGTAAGTACAGACCAAACTATATTTGTAGATGTACACGAGAGAGGTTTAAGTTCAAAACCACAGCTGTTATTTTCACGAAAGAAAATTAATATACCACCAGAGGCTCTCCCGTAATTACTTTTCTTTACTCCAGGAGCCTGAATATTCTTATAACCATCGAAAGAAATCTTATCTTGCTTTGAAAGCCATGTTTCTGTCAGACATATAAAATCAAATTGTTGGATATATTCACGAAAATCGGCATTACCAAGTTTTTCCAGCAAGCCATTTACATTCCAAACTAGAAATTTCAAATGAGCAAAGTCAGCTTTAATACTTCTTCTGAAGTTGTGCTACTGAAAACCCTGGATACATTACTCTGGCCGTGGCCAAAACCCTAGTCGGCTCTGCTTTGTGTTTCGTCAACAGGGTGTAAAGGACGGACCTTTTTGGTAAACTCATCGTATACATATATTACACCATTTACTTTCAGTTTATCATATACAAATTTTACTGATTTCCCTTCTGTACGAGCTTCTTCTGCGTACTTGCTTAGTTTCCTTCGTATTTCCCTCACCCGTGGAGTGTAATCTTCTCCAATGCGATAATCAGATCCTTTAAGTCTGTATGCCGCTCGTAGAATTTCTCTCGCTGCTTGAAGCTGGAAAACTTCGCTATAATTGGTTGCGGGTGGCTGCGGGCGTATATGAGGCGATGTACACGTTCAAAGTCCGGAGCCTCTTCGATTTGCAGCTTTTCTTTAATAAAGTCTGTCAAAATCTGCTCAGTAAGCGACCAAGGTTCTTCCCCAGCTTGCTCAACTCCGTAAATAATCAAATTGTTTCGTTTCATTTGTGCCTGAGTTTTATCCAATTCATATTCCATTTTACCAAGCCTGTTACGTAACCCTTCGTTTTCTTCTGACAATTTAGCCATGGCTTCGCTATTTTCTCGCACTCCACCACGCAATTCTATAACTTCACCTGTTAACTTTCGTACTCTGTCATCTACTGTCTTTATTTCAGTAGATATTTCTTTCCTCAAACCTCTTATTTCAGCCATTACATCGCTCAGTGTACAGGCGGTACTACCGTTTGCAGTGTTGTCGGACGCAACATGGCTGCCGTCACTATCATCGCTCAACTCACCGGAGACTGGTGTACTAGTAACGTCACTTGATTTATTTTTCAGGGCTTCGGTGATGCTTCTCTGTTGGGCCCCTCTCGTCGACTTCCTTGGACCGGGGTTTAACTCAACGTCACCGGATAACAACAAAAGGAGGAGTAGTATACCCACAACTTTCCAACTTCGAAGCTCGCGCTCAACACGTACCACCAGAGTCATCACTGTACACGTATACGCACACGTGAGGAAGCCATCTTGAGCAGAGGACTGAGACGAACGAGCATCGTGATCTTTACATGCCATTTTAACGAGCATGTTATCGTATTTCGGCAAAAGAAACCACCAGTTGCCGGCCAACACACTTCAAGATAGTCTAGCAAACAAATTTAACAAAATTTCTCCCATAACGTTGAGAAATTTTGAGAGAGAATTCCGTCCATCGGCACCACGAGGAATACTCTACAAGCGCCCTCAAGCGACATATATATATATATATATATATATATATATATATATATATATATATATATATATATATATATATATATATATATATATATATATATATATTTAATTTATGTACACCTTTTTTTACCGTTGTCGCGCGGGGGGGTCACCCTGTTTTCGAAATTTGGAATAGGGGGGTCACCCTGTTTTCAAAATTTGGAATAGGGGGGGGGGGGGTCAGCCACTTTTTGACGTCGGCAAAAATAATCCACCGGCATCCCCCAGGCTGAAGAAACTGACCAGTCCCTAAAATAGTTGTGATCTTCCTATTGGACATTATACCACCCATTTACCTACCTACATCTATGTACCCGAGCGAGTTGCCATTTCTGGTGTTCACAGCGCCCCCAACGTGTCCATGACGGTCAGCAGCCAGTGCAGAGTCCATGGTGTTCACGCCACTGTCTGGGTCTGTGATGTCGAAGTACTCGTCAGCTGTTTCGTAACCATAGACTGTAATGTGGAAAACCACATCTATAATAACAGAACAGTTGTACTTCACAATGATATATAGCCTACAGCTTCACTTCTCACGCATTCAATCTGGTATTTGCCTGTGATACTGACAGGTAGAGAAGGCATTCTTCAAACCACATACAAATGCCCAAGGTTTTTTTCCGCCTAGAATTTTCCAGGTTAACTGATGAGGTTAGTGTTCAAAGTTTCAGCGTAACTTGTTTTATTAGTCTTGACGTATGTTATGATTCTTGTCGCAGACAACTAACGCATTCATGTGAGAGATTATCCATCATATATTAATAATTACGCCCTGTATACTGACAGTAGTCGTGACTGAAAACATGGCGAATTTCAACAATATTCCAGTATATGTACACATATACCGATGCATGCAGATTGCTGGTTAAGAAGCACAGAGTTCGTCATATATGAAAAAGCCAAGCTATAGGGAGTGCAGTTTTATCCCTTTTCTAACAAAGCCACTGGTGAGACTGATTCCAAGGACTGGACTATCACACCTTTATGATAATCTTTCATTACAGTAACCGATAAAACCTTCAATTAAGACGAAAGAAAAAAAAAGTTAAAGGTTTTAGCCACAAATTTAATCCCCGGTCTTTCTTTTCAATGGTTGGGGTGAAGGGGTAGGGTTGGGGTTGAACGATATATTCAGATGTCTAGGGTGATGTGCACATTTGCCTGAAGAACTCTTTCTAGCTTTTTTCTGACCTTCATTATTTAAAAAAAAGTGTTGTCCATCACTACAACACTACCATGTGTCGTTCGATGCTGTTCTGTTGTCGAGAGGTAGTGACGTTGGCTATTTATCACACAAATAATCCTTACCGTCACTCTTGGAAAGGTCTTCGCAATTTACTCCTCCTGTGTCCGGTATGATGATCATGACGTCATCGAAATGAGCCTCCAAATGCGCCGATGCTCCGTGATTGGCCCGTCCAAGTGTCAGCTCGCTGTGGTCATTGGCTGATCGAAAGTGGGTTATTCCGGTTGCCTAGGAAACGTAAAAAGGCCAACTGAGGATGTAGAAATTCTTGTTTCCAAATATTACACTGTTGTCCGATTGTTCGACACGTTGAGAAGTTACAACCCTTCCGTGTAGATCAATATGTGTACGTTTAGAAAGAAAAGAAATTGGGGAGGGGTGGAATCTGCCCATACAAAGTCATGTAATTAAGTGCAATGCACATGTTAAGGGGCTTGGAATAATCATGTTAAGCATTTCTGGTGTGAACATTTTTGTATTTGCCTGTGCGATGATTATTAAAGGGAAATTATCTACAACTTTAGTGAGTTTTTTCACTGCTCTTATTTTGTATGTCAATTACAAGTTCTACTCCCGAAAGCATGTTAAAAATCTACTCACATGTAGCTTGTCAACACAGCGTCCATGCATGTAAAATGCGCTGTTATTGTTTAAATTACACGTGCATTCTAGTCCTGGTCACATTTCATTAGTCAACAATGACGATCATGCAGTTTACACATGTGTAGGCTGAGTTAAGAAACTCAATATTGTGTATCTCAACGTGCTTTTGATTGTAGAACAAGAAACTCTTGTTGACATTGAAAACAAAAACGGTTAAAAAAATCTACTGTATATACAAATTTATAAATAGATACTTTCAACTTCAAAACTTTAAAGCAGACCCGTTTCCCCACAGATAAAGTTCACGGAAGACCAAGAACGCTCAGCGCTGTGTGTGTGTTTCACCTTACCAGCGAGACAGCGCGCTGTCCATCTATGCATGAGCTCAGTCCGGCGTCCAGAGACCACACCATAGCCACGTGTATCCACTTATCGTAACTGTACAGGCCATCCTGTTCTACAAGTTCAACGTTCCACAGTCTGGTCCCGTCGGCAACGGTGAATATCAGTGAACTTGACGTCTGCACGATCGAGAAGCCCCTCTCACCTAGAAATTTATGAACGCCATGGAGGTAGAATGTATTTTAGAACCACTTAAAATCTTGCAAGTTACACTGATCAATCTGAGCATTAAATTCTGCCTTTTTATTCCATTCTTCAATTGAATTTGGCGTGTACGTACTTGATAAATACTACAATGGTTGAGAATTTGGAGAGTGACGTCATTTTACAATGCTAAATATATTAATCTCACACTATTTTGACGACGAGCAGACTGATTGTACATGGCAATATTATTACCATGTGTGAAAAGTATCATACCTGGAATATGATTATCGATTACCTACCATTCTTTTGTGCACCTGAACTGATCAAAACTCCGCTTCCTATCGACCTGTCGTAGATTTTGACCCAGAATGCAACTGCCAGTCCGTTATCGCACAAACTTGGATCACTCAAGCAGTGTCCATCGAAGTCGCCGAGCGTGACGTATCCTGTCTCACCGTCAGTGTAGACGGACCTGCCCGAGTAACGCCGATCATTCACGAAGGCGGCGGAACCGTGGAGACTGAACGGATGATCAAACTGCAGCGGGACAGCTGATTCAAACGGCCAGTACATGTCAGCCTGGACATAAAGACTGCGTTCTGAACCTGTAAGGGTATAGGGAAAACAAAGGTAGAGTGAATAAAATGGTGGTTGAAAAATGTACAATGGGGACATTTTGCGAGATGAAAGCGAGCAAGTTACGCTTTCTCGCGATAGGTAAGATTAATCTCATGTTATTCTCAACGCTGTTGATAAGACAAAAATTGTTTCGTAATATTTCCAACTAGTGAATTGTACATGTATTGCATAATGCTAACATTAAAGGGAAAATATAATATAAAAAATTAAAACTTTTAAGTATGAAGGAGATCTAAGTTAACTCTTGAAAAGGATTGTCTAGTTTTCTGAGATAGACGATGTACACACTGTGTTGGTAAAACTATATAAAGACGTTTTGCATAAAGCACGAAAAGAAATCATTTAGATTTGGTCTTTTCACCTGTCATTCCGAGAAGCCTATGCACTTGTGCACTATACGTGTATTCTTGCCATATGACCAAGCTGTCGATGTAGAAATCTGCGAAATCCTCGTAGGTACCAGCAGTTGTCAGTCTGCAACCGACGGTGAGGGCGTTGTAAGTGTCCGTCGTCATGTCAGTGGTTAGTCGACATGTACTACTGACAGACACGCCGTCTACATATGCAGTGATGTTTTCATTTGCGCTCCACGTGAACGCCAAGTTAAGCCATCTGCCTTCGGGAACAACCTGCAAATATCAGAAAAAGCTATACATAAAAGAAATGAACTGCACCTCTTCAATAAGTTCGTTCGGTTTACTATTGTCAACATTCAGTGCATTAAAATGAAATTTCTGTAAATGCACGTTACGGTCTGTGGGTAAATACGAGATTATCCAGTAAGAATTGCGTCCTACAACATAACGACCAGAATTAATTTTCACTCGCTACTCCTTCATATGGTCTTTGTTATCTCTATGGTCTTTGTTATCTACCGATAGAGTAGGAATATTTTTAAAGTGGTGTCTTTCCATTTAATTAACTACGTACGACGCCGTATTGTCCTTCACAAGGGTTGAATAACTTGAGGTTTTCTCAGTCGGACACCCCAACGTTGCCGGATATTTACCGTGTACGTACCGAGAGCAAAACATTTGTCTCCCACAGAGTGGCTGAATCTCGGACGGTCACAACCAAATCAGATTCAGATTTTACGATGCTGAATCCCTCTTCCGTTCCTACGGACCTGCGATAAAGATGTGATAGTTTTTCACCGAAAAGAAGACGGCAACACTTTTCGCTCATTTTACACAGTAACAAATCATAACAAAGCACGTTTTTCTACGGAACACTGCAGGCCAAAACGCAAGTCCTCGCAAGCATAAGACATACCCATATAGAGAGGTACAACTTCCATGATACCAGACGGTGCCTAGTGCAGGTAAATGCAACAATCGTTCACACTTACAAACAGTTAGTTGGGGGCGTATATACTGAATGTCATGATTCAACTTATAACACCTACATCAAAATTGTTTGTCTCGACGAACTGTCGTTTACATTACTGGTGAAGTTGTTGAATTTTATCCACAAGGCAACACTTAGTCCATATTCGCACTCGCTCGGTTCCTGCAGACAGTCGTCGTCGAAATTTCCTGTAAAACAGGGTAAAAGAGCTCAGGTGAACAGTAAATATCCTACGTTTTTAATAGTGTTTATATGCAAGTGCATATATCAGCTAATAAAATGAGTATTTCTTCAAGCAAAATATGATAATTTGCGCACGTGCGTCGACTCATTTAAATGAGCTAGCTTTTTAGGTTGTTTTACAGCCCTGTAATTTAATCATATTATATTAAGAATGTCCCAATGAGGAATTTAAGCATTTGACATATTTATTGTTACTGGAACCATCGATTTAATACTCCCATACATATTTCGATAACGCATATAGTTTTGTCATGGTTATTACAAGATGAATATATTGCCTTTTATTGACTTCTTCATGTGGGAGTTGACCTAATACAACTTACTGGTGTGCAGTAAGTTTCTTGGCATGAGCTTTTATAAGCATATTGTCTTTCATGACAAATAAGTAAACATACCGAGGACAATACAGGACGAGTTATGTACAAGTTTCACGACGTCATCATCATAAAGAACGATTTTGTTCGGGCCTATAGGGACAGTCGGGTCGACCATTTTCTTCTCATTCATGATTTGGAAAGAGGACGAGATGAGCCCTCTGGCGTCCCAATAATACGATGCGTCGTCATAGTTACCATTTGCTATTAAATGAGAGAAATTAAAATCATTCACAATATCTACCTTCTGCAAAAATAACACTACATGCCACCACAAGGAAAAATCAACATGATTAAAGGCACGATCAACCGTTTAGTCTACCCCATGAAGTCCATAAAAAGTGCAGATAGAACCTTCCCTTTGTGAACACATATTGTGTTTTATTTAATGTAACTGGTGCCAATACGATATGATTATTAACAAGAAATACTGACTACAATCGTGGTGTCTGCTAGCCAAAACGTCCTTGATCAGTTTCACTTTTGTAAATACATAAAGTTCTCTTCTATATATAAACAAGAAACGTGGGTATGGCGAGCTTATTAGCGCGACGAGCTTTTGATTATCTGGTACACGTCTCTTTGTGTCTGTCCTTCTATCTCTGTCTCTGTCTGTCTGTCTGTCTGTCTGTCTGTCTGTCTGTCTTCTCCCCCCCCATCGACAGGGAATGACCAGGTACTGTTTCGTCGCCTTGTTAGGTTTATTTTCATCTATCGGCCGAAACAAGGCATAGAGTTTTTCAGTTCAAAGAGTCACTGTCTCCGACCATGTAAATTATAAAGATACATTACAATATTGTGGTAATTGTTACATACCGGTCAAATAGAAAACCTGCCTGGCTTCCCAAGCGTCGACAAATCTCTCCCAGAAAGACAGAGATTCGAACGTCATATTAGCAAAATTTCCAAGGAAATCGTTCCTTCTTCCGACCGTCATCTTCGTGTCCAGATCCGTGTCCCTTATCTTACGGTATCCGTCCGGGTCGATACCGACTAACCTACCATCCAGGAACAGCATGAGGCCGCTTTGATCCCGCCACGACAGGCCAATGTTTGTCCATGAATCTGTGTAACATTGGGTTCATACATGTACAGTTTCATTTAGATTAGTCTTTTTGTGATATGTATCTCTTTTCTTGTGACAAGGATAGCATTGGAATGAAAACTGGATTATATGCAGTCAGTTGTATTTGTCCTCGAATGACCAGAGTTTCGGGCAGAATCGAAGTTGGGGGTAATGACACTTTGTAGCGATTACTGTCCGGAGTTAACAAAAACCAAATAAAAGGCAAGCAATGTAGGAAGTAGAGAGCAGCAATCTCTTGGCCTGTCAAGATACTAACTACTATAATACCACAGACAAGAACTCCTCGTCTGTGATGATACATATCAAATATTGCGTGAAGTAGCTTGTCCATATCTATAAATATGTTTCGTGTATTTGAACATTTTAATTTTTATCAAAATTGTCAAACTAATTGCACGAATAACCAAATTGAGTTCTCATCGAGTATTCACATTATTGTACACTTTACACAGTACCTTTACCTTCATAAGCGGTGAACTCGTGTTCCACGATCCAGCGTCTTGTACCGTCAGTCACGGCAGTTCCGATACAATCTCCCCGCTGATAAACACTGAAACCACGCGTTGACTGTTCACCGGTGCTGACCAGGAATCGATGGCCATCCCCATACAGCCGAGGAACCTTGAGCCACGTCGAGACGGCGAACCCATCGCTACACAGCTCCGGATCACTAACACATTCCGACGGAAAGTCGCCTGATATTGAAAGGAAGTTGGATGGAACTAGCATTGTACTCAATTTATTGCTAGATTTTGTTTAAACGAACTACCAACTGCTAAAGAAAGAGTGTTTAATAGGGATGTTCGATAGTGCAGCAGCTGACCTATGGAGTAATGTTGCCATTCCTACAAAATTCCTAAGTTTGTTTTTATGTGAAATAATCGCACCATATTGTGAAGTTTAACCTAACTCTTTGTTCTGTGCCCCGGAAGGATACCAAAACTTTATCAGAGTAGACGATTAACTTTGAATTACCCAAGACGAGCCAACCATGTTCACTGCCATCGATCTCAATAGCAGCTCCCTTGTGATCACGACCCATCGTCAACTCAAGGAAACCCTCCGATGGCCTGGATATTGAATTGTAGCCGACTATTGAGTTCAGCTGGCCAATGAGAGCTGAGTGATCGCGCCTGACGTAGGCGTCCGTCGTCCAATAGTAATCGTCGTTCAAAAGGTGATGGTACTCGGCGTCTAAATACAGAGAAAGAGTATGGTTGTCAATAGAACGGCATTTTCAAGAGTACTATTTGCTTTCTTCTCTTACTTTTGACATGTGTATTTATACCCATAAGAAGCTTGTAGAATATTTGCTCTTAAAGGTGCAGGTTTTTATCAATTATCTCTAGGCAAATTGACTAACTGTGCATAACTTTTAAAGGAGAACAAGGACTAAAATCACACAAACAGTCAATATCAACAACCACTAATGCGAGAACCAGGGATTGAAGACAGCCCCTTTAAAGTCAGCTAGACTTCATGGGACTGGATAACTGAACGTATTCGAATATTCCCTACACTTTGGGTGGTATTTATTGGACTTGTACTTCCTAAAAATACACATGTACAAAAGATTGTAGTTGAACCCGGTAACCCTGACTTTGATAAAGAAACGCGCTAAAGCTCACATTTCATCCACTCTTACCGGTCATTCCTAGCATCCGGGAAACTTCAAATTGGTATAAGCTCCGACTCCAGATGACAAGATCACTCAGGACTGCATTGGGTGAGCTGGAATTAAACTGGTTGCCGATTGTGATTACGGCGTTGGTATCTGTCGAGTTGTTCTCCTTTGTTTCTGTCGTTATGGCAACTCGTTTGGTGTTGATGTACACTGTTGTACCAATATTAGGCTCCCATGTGAACGCGTAGTGGCTCCAGGTGTTCCATGGAACCTTGGCGACGTCAATGGTACTGATATTGTCCGCAAGACCGTCGGAAACTGAAAAGAATATTTCACCACATTTCTCTTCATTGATTGTCGTTTTTTCTTCCAAATATTTTGTAATCGTAACTCTTCTTCACATTATGGTTGACTTCATGCAAATACTTTTACAAGTAAAAGCGAGATTGTCTTAGATACAGTTAATTTAATTAACCCATCGAGCTGCGTACTACTGCGTATCATTATCAATATAGACAACATATTTCTTGGACAAAAAACGATCAAATACAGATAGAACATAAACACACATTCGTTTTCCACAGTACGTTATATGCCCCGTCAGAAATGCAAAGTGTGAAATTATACGGGATTTTACATATCTATGGTTTAACATGTCATGTGTCTAGAGCTGCGTTGCTTGCTCTCAACTTTACGTAAGGAACTGACGGAAGTTCTCACCCGTGAACTGCAAATTATGCCCATTCGTTATTTGAATCGATGTTCTGTGTCCGGTTTCTGCGCCTGCGTAGACGATCGCATCGCTGGTGTTGTCCGCCGCCGGGGAACTGAACAGATACATCCAGGTAGAAATGCTGAACCCATTCTGGCACGTGATTGGGTGACTGATACAGTGTGTCGTGCGAATATCTAAATATGTACCTCTATCTTCCAGTTTCGGATAGACACCAATGCCAGCACGTCCTGTTCTGTGGGTGTAGCCTCCGCCAATCAGTTTGTATTGTGCTTCGTTTGATAAGGATTTGTATTCTTCCGCGAGCAGATGGAAGGGATTTACCGTCACATTTGGTGCGGCTGAGAGAGAGAATGTTTAAGTCATTTTATCCAACAAGGTACTAAAATCAAAGTGCCAGATAAGTGTGAACATGTCTCACAAGCGTCTTACAAAAGTAACAAAATCAACATAATTCAGACGAATTGTTAAATTGAGTAAGAAATACCAGCAAAATACAAAGATAATTAATGCACTCTCGGTACTCATTAAAGCCCATCCATCATGTATGGTTTACGGACACGGAAAGCTTAGTTGGAATTTGAAAGTTCGTTGTCTCTCACTTACAGATCGTCTGTCCAACAAGGTCACTCGGCAATACTTCAAGGATGTTGCTGAAATTATAGTTTGGCGTCATATCTGTGAAGTAAGAATTGAAAAAATTCCAATTAAGAATAATACCTAGAGTAAACAAATTTACTCACTTGATAGGCTAGTATTTAATATTCAGAACCTACCTATAGGGTTTACAACTATCTGAGGATCGTCACGACGGAGACTTAAATTTAGTGTTACCGGTTTTACAAGTTGTGTTTTCACTAAGCTACTATTGAATTTTCTACGTACGTGTAGACTATGACGAATGTGTTGTTGTAAAGTGACACGATAACAGAATAAGTCTATTAAAATTCGTGAGACAAACTCACCGATCTGACAGCTCACTCCGGTAAAAGCAAATGCACATTCGCAGTAATAAAATCCTTTGCGATCATGGCAGCTAGCTCCGTTCTGACATGGGTTGGAGGCGCACTCATCTATTTCTGTAAGCAAATCCAAATAAATGCAATGAAGATTGCACAGTCATACTCGTCGCCAGTTCATTGATAAACCCTCTTTAGCGTTGTTAACTTGTATCAGTATCAGTGCTAATGTAGTTCGCTGTAATGACGTATTCCCTATTTCTACTCTTGTAGTTTGCATCTGCGGAATAGGAAGTGCTCCTTCTTTTCGGAACCCTTGTCATCACCTCTTTATCACATAATGAAGTATTCATACGCTGTCATGTCGTCAATTAATATTGTGTGTGTATGTTCATTACCTCTACATTATCTGTTATATTTCTTTGTCAGCTCAGAACTTCGACCCGACGACTCGTGATCGACAGCAAGATCTTGACACACTGTTTATTTTTGAACTAGTACTCATCTCTCATTATAACTGCATCTCAACGTACTTTGCGAAAATCAAACGATTTTTAATGTGATATTCATACCCATATATCCAATCACAAAATCAATTGATAGCTTCAAACTACAGGGAGAAATGAAGGACATGTTACAAGTTAACGTTAAAATCCGTCCTTTTAAATTTCAACATTACCTGTTTCACAAAGAGTTCCGTTGTAGCCCTGTGAGCATTTGCAGATAAACGCCTGGTACCCGTTATCGTGGCACTCACCGTGCACGCACGGGCGATGGGTGCAGTTGTCGCCATCTTGAAACGTAAAAAATGGAGGATAATAGTATGAACTTTTTGAAGACAGTATGTAACAATTAAAAAACGTTAATGCACGTTTGATAATTAGTTTGGAACATATGTTGACTTGCGGTTTATGGTCTCTGTGTGACGTACGCCTCAATGGCAATGGTTTCTCATGAAAACGGCGTTAAGAAATAATCATCGATGTCCCACTCCATTCAGTTGTTAAAAAGTTAGAATGCAATTTGAATTCAAAAGATCAATGTAATACATTTTCAAAAATATCTTTGTTACGCAGGTCATTTTCACATGACACAAAATGGCCTCACATGTTGATACATGCCATAGATTCAAAATAGTTGCTGGGAGAAAATGCAAAAGATTGCATTCATAGTAATTTACAATTGAAATTCAGTTCAGAATTAAGTGACTGCCATTGGCTGTTAAATTATAGTAAATATCGTTAATTTACTCCATCATCCAACGATTGAAAATCCCAATTATACAGGATGAGGTACCCATGACCCACAGTGTACAATTATTGAGCAATGAAGAATAACGAGTATGCCTAATGGCACAGCACAATGGCAGGGCTTTGATCTCATCATCCTCTAAACGGGAGTTCGTTATACTCTGGCAACATTCGGGTCTAGAGCTCACTATCCTTTGATCATGAGTTTGATACTCTAGTCATTAGGCCATGTTCAATTAAAGTGATGCGCTTAACAGCTATACGAAATACCAGGATGTACGATCATTTTAGGGAGATTATAAGGGCCAATTTTAACTGATCAAGACAAGATTATAACAAGTTATTAGCAAAATGATTTGTCAAACCGTTTCCGCCCATGAAAATCATGCGATTTGTGTTCTCAGAATCTTCGTCGATTCTAGTCGCCCATAGAACTAGTTCGTCAAATTTTCCCGTGGCGTGGTCGACTTTCGCCCCGGTGTCGTTCAGTCGACACCCTAGAGTGAGAGTATTCTCTGTAGCGGGCACTGCAGCTGGAATTCCCACCTGGTCTTCGCCGACAAGTTCACCATCAATGAATACCTGAAGAATTTGTGAAGTAGTGTAAGTACAAAGATCAGTCAATTGAACTTACTCCAGAATCCATAGAATGAAGATATATGATATGTTTAAAGTGCATGGATGTAAAGGTTTTAAGAATCGAACTTACAATTTTATATTCGGGAAGCCGATTTAAAATCTCTGCCACTTTGCCTCCTTTAACAATCGGCTTATTATTATAGTTTTATCCATTTCATTTCTCTACATGCCAGTGGTCCTTTTAAACTATCACAGTTCAGTTCAAAGTATATACCTCAATGCCAAGCGTCCTGTTCCATCGGAAAGCAACGTTTCTCCATATGTCGTGTTCTATTGGCTGCGTCAAGTTCACGCTCCAGGTCGTGGTGGCGTCCTTCAGCGACACGTGGAAGTTGGGACCATTCCGGGTGATGGTAAAGCCCTCCGACGAAGATGCGCCTGCATCGAACAGCCAGAAATGTCATAATGTATCAATGTGAGCATGCTTTTCCATTGTTACAGTTGATTTAGAAAAAAAAGCACGAATGAAAAGTACCACATTAAAACCAGCGATAAAACACTGCACAAGCAAAGAGCAATTGACGAAAATGACTCACTTACGATACCGTACGCGTCAATAGACCTTTTCCTGGTTATCCCATAATGCATTGCTGTGGCTGTATCAAACACCGTATACACACTCAAAATAACAAAAATGTACTGATTTTGTGTGTACAGCGGATTGTTATACAAGAATGACACAAATTGACAAAACGTGTATCCATCGATCGGCGATGAAAATATAGTGAGACCAGGGTTTAACCTTCCATAGTCTTCTATGAGTAACATACGCTGCGTATACCCTGCGGCTAAAAAGTTCTATGAGGTACGTTTTGTATACCCTAGCGCGCACTGCATCATGGAACCGGCAAAAGCACCATGGCTGTCGCAATGTATATTCCTACTGATGGTGTACCTTGAAAATGCTCATTCAGATCCAGAATTCTCATTAAATTCTCATTAAAACACGAACATAATAAACAAACACCAAACGGGCCTCACAAACCTGAAGTAACGATAAACTGGCGTCCATGTTGATCGAGCTCTTCTTCGCTGAGTCGTATCCACAGTGCCACTGTCAGACCTGATGAACACAGCGACGGCCGACCGATGCAAGAACTTGACAAGTTCCCGAACTGAAGACAATCGTCGCCGCTTATTCGGACAGCCTTCCCGTCAATACCATAAGGGTAGGACTCGGAATAAGTGGCGTACGCTGCAAGTGTGGAATCGTTCTGGTAGTTCGGATAGTACGTCCCGGCATCGTTGGTATACGTGTGGTCGAGAGGCCAATACGACGAGCCGGCGATGGATGCGGTTGTGGCTTCGTATGATGTATCTGAGAAACAACAACAACAATAACAACAATAACAGCAACAATAACAAAACAATGATATTCAGGAATACGTAAGCAAATTGCAGTGGCCTCCATCGTTGTTGAAACATTTTATTCACGTACCAAACTTCACAGTGTTTGTGTCATTTGTTTAACTTCTGGAAATTTGTTGTTTGTCAAGTTGACATCAGCAGTGCGCAATTTTTGCATTGATTGATGGTTACTTTGAAGACATTGAAATTTATCATAGGATTTTTCTACAGTAGGCATTTCTAAATATGCAAACAATTGATGGTGAAACCACGCCTTCGAACTTACTCTTTTCGCAGTCGTTACCGTAGTAGCCTCGTTCGCAGACACACGAATATCCGTTAACTTCGTCATTACATTCGCCGCGATTGCTGCAGGCGACGCTGATACAGTCATCAATATCTGAAAGACAGATGCGATTTCTATAACTGAGAATCAAGGAGTTTGAGTGAGCACACCTGAAAGTACACTGAACCATGTGCTATCTAATGGTAGAAATCAATTCTTGTTACAGTACAACCCCATGCCCCTATATAAAATGTTAAACTTTGTACTACAGATTATGAAAATTTAGGCGTAGCATTCATTGTCTTGCCGTGTAAGTCAGGAAACTCATATGACATGTTTGTAAAATTGTTTAAGCCACTGTACATTTTGTAGTTTTCCATTAAAACGTCATCACGCGAACGGACCAATCATAGGCTACCGAAAATGAAATCTTTCTAGTTCACTATTAGGCAGAGTAAGTGCACTTGTTATTGTCAGCAGAAATCTAAACGGGCATGACCCATCGGGGGGGGGGGTCAAGTTCATTTTTCTGTAAACATACTGTAAATATTCAATGTTGAATTTTGTTTTGAAGAGAATATGTAAATACTCAAGTTCGAATCATTAGTTTTGAGTATGTCACTTCAGATTTATTCCGCAGAAAATATATGATATCATCAGTATATTCTGTCGCGAATATTGTCTCAAGCGGCACTCACTGTCACATTGCGTGATACCGTCGCCAGAGTATCCCACTTTACAAGCACAGGTGAAACCGCCAATGGTATTGCTGCATTCTGCCACGTCATCAGATAAGCAGGTGTCTTCTTCGTCGGTGCATTCATCACTATCTGTAAAATGAATCGCATTTGTTCTGTTATCGGAAATCTATATTCACCTCATAACATCTGAACACCATTTCAAAACACCACCGACAGAGAAACTTTTTTAATTTTTGAATTGAAAATGGAAAACGTAAAAAATTGTCCAGATAATACCAGTTTTTTGTCAGTCCTACCCGTGCAATTGATCCCATCGCCGGAAAAACCGTCAACGCAGGAGCATGAGAATGACCCAGCGTTGTTTGTGCAGGTGGCGTTGATGTGACAGTTGTGCGTTCCTAAGCTGCATTCGTCGTCATCTGTAGAGATGAAATGTATAGATCGGACAACTTTTATTTTTCGAACAGTCAGAACTGCAGTTACATAAATTGGTCCTTTCACCTTGCCTTAGAAAATAATTTTGCCAAAAAAAAAAAAAAATATTGCAAATTTCCAGGTGCAAGTCTTGTTTTCACTATGAACACGTGTCATTGAAGTACAAAATGGATTCCAGCTAGTGAAGCTGTAAGTGAGAGAAGCTATCACACTCTTATACCAATATGCCCATAAATTCTGATTGGAGGGAGCCGCTTTCGACATGTAAAGTGCCCAGAGGAGAGCAAAACTACCACTCTTTACTGTCTGCTTAATTTCTGTCTCAAGCATAAAGATGCACAATTGACCCCAAATCATTTCACACTGTTTGTCTTAGTCACTACGGTCAGTTGTTGAAAACGGTCCAGAAACAAGAACATATGTTTGTTTTTTGCTTTTCACATTTATAATGGCGACTGGAGTAATATCAAGACAAGTGATATCTTTGGCAATTTAAAAGGGAGGATCGCATCGTATGTTATTAAGTTTTCAGAAAAGTTCGAGAAGTACAAAGTAGAACACTATGTTAAGGACAGAATTTCCGGTTTGTCCAACTTACCGACCATGCAGTTGTCGCCAGAATATCCACTTCCGGTGCAATTACAAGTGTAAGAACTATTAGCGCCTCCGTTGTCGAGGCAGAAACCGCCATTTTGACATGGACTTGAGGAGCACGGTGATGGCGCTGTGATAGAAAAAGTTAAAATCCCGTAAATCAATAAATACTTTCCACATGTGTACTTGTATAAGGAATTCGAACTTAAAATGTGAACTTAAATTTTGTCAATAATGGATCAAAATTGCAGCGAGTTCGGTTTGCAGTTACTTGCAGAGGAAAGACAACTTCTACACGCTAGACCATGTCGACCCCAGATTCGGTGCACTTTGTCCCTGGAGTATTAACGACACAATATGTGTTCTTTGTATAACATCCCCTCCCCAAAGAAACTCCAAAAACTGAGAAATTGCCCTAAAAATTATCCGACCTACCCAAGCTTGAAAAAGCTTGGCAGTGCCCGTTTAGTAATCCCTCCCCTAACAAATCTTTATTTACAATATACACATTTTTGCCAAGAGCCTCGTGTCAGCCTGTGAATGATACTTTATAGTGCAAAAGTAAAACGCACTTTTATTTTCGTTACAACTATGTCCCGCTTTGAATGAAATGAAAACAAACAAACAAAAAAAGAACAAATATACAAACAAACGAAGAATAGATATATGCTCGTGAAATAATGAGTCTTTGAATGATGAGAGTAAATCCTTTGAGTATAAGAGCAAACTTGAAGACGGCGTAATTCCTTTATTTGCACTTGATGCAGACAGCTTCCTCGGCTGTCGTTTGATACGACGATCACTTCATAAGGATAAACGTATGCGATTTCTTTCCGCTACTCGTTGCATTTTGAGGGCGCTACTCTACTGAATGTGATGTGGACTTCAAAACGAACTCATCAACCAAATGGTCTGTACACCCACCCGGTATATTATTCAGAAAGGTCAATGAGAGGTTGAACAGTTCGTTGAAAAGGTTAACACACTTAGCAGCAACTCAAGTAGTATAGCAGATCCAAATAAATACTGCTTTTAGACAAAACGTGACACAACTACAAGGACTGGCGGATGTCTTAAAATAACGAGTGACGACAAACAAAGACGAAGAAAACATACAACGATGTGAAGAACAAAAACCCCAAACCTCTCATTTGATGAGAAATGTTTCAATCTGGCGATCAAAAAGACATAAATTCCACTACAGCCTGAGGTTTTGAGATCATGGCTTCGTTTGCGAATCCGTTCTCGACTGTACGATCTTTATGTCGTCAAATGAGTGAGCCAGCATGTGTATCTTTAATGGAACGATTCGGCGTTAGAATCGTGATAACCTTCGACAGCTGGATAAATGATTCTTTATTTTCGCCTGTTTTGCTATTTTGGGTTTAAGGTTACTTCCGATTTGTGACACGAACAACCTTCAAAAATTTTCCCCAAACGTGCGAAATTTATGCTTTGTTGCCAAGGCGACTGCGCTCAATAAAGATACTGGGCCGATAAAAACCACCGGAAAGCTGCCAGAAGTGTTGACAGTCACGTGATGAACGGCAACGGAAGATTTGCGACAGTGGTTAAATCTCACTATGATTGAAAGGCTTCACTTGAACTAGGTTTTATCTTGCGACTTCTCAATCTAATTCAATTTTCCTTTCAAAGGGAAACCAGACGACTGGCTTGTGGAAGAAGGCACGTACTTGAACTATCATCTAGAGCTATGATACACAATTTACATGGTAAATTGGGGACATACGAAAGCTAATGACATGTTTAACCTTCATTGTGCAGACCGCGCGTCTTGAAACTTGAAACTGAACGTTTCGAACGTTTGTCCTTACTTTCGTGAAGAAAACTAGACAATTGCCGTGCATATAATCAATAGAAGAGTAAATAATTAGGGGTAACCGTAAAAAGTGGAGGATTACAGACACGAATTACCAAAAACCTATGTAGTATATGAAATTCAAAATGGTAGCTAACCTTAAGTTGATTGTAAAAACGAATTTTCGATTTTCATAAGACCAAGACGCTGCATACTTACGTCAAAGGATGCCAAATGAGTTCACATAAACTGCAGAAGGATAAGGAAATGATTGTAACAAATTTGAGCGCGTCGGAAAATCACTCCCGAGGAATATTCTAATAGTTATGATATTCTATTCTCTCTCCGTTATAGTCTATGAACTATTTTGAGTCTGGAAATAACTCAGTAGACGACACAAAAAAGGGTAGTTGACATTTTCGACGACATTGACATTTCACTACAGCAGTCACGTGATTAGTTTTCAGTCCTTTCCATTACCATTTGAAGGTTTGCCAACATGTCATTGCAAAATCAAATCCATGTACGACGCAGAAAGGAGTTTGGTTAAGGCTGGAACGAAACTCTCACAGCAGCTATAGTTGAGAGTAACATTGAAGCCGGGCTAATGTGCAGCACCTCGGGAGCTGTTCTCCACTTGGTTGGCTGAATATCAGCAGCTGAAGCTAAACATACCATTGCGTTTAAGGAACTTATGTAAAGATGTCCCTCTGAGAATATCACGCAAATGCAGGAGTAAAAGTCAGAAACGCATCTTTGTTTGAGAAATTTACGTAGTTTATTTCTGCTCCTAAACTGAAAGTAACAACTTTAACTATTTCACAAGGAACTTTACAACAAATGTGTACAAGAAGGCGTTACATTTTATTACACAGTATGATATACTCATCGCAGTTTAAACTCTGCCTATACAACATGAAAAAATATTGCCCATATTATAGATGTGTTCTAGGGTTATAACATTTCCTTAACTAAGAAAAAAGTGAAATAGAGTATAAACATTTAAATCATGCCGAAATTTTTTCTCTTAATCAACTCATGGAATGTGTAGCAGGAAAGTATTATTCTGCCCTCTTAGGTTCATGTAAGTCACCTTGAAGTATTTCAGCGTGTAAATAATTTAGTGCGTATTTGGCAAATAATTATCAAACTTCCTCTTCCTCTTCCTCCTCCTCATCATCGTAATCTTCATCTTCATCGTATTCTTCGTCGTCATCGTAACTGCCTTCGTCGTCTTCGTCGCTGTAGTATTCTTCATCTTCGTCATCGTAGCCCTCGTTCTCCTCGCCGTAATCCGGTTCACCAGGATCGTACTCTTCTTCCTCGTCGGCAATCACGCCGAGCCCGGACAGCTGACTGACGCTCCTCGCTTCTTTTTTGCTGGTTTTACTTCCGGGTCGACCTACAGTGTTACTTCCGGGTCGACTACCAGTGTTACTTCCGGGTCGACTACTAGCTGTGCTACCAGGACGACTAGCGTCGCCTCTCTGGCTACTCGTTCTGCTTCCGGGTCTGCTAGTGTTCCTTCTCTGATTGCTAGTGCTGCTTCCCGGGCGACTGGTGCCGCTAACTCTGCTGCCGGGCCGACTCGCATCACCACTAGTGCTCCGAGGTCTGCTACCGGATCTGTTGCTAGTGTTGCTCTTGGGTCTGCTATCTGCTCTGCTACCTGCCCTGCTACTCGAAACACTTCTGCGGCTCTGCCCCGAGGTTGTCGACTGACGGCTGTCACTGCGACTTTTAGGGCGTTGCTTTTCAAAGGTTATCATTGTCTTTTTCTCGAAGTCCGTCTTCTCTTGTTTTTTACCTTGTTGACCCATTTTGCCCTTACTTTTAAGCCACGCCTCTCCCCTGGTCCTCATCAAGTAAGCCTTTACAAATTCGTCCGGTTCTTCTTGAACCGGCTTCGTCGGACTCGGAGAGCGGGCACTGCGTGCGCTCTCCGTGCGGCTATCAGGCGTGCCGTCGCGACTGCCTGGGGATTCCAGCTTCTTCCGGAGCTCTTCCATAAACTCCTCTGCATCTTCAGGGTTGCCATAGATACCTCTGTTTCGTTGACCAGCAGACCTCCGTTTGCCGTAGTCGTCATCGAAATCTATGTCCCTGGTGGTAATGGTGGTAGTGTTGCTCTGCACATGAGATACAAATTAAAACGCGATTTTAACAAAAATTTTGAACTGGAATATTAATGCCCTCTGAAAGAGGCATGTTTTCTAGTGTTATAAATTAATGGACGACGGCAAGTTTACTTTATACTTCTCAAATCACGCCCCCTCCACTTCAGTCGAGCATTTGATGCCAGGACCGTGGTTTAAATCAAACATGCTAACCACCTCTGGTTCTATCAACATCTCTTACGACGAGAAGATCATAAATCAAGAATGTTATACGGCGAGACTAGCTGGCTGTACAACCTGCGCATGGCTATGCTCAAATGCTATCGAGAGCACATGTAGGGTAGGTGTAAGGGAAATGCATGATTGTACGACCAACGAGGGTTTATGAGAACTTCCATAATGTTTAAGAGATAAAAAAAAATCATTACAAAGCTCTTTATTAGAAGTCGTTCTATTTAGTTATTGTTTCGGCCCATTTTCAAGTTTTTCGTGGTTCTCTCTGAGCTACTTTTCTCAAATTATGCCATGTTCTGTATCTGATTTTGGCGCTGCTTGAAGTTTTGTTATTGTATGCATGTGTTTCATTTTCTGTTTGATAGTTTTTTTTTTAGTTCCAATTTTTTGTTTAAATGTTTGACTTTGTTGTACCATATTTATACGTGCAATGCTTGAAAACCCATTTATGGATACACTGATTTAAAGAAATAAAACGTAAATGTACTGCAATATGATGTAATTTTAATGTAATGTGTAATGTAATCTAATCTAATGGATGTGATGCAATGCGATGTGATGCAGTGTAATGTTATATAATCTAATGTAATGTAAATCAATGACCAATATCTCACCAAGTTTGTTTCTGGTCGAGATCCGTATTCGGAATTCCACTCATCCCACTCATCTTCGTCAGAATAGTAATCTTCAAGTGTTAGCGCTGAAAGAATTTTTTTTTGATTGAAATTAAATGTGCAAGAAAATATCACATATGTCGCATAATAAAGCTAATTAAGACAAGTGTAATATTTCGTTTCCATCTCGTTTTCTAAAAAAAGCAAATCCACTGTCAGCTGGTACGAATGATCTGTATTATTACCCAATGTACAGACGCATAAAAACTATGTCTGTCTGTCTGTCTGTCTGTCTGTCTGTCTGTCTGTCCGACCATCTGTCCCCTCTCTCCATTAATTAATTCGCCAATGGACTGACCGTCAGTCAGACTTATCTCTGTGTTCTAATTTAAATAATATACAATGTATTCTCTGTTGTTAAATCATAGCTCATGCATTAGTGATCTAACTGTGTAAGATAATTACGCAAGTGTTAAGTGTTAATTAGCCGAAGTGATCACTTACTGGAATCGGCTCTGCTTATGGACGACACGGGACGCTCATCCTGCTGTGATAACGACAAATATGTAAATTTACAATGTCAGTCAAAGAGACTAAATTCATTGTCATCATACTAGATTTTACATCTGATGTAAACAACAGTCAACAGGGTTTTCATGATCAATGTGCAAATATAAAGTGATAAAAAGATGCAAAAACAGAGAATGACGAATTTAAATGTCATCTCATTATCAAAATCGTATCAGTTTAGTGCACAATTCTAGAGTCACGTCGTCCGATATAGGTTGTATGACTTCATTTAGAGTCCCACATGTTCCATTAATTGTAATTTCATAGTTCATGGTGTATAGTTCAGCGTCTCTCTTGGGCAAAACAATGACGCTATCCGCAAAATTCGCCTAGGGACTTCATACAAACTAGCAAAATATAATGATCCTGAGATAATATTTTCAATTTCTTACAAAATTCTTGGACAGTTACCTCCTTTTCCTTCTCTTTCTTTCTCTTTTCTTCTTCCAGCAATTCACGTGCCTGTTTCAACTTGAATTTGAGAAAAGAAATGGACATGTAAATATTCTTTTTATTGTGAGATATACTATACTTATACAGATTTAAAAAATTAAGTCGGGCCTACATGTAGGATATCTAAAATTTCAGAGATCTGAAATGCAACTTACCTCTCCGTTCAATTTCAGATGTAGAACTACTACAGGTATACCCTGAAAAAAAATTACAATCATAGAAATTGTTGTACTTCCTTTTTGAGTCATTGATGATTAATAATACATGTGTTGGTCGGAACAAATTACACGAGTTCTATAGAGACAAAACCTAACTTGTGAATGACTTTTTCAGTCGACAAGTTCAACTTCTGGAGTAACACGATAGATATGAAAGTAAACGTTTTAATGGATTCGCATTCTACATAACGATGGCATGGAATCAAGCGGCGATATTGCAACTGATTGGATTTCTATGACTTGCCCAGTCTGAAATCAGAAATAGCATGAATATATTCCAAGCATTTGCATTTTTCACATTTGCCTGATAAATCGCTAAGCTCATTTATTTTTACAATTCTGTTATGAAATTTTCCGAGAATATTTCATATTAAACAAATAATGGTCAGCATTTCAGGCACCTATGAAATAAATATACACAGTGCATTTTCTAAGGCACTATTGACCGATGATTAGAAAAGAAACGCTGTGATGTCGTTGGCGGGAAATAATACTCACGTGAAAGGACACTAGGAGAGCGAACAGGTAGTTGAGACCAGTGATTCCCTTGAATGACATGTACCCTAGTCCCCATACCAGCAACAAAATTGGTATCACCGCCAGCTTTATGATACACAGACCCCTTGAGGAAACAATGATAAAAAAATGCGTTTAAATAGCCGTAATATATTTGGACATCTACTCTGTCTGGGATATTAAACGCTTGACGGATTACCACCGACAGAGTTTAGACGTCACCGAATTTTACATTGTTTCATGAAGTGTTGAGAAAGTTTAAAAGGTACTTTAAAGATGCCGCATCGAAGACTGGATATTTTAACTAATACTTTCGTTCTATCTGCTTCTTAAGCTTAGAGGCGGAGTTTTCATCAACTTTATCTTTGATCAACTAAACGCAACTTTCAAAGGAGAACAGAATGCTTAAAATCACATATTATACTGTATAAACCGCCATTGTTCCCCTGTCCGCATGATCTCTGCCTTGAAGGTACAATGCATGAAACTTGCAATCACTCGGTCACGACAAATTTCCATTTTGTCCATATATGGTAAAGGAGGCGTGTCAGTCATATTTACCAGGTACAGTTTCACGTCAGTAGCCCTACCCAGATTTCCGGCTGCACTTTTTTTATTGTCACACCAAGTGAAAATCAATGATTGGCGCCAAAACGTATAGGTTACAGAACTCCTTCAAAACAATCGCCCAAAATTTCAAAACACGTACATCAAAATGAACTCTGAATTATAAATTCAGATTATTTTTAGTGTGTTTGCATAGTAGTTGAGCAGACAAAATTAAGGAACGAGTTATGTTTTTTCTTTCTTGTCTGTGATTTTATTAACGGCACAATAGCTTCTATATTTTCATTATATTTGTTGCTTACAGAAAACAAGCCTACTTTTTCCTATATTCTAAAGTACATATTGACAAGTTAAGCTGTGTCTTTCGCCAACACAGCCAACCATATGCAATATTATTGTTGAAAAATAAAATTGTATATTACAAACATACAGACAATCTGAAAAAAAACAGTTGAACACTAACTTACACATTCTTTGAAGTAAAACAAGAAGCTATATATTACAAACAAAACGAAACAAGCGCGAAATTCACCAACTGTGACACCAAACGCTGTGTCATAAATTGTTACCATACGGATCACATAAACGCAACATCATTTCCAACGACAGTCAAACCTTTAAACCACAGTACTCACTTCATTTTGTTTATTTCATCTTTTTCCCGCTCGAACAGCATGAATTTGCCGGACATGATGATGGCTCTGAGACCAATGCCCAAAGTGATGGCTGCGAGCTGCAGGAGAAAATTTCTCGCGTTAATTTACGAGATCAACTGAGCGAGAATCGAAGTAAACATAAAGCACGTTGTGACAAGCAACCCTGAATCACGTGACCCCCACCCATCCCAATATAAGTTTCTACAAAACTTTGCAAAATGTTGATAAGGGGGAATATTTTCCTTTCGTGATTCAGGTTACAGGTCGGGGTTCCTAAGATTGAAATACGTTACTAGAAGGCCAGTGGCCCGGGATCATGTTTAAGCTATTGTGAGTGTAGCATATACATATTGATCTGTCAAGTTGCTCATACTGTAGCCTCTCAGAATTGGTCTTATATAGAAATTAGCAGTCACTGTTTTACTATCAATGTCATACTTACGGCTGCAGCAAACAGAGCAGGAAATAAAAGGCCCTGAACAGCCGGGTCGCTGGCATTCATCCAACAACTTCAGAGACAGAAAGAAAAAAAAGAATAGTAACCTTAATTAACGTATAGCAAGCTTAAGACTATCCGTTTTTACAAAATGAAGACATTATTAATATTTATTGTGTTTGAGTTAATCAAATTGCACTATGAGTGTATTGGATAAATTTGAAAAATATAGAGTAAAATTTCATCAGAAACCGAGTAGGCGTATTGGTATTAGTCAGTCAAGGACAGATCTGCAAAGTTTCATGAAAATTCGAATCTTTCCAGGACGCATACTCACTCCTTCCCTTTGCCAAATGCAGAGTAGCGGACACCGGCTGTGACTCCAGTTGTTACAAATGGAAGAGCTGAAATTCAAATAAAGCAAAACCAACATGATGTAAAGTAACTCCCATAGGTGACATTGTAAGTCCTGGGTACCGTGAGCGTGCTTACTTTGCCACATCCCCAGCCACCACCCCTGATTATTGCGCCAGTTGCCAAGGAAAAGCGCCCTCTGACGCTGTCATTATGTATACTCATAATAATATTCAAGATAACTAGCAGACGGTACGTAATTATTAGGGGACAAAGCCCTATGGGGCTTGTCCCCTATTGTATTTACTCTGGATCACTTCTTCTTTTTCCTCTTCTTCCGACAATTCTTTGCAAAGCTAGATCTCCAAAACCGTTGCGCGCAGCCTTTTCAAATTTGCAGGGCATATTAAGCATACTGAATACTGGTGCACCTGACCCTTCATATTTGATTGGATACATGACCTGGCTGTTATTAATTATTAAAAATTTTAATTTCACCTAATTTGCATAAAAATTGAAAAATCGAAAATCTGTTAAGAAACTTTTTAGACCATACTACCTAGATGCTACATACCAAATTTCAAGAATTTTCACCTTGCCGTTTATGAGAAGAAGATTTTTAAAGTATTATTTTTCTGATTTTTCAATAACCTTTGACCTCCCCTATACCTCTGCAGCTAAGCTATACCAATGGCTTATTCTGGCCTATGTGAGAGTCGTGGGGGGCCGGGGGCTAGTGACTACTGAACAGTGACCTACAGGGGATCAAACTGCAAATCAATATTTTGAGGATGAACTTGACCTATGACCCTGGCATGTTTCTCTACCACATTGATTATGCACATATGTAATTCCAGCCTTCAAACTAGAGCTAGAGTTCTGATTTTTGGTACACAAGGACATCTATCAGTGTTACGGTTTTTTAACAAAATGTCACATGACCAGCTCATCCTATACCTCATTGATTATGCACATATCTAATTCTGGGCAAGCCAATAGAGCTGGAGGTCTGATTTTTAGTATATAAGGATAACTATTGAAAACAATTTTTTTCACAAAATGTCACATGACCTCGATGACCTTTGACATCAATTATACATATCTGTCCAAACTCAGTAACCACAAGTTCTACAGCCTTCATATTTGGTATGATGGGAGACCTTATGGTACCATAGGTCATGCCTCATTAAATATGCACATATCTAATTTTGGGCAAGCCAACAGAGCTAGAGGTCTGATTTTTAGTATATAAGGATAACTATGGGATACAATTTTTTTGACAAAATGTCACGTGACCTCGATGACCTTTGACATCAATTATACATATCTGTCCATAACTCAGTAACCACAAGTTCTACAGCATTCATATTTGGTATGATGGGAGACCTTATGGTACCATAGGTCATGCCTCATTAAATATGCACATATCTAATTTTGGGCAAGCCAACAGAGCTAGAGGTCTGATTTTTGGTATATAGGGATAACTATGGGATACAATTTTTTTGACAAAATGTCACGTGACCTCGATGACCTTTGACCTCAATTATACATATCTGTCCATAACTCAGTAACCACAAGTTCTACACCATTCATATTTGATATGATGGGAGACCTTATGGTACCATAGGTCATGCCTCATTAAATATGCACATATCTAATTTTGGGCAAGCCAACAGAGCTAGAGGTCTGATTTTGGTATATAGGGATAACTATGGGATACAATTTTTTTGACAAAATGTCACGTGACCTCGATGACCTTTGACCTCAATTATACATATCTGTCCATAACTCAGTAACCACAAGTTCTACACCATTCATATTTGGTATGATGGGAGACCTTATGGTACCATAGGTCATGCCTCATTAAATATGCACATATCTAATTTTGGGCAAGCCAACAGAGCTAGAGGTCTGATTTTTGGTATATAGGGATAACTATGGGATACAATTTTTTTGACAAAATATCACGTGAACTCGATGACCTTTTTTCCATAAATATACATATTTGTCCATAACTCAGTAACCAAGAGTCCTATACCCTTCATATTTGGCACGATCTTAGACCTTATGATGCCACATGCAGTACCTCATAATTGTGCACATTTCTAATTTTGAGCTAGCAATAAACCTAGTGTTCTGATTTTTTGTTGACAGATGTAACAAAGGAAAGAAAGTTTTGTTGCAAAAAGAGATGTAACGGTAATGACCTTTGCCCTCTCTGAATACATTTGCCTTCTTTTTCCCACTTAAGATTGCTTTGGCCCCGGCATTGCTGCTTGCAGCTATATTTTAAATATATGATTTTCAGCTATGAGCTTAAAACTCATCATTATTTGGCATAAAGAAACAACTATAACCTCGAGCTCATCGTGAACCAAGACATTTATTTGTCTTTTTGAAGCCCTCCCCTACAGTATTATTTGGTGTAAAGTGCCCAGGCAGGGTCTAAAACAAATCAATGTAATTATAAATTAAAGCATGATTTTCTCCGCCATTTTTAAAGTAAGCACTGCTTTCTGTTACTCACCCCATCCGATGATTATCATGTGCAATGACCTGACCTCTGACCTGGAGCAGGACGTCGTTTTTGTGCTGACGTGCAGACCAATGGCCATTATCCAGAAGAAAACAGACAGCAGGGTCATGTGCATCAGAATATTCACAGCCATACACGCCCACTGTTGAGAGAAAGTTGAAAGAAAGAACCAAGATATGTAACAAATTGTCGACCATCCTGGCTCTCGGCAGGTAGTGATATCTCTTGGAAGTCTGATCAATTCACGAGGGCGCTGTGGCTTACGAAGTCGAAGTTGTATCAAATTCTATGGTTCTGCTATAAGGCTACAGAGTTGAGTGATGGCTGTTTAATCGAGTGTATGGACAAGCAAAATATTGATCATCTGTCGAGGAATCGAAGACTAGAAATCGATTGTATAATTGATCTCGTAGAGAACGAGATTCCAAGTCTCGCTATCCCACTGGCAAGCAGACTCATGATATACTTAGCAATTTTAAACCCTGACAATTGTCATCATTTTCTCACGCTTTATTCCAGCATTCTGCAGTTTGAAAGACTCGATTCTGTGATGTTCGAGTTTATCCTGGTACTGCATTCTTACAATACGTCCTACACGTGTCTCGTGTAAGGTAACCGTATAATCTCCTGAGCAGAGGACCGTGCTTTTGGAATCAGAGGGCCATGTTATGATCTCATGCTGAGATTAGCAATGCAAGCAGTAAATGTATATCATAGCACATTTAATCCAAGATTATAGTCCCATAAAAGGTAACTTGCCATTTTATTTGCAGAGTTTTTCGGACTCAAGTTATAGATGACTTGTTTTTAATGTCGCTAAAATTACAGTGGCGCCATCAGAACCCCGGGCAGACATCTTCAAAAGCTCTTGCCCACTGCCATAGTCTGTCTTGACGTATTTTTTTGAATTTATGAATAAAACGTCGAATTCATTGACGTCATAAAAGTTGAAAAAATTTCAGCGTCTCACCTGGTTAAGTTTTGCAGCTTCACTGCACATCAACAGCACGAGCGCCATGATACTGGCAACGCAGAAATTGATCAAACACAACCGCCTTCTCCGGTTCAGTGTTCTTGAAGAAATAAAAAAAAGAGATTGCAATATTTAAAAGATATGGTTGCTTGAAGGATACACAATGGATCCTTGAAATTATCTGTCTTCCTGATAGTCTCAAATGGAGGTACAATCGCGGGACAACCTTCACTGTGCACGGGATTGAAAAACTGAAATAAAATAGGAATGCCATTATTCCCCAGTTTTCAGACAAACGACATTTTGATGACAAAAGTCTTGTATGCAACCGAACGTATATCACTGATAACAGCAACAATTACACTGATGATGAAAGAGATTCTTTCCCGTTGTCATGGCGACAGATATGTTTCAATTTATCGGCTGATATCGCGGAAAACAAGATTACTGGCATGATCAATGACTAAGGTGAGCGTCCCAAAGTCTCCCGAAGTCCAGAGCGTCAGGTGTCAGGATATGGTTAAGGCCTACCCCTATATAATTATCACTTTCAGTTACAGTAAGCGACAGCTGTATTGCGGATGACAGTATACATCAAAAGACGATTTGTCGTCGGCAGATGCAATGGAAAGTGGTCACGTGACCGGTTCCGAGCCATTGATTTACAGAACACTTGAATTATTAAAAACTTACGCGGTAACTATGAACATACATGCGTTTCATAATTCATCGGCTTCACGACTTTGGCCTTCCCATCATTGTCCCCTTTGGCGGGAATTCGGGAAATATAGGAAATATATCCGAAGTTCCTTCTGACATATTTTGTGTTTTCTTTGGCCTTCTCACAACATCTAATGCATTTTCAGTGGCTCTCAGAAGTACGCGGTAACGGAACGGGTGTACAAGAGAGTTCTGTGATGAGGTTCTTGCTCTGTGCACGGTATCAAGCTTTTATAATGATAAACGTTAAACAAAGTCATGAATCTTTTCCACTGTAGGGTAAATTTCCATTTACTTTATACTTACGTTAAGTATACTGCCACCGCTAACAATATGATGTACGGGACGATTGAAAATATGCCACACGCCCATATTATTACCCAGCAAATAAATGAGTGGGGATCATGTACCTGTGTGGAGAGAGAGAGAGAGAGAGAGAGAGAGAGAGAGAGAGAGAGAGAGAGAGAGAGAGAGATGTTATTTTTTGGCCACCAATGCAGTATGATAAAACGATTTACACAGCAAAAATGTTCTCTTTGTCATTATTTAATAACCAGGTTACCTGTACCTCACATAATAAAGAGACTCCGACCCTAAAGCAGTGCACTCAATTAAACATTTACGACTTTTGAGAACGTTGTTTCTGCCCCTTCACTGTCATTTGTAGGAAAATGCCACAGCAATGTTAAATCTCTGGAGTTCGTGAGATTTCTTAATCCACCAACGAGCTTTGCATGATGTATTCATGAAAACTTATGTGGTTAGTTTAAAGCTTATTGGCATGAACTGTATTTCCGACGCAAAGCATATACACTGTCGCCATAAAAGACTTTCTTATTCCAGCAATGGGATGGCATGAATTCTTTATAGCTCGTTTGGGTGGACCTTCCAATCGTTTTATGATGGCTTTGGGTGTGCTTACCAATATTTCATTTTCGATCACGATGAGTCCGAAGGTGGTAGTGTGTGCGCAGGCACATTCAGTGTAATCCGCCGACCTAGTCACCTGGGTGCACGCTCTGTCGTCCCAGATTCCACCGACGTCTTGTCTGAGAGGAGCGTCAAGAGGAAGTCGTTAATTCATATACACAGTTATTATATTACCTGAGCGTGGGGGAAAAGTCCCGTAAAATTGTTTGATTTTAGATTTAGGACACCTTACACAAGTTTCTTTTCTGCTCTTCGCTCATTAAGTATGAACTTGGACTACTGTCACATTGCTCACATATTTCATTGTTTTTCATTGTTACCGCGTCTCTCGGAGTCTATATAATTTAAAGCGACTGAAAGAGGGTTTCGACAAACCTGATGCTGCAGTAAGAGGAACGCCGGCCGTATCATGGCCAAGAACGAAAAAAACCAACTCAAAAGCACCTAAAAACAACAAATACAGAACAACAAGAGCACAAACACAAATCATTTCGGACGATGGTAGATGACTCACCCGCGAGTAAAGTTCCAAAAAGTACACCTCGCCTCTTGGTTCGATGACAGCTGGAAGTCAAAAATTCGATCAAATTTTAATACTTAAAACGCTGAATCACAACTATTGTCTTAGGTCATTCCATTTTTCGGTATTTTGCAATGGAATTTGGCGTGATGACGAGACGTTGTGATGCAGTATGCCGTAAATGGGCGATTTCGTCAGGGCATATGATGTACCTTATTGGCAAAATCGTAAGGAAGCTATGACCGGGCTCATTTCCTCTCTCGGGTTCTACATATAAGTATAGGCATTTTGTTTCGAGAAGTGATAGATTTCAACGCTGCAAATATATTTGCTCTTCTTACATGTTAAATTCTTTATTCCAGTTTTAGTTGATATAAAGCGGGATTGAGACCATGGCCCGTCGAAATAAAAAAGTATTTTTCTTTGTCTCCCCCCCCTCCTCATTTATACAATAAAAAAAAGCTAGTGTCACAGTGTCTGATGATTGCAGGATGCACGAAACGTAAGTAAAAGTTATTATTACTTGTACTTACTGCAATTCGTGTAATTATTGATTGTGCTCTGCATTATGTATATTTAGAACGCGCAGTAACTTTAATTTCATTTACTTCCGAAATCATCGCACAAAAAGCAAGTTGTGCCAGTTACTCCAATATTAACGGATGGGCCGTACTGTCATTTGTTCGCATGTCATTTATTTAACTATTCTTGTTACATATATATATATATATATATATATATATATATATATATATATATATATATATATATATATATATATATATATATATATACACAAAATGTATACAATGTGCCCTCCCGGTTATCACCATAATGGCTTTATGGCAACCTCTGAACTTGGGCATATTATATATATATATATATATATATATATATATATATATAATATATATATATATATATATATATATATATATATATATATATATATATATATATATATATATATATATATATGTGTGTGTGTGTGTGTGTGTGTGTGTGTGTGCGTGCGTGTGCGTGTGTGTGTATGTGTCTGTATTATATGTATGTGTGTGTCTATTCGTTTATGTATATATATATATATATATATATAAATATATATATATATATAATAATAATAATAATATATATGAATAAATTATGTATTCGTATATAAAACGTGCACAACCAACAATATTATTCATATTCTTACTTTTCTCATATGATCCATTTTGTACGTCACTGGTAAGCTGGTTTCGCTCAAATCCGGGTACTTAATCATCATTAATGACAGCGTCTCATTTGACAACATCTCTGGATTTGTCACGCTGCATTATGAAAAGACAGGAAAGGAAAGATCAGATTAATGACAGGGGGCCTGTATGTCACTGAAAGCAAGGTGAGAACGTTTTAGATCAATGGAAAATCGTGTATTTAGTGAAGATGTGAGAAGTTGTTGAAAAACCACATAGCGTGACGGCATAGTGCAGATAAATTTGACTTGAGGGCTGAGGCGCATAAATATAAAATCTGTATATAGCTGGTAACGGCCTGTGATAATCCCTTGCAGATTTTAGTCGCCCCTTGGAAGTACTTTTACGTTTGTTAATTCCACCTCGCAGCGAATTTCGAATGGAGGTAGTTTCTTGTTACTTGCCTTGCTTGCTTGATGTTGGGCACCGTTGCGTGCTTCGTTTTATTCTTTCCCATGTAATCTGTAAGGCTGGTCAAATGAAACCCCATCATGACAACACCGCTGTCGTCTGCAAAATGAAATAAAAAACATGTCAACAAAGGAGTCGTGGCCAAGTCGTTAAGGCTTGATGCTTTGATAAACAGACCCAAACTACGCTTTGTCTCGAGTACCCGAGCGAGACGTAAATTATTAAAGGAACTTGTTCCCTTAGGGAGCCTTCAGTAATTACAGGGGGTGGGCAGGGGGAATTCCGTGCGCACATGTACTGTAAAATGTGACCCTCCCCTAACCTCTTGTCTAAAATGCCACCCTCCCCCTCAGTTGTCCGACATTCTAAAACTTGACCTTCCCCCAATCACTGAAGTATTCTCCCAAGGAATCAGCTAATTTACATAATAATTAACTGTTATGTAAGTTAGGGACATAAATTACAGGGGGAGGGCTGTTTTTTGGAGGGAGGGCCTCAATTTATCACCAAAGCATTTTTGATGATCATCCATTTGCGGGAGGGTCACCATATCACGTGCAACTCGAAGAAGGCAAGATACGGCTGATATAGTGCTTCATCCAAAAATGTCAAATCATAATACATAGGAGTCTATCACAGTATCAGGCAAATCAAGAACATTTTCCCCACAAAACAACTATAGCTGTACATTTATATATGATTGATTATATATTTAAATGTACTTTGCTTGAAGTGGGAAGTAAAACGTGCATGTGTGTACAAGTAATTGGATTTGGAATTTCATCGATTTGTTGATTCACTATACATGGTGGTCTATGAGAAAACTATAAATATTTTTTTTCCAATACAAAGCTAGGTAAATCTGTGTATTTATGTACTTCTTATTATTGATATTAATGTACTTGACTTGGGCAGTTACAAGTGGATGTGTGTGCAAGAAATTGGATTTTGGAATTTCATCGAAATATTGGTTCACTATACATGGTAGTCTATGAGGAAACTATGAATATTTTTTCCAAAATAGAACATAAAATTAACAATATCTGAGCATTTATAGACGTTTGATAATTGATATACACTTTGCCACCTGTCCAATATGTTTGTGTTTCCTGTCTTTCATCAGTTTTATCTGTTTAAGGTGTTTAATGTAGGATACCACTGAACACGACTGGAACTAATTCGGGATAATTTGATAGTGAGGTTATAAGTTTAATCAGCAAATGAAAGTTCATCGGTTTTTCTTTTTAAGTTATACACTAAGTCTTGTTTTTATGGGTAATATCGCAACATCCAGCCATCTTTCGAGAAATTTGAAAAATATAAAGATCCAATTATTCCAAATTAGTTCCAATCGTGGTCACCGTGTCTTCTTTGCTTGTGAAGCTTGTTGACAATGTGTATGTATTTAAAATTATCGATGTATTTCATCGGTGATTTCCTATTGAGGAAATATCGAATGGACAATCGAAGGTTTGGCCGTAAAATCAGCTTCTGTAAACCGTGACCCTCCCTCCCCAAGATAGGTTTATAGAAAATGTCCCTCTCCCTTGCACAGTTTTCTAAAAAGTGACCCAACCCTCCCCAATTTCCCCGGCCCACCCCAACCTGTAATTACTGAAGGCTCCCTTACTTACTAACTTCTAAGTTTTGAAATTTTGAGAATGTTGGTTATGGACGAGGAATAGCTTTCCAAGGACAAGGAATAGCTTTCCGCCGCTGGTCAGATGGACGTGACATTAAAGGTATGTCGTAAACATATGTTCTTATTACTTGTAATTTGAACTGGAATCCTGAGTCTGCGCAACGGCTCTAAATCTGCTATTCTATTTGAGTAAGCCCGGCAGCGTGATGCTTGACATTTCCGTCATGGCATTAGAGAGATTTAAAATAAGAGGCGAAATCACCTTTCATCATTTTAGATTATTATTCTATCTGGGGGGCTAAGTGCTTCCACAGCTTGTATGAGTAAAGGTCAATAGCCTCACTGTCACGATTGCAGTTAACGAGTTTCGCAATGGCTCAGAGAGATTAAGACTATACATGCGTGAACAGAACTTGAACGGATACGTCATCATTCTCTGCACTCTCTTACCCTGTTCTGATGATGTCACGCGTTCTCTTGTCGTTTGGCATTCGTTTTCGATGTGAAACCTATCATTTCTGATATTCCTTACGTTTTGTATTGTTGCTCTCTTGATTTTATCGATTGCCTTCTGATTTTGAGATGTTTGAGGTGACAAAAAGGATACAAAGTTGCACTCAACAAAGCCAAAGAACCCCTGCGGCGCAGTTGCAGATGACGACGGATGTCGCAGAGGCGCCGCTATGCTATAAAACATTGTCGTTTGTCTTTACCACCATGGCTTTGTACAGTTGTTCAAACACAAATTCAAATTTCAGTATTTCAAGTTTTTATTACTGTGCGCTATTAACTGCCGGTGAATATCAAAGCAAAATTCTTAAGTCTGTGACCGTGCTAATGTCGTGTGTGTATTAGTCGTCACGTCCTATCCGAATCTGTGCAAAACATTATACGCATGGAACGCGTAATCCACTCTGCGTTGTGTTGTCGCTGGGGATGCAATCTTAACCTCTCTACGACAAGGGGTTTTTTTTTTTGGGGGGGGGGGGCGCTGGTCTTCTTAATATCAAGGGCAATTGATTATCCAAATTACCGTTCGGAACTGTAGTCCCGACTAATAATAGTTACACGGGCATGTTTGTGAACTAGAGCGTCACTCGACTGGATCGTTAATCTTACACTGTCTGTTTGAATGTCGAACTTGAGACTTCTCACCTGAAATCGTCATGTTCTGAAGACTGTCTGTGTCGACTTCAATCTGAGCCGAGCCAAATCCTTGGAAAACCCAACCCAGAGTCCTGACGTCAGCCCATGTCAGACGTTGCATACGGAATTCTATCATGTGAAAGGATTAATTAAAGAAAGGCGAATATTAAAATGTGTTAATTCTTCCACTACGATTTCAAATGAGACTGCCAAAATTTTTGGCTTTTTAGAGGCAACATTTATGCATTGTTTTTTTGCAAATATGTGATTTTTTGAAAAAAATGAAATTACTGTCGGTATCACACTATTATCTTATTCAATAGTGAGCTATTAAAGAGCGTTTGATGTCTGCCAAAACAATATCGTGGTTACATCAGAAGATAGCGGAATCGTCCATGTGTTATGAATATTGCAAATGTTACATAAATATTGCAAATGCTCGTGATAGCATAATCCGTCGAGAGGACTGAAAGGTCACGAGTGGCCCGAATCATTGCCGAGAGCGTAAACTGTCGTGCCAATCACTGAAGACATAACATACTTATCGTAGGACCGCTTGTGACTATTTCCTCATTTTCGGATAGCAGACTCGAGATGGCTATGGCGAATTTCTCAAGTTTATCAATGACGTCAGACACGCCATATAAAACCTGAAAAAAAAGAGAGCGGACGACGTCATGAAAGGTCACTGACCTGGTAAGTGCCGCGTAAGTGTCGTCAGTGTACAGATGCAATTGGCATTGGATAGCATACGTGCTGATTGAAGGAGAATGTCTGAGTTGGACAAGGTGATGAAGTAGGTGTTTGGAGATGGAGGATGTTGATCGGAGTTGTTTTCAAGGTTTTGCATAGTATTCTGACCTTTGCCCCATCTCCACCTGTCCTTCTTTGACAGATATTTGTAATTTGTCTCGTTTGTATTTTCGTTTCATCTTATTCCCCGTTCAAACTGTCGCTTGATTGGCCCAAGTCCAGGTTTACGTAAGCAACGATTTAATTATTTCAGATAGGGATTGTCTTTGGCTTGATGTATATGCCGGGGTTCATTAAAGAAATTGTCATAATTGGAGAAAATATCTCACCTTTCTGATTTCTATCCAATATCTATCATATTCATCCTTGAAAAGACTTCCAGCCACTCGAACAAAATTCTAGAGCAAAAAAGTTTGAATCGTTGAAATTCGAAGTCACAATACACTTTACAAATGAAACAAGCTAACAAAAAGGCAGAATATTTTTTTTTGTATGTACCACATAAAATTTGGACACATCTCACTGTCTTATACTGCAGACTATATGCAAGATTGCGAGGGATAATATTTTTTCGATTTCATCAAGAGAGATGTATGCGATGATGTTTTTAAATAAAAAATCTAGATAAGTAGCCCAGATTTATAGCTTCTGTTAACATTTTATTACAATTATTTATTGTGGCGGGGAACAACAATTATTTGTCAGTACATAGAACACCAAGCACTGTATCTTAGTTGTGATCATTTCAATAAATGACGACTGTGATTATTTTTGTCTCTGCTCGCAAATAGTGGTTGTTCTGAAAGCCGGCAGTTCATTCAAAAGGGAATTGTGGGTAAAACTTGACGCGTGTTATTCTAAACTTTGACCGTCGATAATTCAGCAAAAATAAAAAGGCAAAAAAACCGAAGTTTAAACATAAAAATATTAATTTATCAATGTTGGAATCTGCGGGTTCCTCGCTCCGTGTTAAGAAAATGGATGGCCAGGTGACTGCAAATAATTTAGCAATGCATTCTTGTGATACGCCGTCTGACCCCCGCAAAGCCAGTTGCCCAGTGTACTTACTCTTACGAGACCAGTGAGATCGCCGTAGTCCTTATATTCTGAGAGAGGGTCGTCTATGTTATTGAAAAGGTACAGTGCAAGATCCGAGAGGTATTCAGACGTAACCATCAGTTCGTGAGCGGATAGCGAGACGTCGACATTTTCTGTCACGTCAAGAATGAGCGAGAGCATCAAGTTGGTCTCCTCGGCGTCTCCGATCGTCGGTCTGGTAGTGGTATCTTCCACGAAGTCATCGTTATAGTATATGAGATTTATTTTCTGTAGAAGATATATGATGAGAAGCGTTAAATATTCTGATTTTTGCGTTCAAGAGAGAGTCAAATTTTATTTCTGAGTGCAGAGCTGTTATTCATGCCAAGAGTAAAATGGTACCGACATACCTGGACAGGTTCGATGGAAAAATACCCGAGGACATCGGTCAAGGTTGCGTTGAACGAAGATGACTTGTCCTGCATAAGTTCCGATATCGATGTCGGCTCGTCTGTAGTACCAAGGTAAACATGGGTAACCCCTGCAGCCGTCTGAGGCGCTAAAGTTGTGGTATTTGTGGCATTTTGGCCTATAGAAGAAATAGGAAAAGGAACGCAGCACATACAAAACGTTAGATGATCAGTGAAAAGGAAATCGTTAGAGGCTGACGAATTACCATAAAAGTTTTCGTGAAGTTAACAAATAACACATTATATTGTATGTATGTATGTATGTATGTATGTATGTATGTATGTATGTATGTATGTATGTATGTATGTATGTATGTATGTATGTATGTATGTATGTATGTATGTATGTATGTATGTATGTATGTATGTATGTATGTATGTATGTATGTATGTATGTATGTATGTATGTATGAATCGAATGTATTGTTTAAGCCCTATATTATAGTTTCGTTCGTACAACTTATTTATTTAAGGAATAACTGCTAGGGAAGTAGTACATTTGATGTATGGGGCAGCGTTTAACGCACAGTCAATCGCATTTGAACACATTTTGTCATAATACAAATATCTGGAATAGTGTAAAATATAGCAAAATTATTGTGTCTGGCCGTTCACATCTGTAAATACGTAAGAAGTTACAATGGCCGACCCAATCGATAATGAGGATGCAAGGTGCGGGCTAACAGCTACTTGCAATAGGCATTTAACGAGTATTGGGGCGTTTTATAACTCTTTACCTTATCTTATCATGTACAGTTGCAAACTTGGTCGCTTACAATACTACTCATTTTAAACTCTCGTCTGATATTCTGTGAAGAATATTAAGAACGTCAAGCGTTGCTCTCAAGCTTACCTGTTATTTCTTCGATGCAGGAAAAGAACAGCAAAAGGGCAAGTATCTGTAAAGTAACAGGGTAAAAGTCATTATTCATTTGTAGAACATACTCGGTAAGGTTTGAAGATTAACAGGAACCATGAAGTAAGCTCTTAAAGACGAGTTTATGCTGTATCGCCCCTAATAGTCATCGTATTTATGTTTTGGATGCAATTGCATTAAAAGATGGCGTCTTTGGTTGCCTATCTCTTTGTATGAAGAATCAGTGTGTTGCTAGGTCATTTAAGCATGTAACTGGACATTTCAAAGTAACAATTGCTCAGTGCACGTATACTTATAGTTAGCTCTCAAAGAAAAGAAGGCGTTTTTCTAAAATACTTACCGGCATACAAAGAACTGCTGTATCATGTTCGTTTTTCGTCCTCATGTCGCCATCTTGTAAAAAAAACCAGACTTCGATTTCGCAAAGGAACTGCTCGAATTATCACATTCTGGCGATGGTCAGCCAGCGAGGCTGTAAAATCCAAAACCTTTTTGGGAAAAGGTTATCGCGCAGAGGGAGGATCTTGACAAAACTGACGTAAACTCGAGACAAATTCGCAAAGAAGCGAACAAGTTTGTCAAGTTCCACGTCAAGTCTAGTCTATTATCCTTTCGAGAACTAATTGCTAATTAATAATTCATCTTATCGGATGTATCCTTCATTGCTACTTTTAGGGGTTTATTTACATATAGCTGTTTCTACCCAAACCTTTGTCGCTTATCGAACTTTGAGTCTTACGTCGGCAGGATTTAGGCAAATAACAACCAAGTCAGTGTTAACTATCGATTTCTTTGGACGAAACGTCGATATGCTAATTAATGACAACGTTCGTGGTCGATGTGACGTCAGACCCTAGTTGTACCCTCATATTGTTGAAGCTGTCGGCTGCCTGGCTTTCCTCGCGACATGTTTCTTCAAACCCCGTTTTTCTTTCGTTGTATCTTTTCGTGCTATTCTGTTATTGGACTTTGTGCAAACCTCGGACAAAAATACTTGTTTTTTTATGGATGGTTTGCACTGTCATCAATATGCACGTATGTGTGGCGTAATGAAACCTTGATCGATTAGACCAATTCCTTCACAAAAGAATTCTGTCACCTCGATCAATATCATTTCCAGCTACATGGTGACACTCTCTAACTTTAAATAATCTCGCACAATGATCTCGTGAGATTTTATAAAAAGGCATCGCTCTCAAGCTTTCCCATCATGCAAGACTGAGGAACCTCGATAAGTAACATAATATGACTTTACGCGAACGCAACGCCAATAGCCAGTAATCCTGCATGGTTGTCACGGGTTTTGCAAAAACTTAAGATACATAACGAATGGAATAGCCTGATGTGTATGTGTATGAAAAATGTGTAAAAACAATCTTGAAAAAAGGGTTTAGTTTACAAGTTGCAGTATAACAATCTCAATATATTATTATAAATTAAACCAACTAATGGGACTGATGGACCTTCTATGAGATTCATTTTACAGAACGTCAACATAAACTTTGAAATAAAGGGAAAACGTGTATACTATTTCTACAACTGTTTTCTTGTGGTTGACATATTCTGAAGATGTATCTACTTACAATTCTCGGTAATATCCGTTGTCATAGCAACACTGTTGGTGGCGGTTCGTGTAAGAGTAGACGGTGCCGGCGTACTCTTCGCGGCATTGCTTGGCGAATTGGAGTTTGTGCTAACTGCTAGGGCGGGTGCGGCTGAAGTTACCGTATTTTCTAATGGTGACCCACTGGCAGGAGCGACTGTGGTCGGATCGCTTGGCGTTGCCGGCGATAACCACAAGCACGGGAGGAGAAGCAATTGACAGATCTGCAATGGGGAGTACGAGACACAAGAAGTCTTCAGCGCTGATTCTTTATTAAAAAGTCTATATCAATCGGCAGGCAGCACCATGGTGCCATCCAGCATCTCCAGACATACTCCGTTTATATCAGAGAAATTCCAGCCACAATAAAAACCCTATATTGTCTTGCGAAATGGTAATTGAACATCAAGGACTGGAAAGCATGGACATCTTACAGGCGAAAGCTCATGCGTCATGTTAAATCCAACCTTTTTATATATAAATAATATTATGTCAATGGAACAAAAAGATAAGAAAATGATCTCTTACGGATGGTAACTTCGTCTCTTCTGTTTAAAGCTATTTCTATCTAGCATATTAGAGATTTCGTAACATTTGCGTTCATGGGTTAAACTATAACTGTTGGCTTTATCTTGTATCCCAAAATATGTCTTTGTAAGAAGAAAATTTAGCGTCTAACGTATCTAACGCGAGAAATATATATATATCACTTAACACGAGAAGTATATATATATATATATATTTAGCATTTAACACGATAATTATATATATATATATATATATATATATATATATATATATATATATATATATATATATATATATATGCGCGATCCACTTTGCTTAATCTGCCATAAACATCATCATTGATTAATATTTTATTTGACAGAACCACCACTGCGACCAGCATGCAGTAGATTCCACTTAAAATTAATCAACCGAATTCGGGTCTGACAAATATTTCATTTAAAGCTGGATTTTCTCTAAGTTTATTTAATAAATGATGAAGCTATCAGAAACCTAATATTCTTGAGTTATATGCATTTGGAGGACGACATGGATAAATTGTCCGAAAAATCGTTTTGGTTTTTATAATTCTGCGTCTATGTTGAACTGATTATCATGCGATTGCCTGGAAATATAAAAACTCGTCAAAGGACGAGTTTTCCAGTTGTCAAAAGGGCTGAGTTGAAATGTATAAATCTCATGTGCTTCTAATAACACATACTATAAGAAAATGATTGCTAGTATGATTTTCAATAAACCGGCATTGGTACCGTCCGGATATGGAAAATATATGGACTTTTCTCCATCTATAGGCGTATGTAGAACAGTGATCGAAATATAGTCTTACTCACCGATAACAAAAACGATCGACGTTTCATTTTGCGTTAGACCCGGACCCTGTCACGTCAAGTTACTCCATTTCAGACCGATCTCGTCTCTATATCGCTCCATACACATCAAACAATTACTCAACGTCAGTTATGTTTCCATGACAATCACCAGCGTACATATCACAATCTATAACTCAAGTATCGATGTATCGATCGTCCCATTAAGTTATCGTCGAACAAATTTGCTCTCTTCTCTTCATAAGTTTAAAGTGAGTCTTTGATGAATACATACTGGCGTAATTACGAATTGTGTTTTCAAAGTGGAATTGCAAATAGTGGCCATGTAAGCTTTAACTTTATAAAAAGCAGTCGATGAATCTTATACTGAGAAACATTTGAGCGTATATGTGAGAGTCGTTGAGAGCTGTTTCCGAGTATTTCCTGGATAGAGTATTTGAGATTAACTCAATCAGTCAGTAAACCCTACGGCATATTTGACGGTAGTAATATGATGAGAGAAATACGCTTACATAAACGACCAAGTACAGCTTTCTATTCAAAGGTCATCTGTACACTTATTTCCCGGGTGAAAATGAGCCTAGGTATTTTTAAGAGGACCATTAATGTAACGAAGGAACGTGTATATTTGAACGCCCTCACCTCAATGTCTCTCTCTCTCTCTCTCTCTCTCTCTCTCTCTCTCTCTCTCTCTCTCTCTCTCTCTCTCTCTCTCTCTCTCTCTCTCTTCATCCCCTTGTCTCTCCCTCCCCGAGCCCCTCTTTTTCTCCATGCATGTTATGTATGTATATATGTATGTGTGTATGAAAGTCATGGCAGTGGTTACACATATCATTAAGATGATTTTGCTTTTTATGTATCATACCACTTCCTATTGCTTTTTTGAGTTTGACAAGCTGCGTCACGAAAACCGTTGACTGTGAGGCCTTGCTGTGATAGCTTGTAGTAAGTCTGCGCTCTGGCCAAAGTCTCTCCCGGTAACTATCTGAGCCGGACAAGACCATTTGGTTAAATGATCAAGAAATGGAAGCAGTCTTGCTGTCATTGACGTCAGCGGTTGACCGTCTCGTAGTAAATGGTGGCGTTGCGTCATTTTCGAGGTGCAGCCATACGTAGTGCTATCGTCAGAGACATACGTTTAAATGCATCATTCATGAGAAATACAACACCCCTTACGCGTAAATAATGACATTTATATATCGCTAGAACAAGATTGGGGAATGGGTTGAGCCTACGAGTAATTTGACTACGACATTACCAAGGAAGAGCTAATCAACAGCTGAACGCTGTTTCAAAGGTAGAATGCACAACGGGGACAGGGATTCGAACTCGAACTTTTACAATACGTTTTGGTGTACCACCTGTGACGGGTTCAGTTTAAAGCTGATTAGTTTTCCCCATGGAGTTAACACTGGGTGGGCGGCCATTTTGAATTCCAAGTGTCGGTAAATATTTGGTAATTCGTCTCTCTATTACCAAAGTTTGCACGGTAACCCCCTGATATTTATTCTTAATTTAGAAAGGGAATGGTCTAATTTCTCTTTATAATTTTCAGTTTCGAGGCGCGTACCATCTTAACAATATTTTATTTTATTTTTTTCAAATATTGTAAAAACCATCATTGAATTTCAAAAATATATAGTATTGGAAATACGCTCTCCTGTAGACTCATGGTCCTCTGACGTAACTGTTGCATACAAATTACAAGTACTAGTGTATACCACTAAGACTCAGTGATCTGATCATTCCGCCTGACCTTTCTTATAGGACCACTTCTTGCACATCACCATAGGGGACATCGCCTTTATTCATCCTCTTCTCTGGACCTGAGCATGCCATGCATTTCCACTGAACAATGTAATCTTATATCGGAGCGAAAAGCTTGCATTTCAAGAAACTTAGATATTAAATTCAGTAAACGGCAGGCAAAAATACACTGCCTGAAAAATCTCAATGTTTTAATCTGAGCCGTCGGCGGTATTAATGTAATCCGCTCAGTGCAGAACAGATAAAAATTTGTAACACATCGGCAAAGTACTCCCTATAGAGATTGCGACACTCTGGTAGGCAAAGTCTAGTTCTGGTATACGATTCATTCATGCTGGTTCATGGCGCTTAATTGTAATGGTCCTCACACAAAGAGAATTTTTCCCAGTTTATTTGTCCAAGGTTGGGCCATACGTCAAGTAACGCCACGGAGGAGAGGTAATGTGTGTGAAATCGTCATTTACCGGTATTACCCTTCATAAAAATTCAATTATAATAGTCGAATATATTTACAGGTCTTTAGATCAACGACGAAGTTTGTTGCAGAGCAGAGCCACAGAAATTCGTTGAACATATGACGATGTAAATTTATTTTCATTTGAAAGGATAAGTAATGTTAACAACAAAGAAAACATGGGCACAGAAGCAAAATGATAAAAAAAGAGTTTAGCGTAAGCTCAAATATCAAAAGCGAACGGAATTCATTTGATTAATCATATTTCCTGAAGGGTTTAAAATCTAAATTTAGCAATTGATGTTCAATTTATCAAATACTTAAAAGAGAACCAAAGATAAACTCCCTAAACATTCGAGTATTAAAACATCACATAGTTAAATTTCAGTCTATTCATGTAGAGATAATGGGAAATCCTTGCCAAAAGATGAACTGACTGAAACTCACACTTTTCAATGCTTGAGGGATTCTACTTAGGAGAAACTTAAAACTGGTTTCTTTATAATCTGCAACCGACAGCCGACAGATTGCTCCGTAAAGTACAGACCGAATGAAGGCTGAATTACAGCGGTTAATAACTCCAGTTTTCGTTAAAGTATTAGAAGTAAATATTGATCATTTTCTGCAGAATTTTTTTCTTCTTTTGAAGTAATGCACTGGCATTGCAAGCCGTCATTATTACAAGTCAAACACTTCAGAAAATGTCCTCGAAATATGACATTGTTGCAATACTGATCGTTGCTTCTCTGAACTGACCCTTTAAACTGATGTGTAGGATGCATAAGTGTGCAGTTGCTGTACCTACTTCAAGCATAGATTGTCTTTTTTCTAAGTCCCTATGATCGGAAGAAGGTCTTTGCCAAAGAAGATTATTTTTGGCGTATTTTGCAGGGATTTATCTTGCCAGTGGTTCTCTTAGTTAAATAATTCATTGGCTAAAGTTCAGCTGATGCAAATTATTAAATGCTTTATCCTGAATGGTACATTCTCCTCCAAGTATTGAATAGGTCGTCCTTTACTGTATAATTCTTCAGGAAAATTGATCCCGCACATTGTTCTGATCACCAAAACGCCAACAAGAGAAGTAGTAATTGTTTAAAGTAGTATGCGCCTCGAATTTTTTTAACAATTTTTTTTAATTCACAAACACGAAAGACAGGTAAAAACAAAGGAAAGGTAGCAAAAACAAAACACTGACAAAAGACCAAGAACAAAAGAGAACCCAATCATGATTTACAACGCTTACAGGCAAGCCTTGCCACTTCGATGCCTGTTATGCATGTTTTTTTGTTTTTTTGCACACACATTTAACGTTTTCATATCATTAACAGGAAGGAACCTAATGACTGGATTGTTTGTACAGGATAAACAACAGAAAACCGACACCGAAATATATCTGACATGTAAGCCTTGATACAGATTACTATCACCAGTCTGGGGTGCAAATTAATGTCTTTACGACCAGACCAGTCACTAGGTTCAAGCATACCAGGCATCGAAGTGGCAAGGCTTGCCTGTAAGCGTTGTAGTACTCAAATTTAAGGTAGTATGCGCCTCGAAATTGAAGGACTTAAACTTTAACTCTAACTTTCCTCAAGAGGGCTTTCAACCATTCTCTCACCAAATTAACCAATAAAAGTCCGGGGTCACAGCGCCAATTTTAATACCACGGGAATAAATTATTACCTCAAATTTACCTATATATTGAATTCAATCATGGTCGCCATTGCTATGTTAACTCTATGGAGGAAATTAGGGTTCCCATTTTCACAAAAAGAAGACGGCGAAAAATTTACTTGTTCTAATAGCTTCAAAATGAGCCAACACAAGCGATAGGAGAGAAAAGTATTGCATACATTTAACAATCAGAGTAACTGTCCCCTAGGAGCATTCTACCTTAAGTTCATGTGACATGTGGGTGTTGAAAATAACGCAAGCTGAACGTTTCTGTGCAGAAGCTTGGGGTAGTGTACCTCAGAGTCTTTAGGATAAAATACGAACCGATTAGTGGGGAATAAAAACACTTGTTATGAGCAAAAGATGGCAAGTTCTTTCCCCATTTAGAGGTGATTTGTATCGTTGTTTTTAAGATGTGGCTTCAGAGGAGACGTAACTCTCACAACATTCAGAGAAAGTCTATGAATCATGAAGTTTACCAGTAGTTTGCTTTAGCTGTTTCAAGTTGAAGACTCTTCTTGTTTTTGTGACAAATGCATTCGTGCTGTCGTGGTTCTGTGTCTCATGAAAGACACAATCGCTGTAAGCACTGGAACTGCTCACAAGTACATGTAGTTCGTTTCGGTTGTATTTTTTGCCCCGACTCATTTTAAGATTGTTGTTATTTGTAGGATAGGAAATGAGGTTTTCGGGTTGTTGTTTTTTCACGACCGAGTGGTGTTTTTCTCTGTTTTAACATTGGTAAAACTACTGTACAAGCATGTCGATAGCTGCTACACTGAGATTGTAAAAGATGGTTTCACAAAATATCCTCAGCCAGGTACATGTATGCGAACACAATACGAATGTGTACATTTCTTGAGAGCTCACAGTTCCACTGACCATACTCTACTGTCGATGCATTTTCAGCAGTTTCGTTCAGCCTGTGATACATCAAGTCTTGTTCTCTTGCCCCAAATCATCTGGAGTGTCGTGTCTTTATACAAATATTTGTAAAGTTCTATAATGTTATTATTGACAACTGAATTTAGTCTGGACTATAGAATTCATTTGTCGACAATGTCAATGATAATAGCATCGTATTTTGGACACAGAGCATAAAGTGTTTGTGAGGATAATACTGTGTATATATACTTACTACATCCGGGAGCAGAGTAGAGCGTTTTGCAGAAGAAAACATACTAACAATTTAACTGATATTTTCAGGCTGGAATAGATGTCCGGTTTAGTCTTCCAATGGTTCAAAGTTTGGATAAAACAACATACATGTACCAAAGAAGTACCGCCAAGTCGCCATCAGAAAAGTCATCCTTGAAGGGACTAAATACAGCACAGGACAAAAAACAGACCCACTCACAAACACATACATCACGCACCCACAACCCCGTCACAAAAACCAAGAGACTAGAGAGAAAAACACGTAAAACAGAAAACAGTCTTGTAGTACTGGAAAACGTTTTCAATTTTGATTCTGATGATATTCTTCCGTGTTCAATTCATGTCACTTTGCCTGACAAACTTGCTCTTTGTCTTTTCTCTACAAAACGTATTGCCTTTAACTTATTAACACACATTAAATTTGTACCTTTTTTTTCGGAGCAGGTAAATTTAATTCCGTGCTCACAGTGCACTTATTAAATTAATATCCGCTACACTCCAGGGTGCAGAATGTTTGTTACGGAACTCGAGGTAACTCGAGGCAGCTCACTTCATCACTGCAGGAGCGGTTTTGATATTTATGATCGGATGAACCGGATTCTCTTGAGTCTTTACTTAAAATATATTTTAAGATTGTAGCCACGCTTGTAGACTATTGTTGAAAACTCCATACTCCGAACATGTCCCTTCTCGCTAGACAAATAGAATCTCACACCCCAAGGACCTGGGATCAGATTTCTCACACGAGTTGGGGATATTTTGTCTCACACGAGCCGCAGGCTCGTGTGAGACAAAATATCCCCAACGAGTGTGAGAAATCTGATCCCAGGTCCTTGGTGTGTGAGATTCTTTTTCTCACATGACCACAAAATGCGTTAAATTCATATTGGACAAGTACAATATTATCAAAACTCGTGACAACTCTGTCGTCTGTGCCGTCTGCTGTCGTCACTGTACTTTGATCTGCTTACTTTGTAGTTCTGGTCCGTCTGTTACTCGTCGTGCCATTGGATAACATTTTGCGCGTGGAACAAAACAGACTGTTTATCATCCAATCAGAGCTCGTGTAATATTTACTGCAGAGTGTGGGACGGTTTCTGAGAGTGTGGGATCGATTTATCCCACACTGTCGATCCCGCACTCCAAGCGGCCAGGAATGTGAGAAATACAAATCTCGATACACAGAGATGTGGGAGCCATAGGCATGGCGTCAGTCGGCTCAGTATCTCATCTTACAAAGTTTATGTAGTTTCAATGAACTTTGGTCTTTGCAAAGTCACTCCTTGGAAGAGATCCAACCCATACCTCTAAAAGCTAAATAGACAAATCATAGATGATGCATGATATGATATGATATGATATGTCATACGTTGCAAGACAATTGTGAAAAAAAACACCTATTGAGCAATGTCAAACTGAGGCTATCAGCAACGTCGTTAACATACGTCATCCTCTTTACAAATTGAACAAAACGCGTCACAAAAATTAAATGCTATCCCTATAATAAATGACCTATAATCGAGGTCCATCTGCTGCCTGACATAGTGTTCAAAACGACCCCCTCCGACCGATAATCAGCCGCCGTATCATGATGGCGTGGCTAATTAGCGCGAATATAGAGTCACACGCATGGCGAGTGTCAGATGGTCTTCGTTATTCTAAAAAAGATACTCATGTAAAATGTTGAGTGGCGAGGAATGACATAGCCTTGAGACTTTTTTTTCAAAACGTACAATTGTCGTCCCTCCTTCAAGCGCTCAAGTACCCTCCTCAAACACGCGTACGTATACACCGCCCACAGCCTGTTTTCTCGGCCTTGGAGGATATTGGCTGTTAGATAGTGGTCATTATGACATTATAGTTAACAGGAAAAAGCAACAATTTGAAACATGCATAATAGGCCTAATAGTGATTTTTTCCCTTTGGTCATGGAATGTTGCACTGAGCCAATAGTATCAAAACCTTCTGAGTGCCATCGACACTCCATCGCGATAAGAAATTCTGTGGGCTGACAGTTACCGAAGGGGTATTGATACCCTTCCGTCTGACGATCGAGTCGTGACAAGGAGAGGTAATGTTTTCACACCATGTCAAATGGAGCCATTGAAGGGCGGAAAAACATGTCTGGCACCCAAAATATTATCACTTTGATATTAATGATACTTATGATAAAGTGAAATCACGATAATTGTCTGAATTGCGATCGTCACTGGTTGTTCGAACGATATATCCACGGTCGTTTATAGTTTGACTTTATAAGATCGAATGAGCAAAATAAACCGAAAAAAAATTTACAAACTAACGGAAATAGTAAATTACGTCGCTAAATTATTTTTGTAAGTGACACCACAGGCGACCCAATAGGTTCTGAGTTTTTCACACTGTTTTCTCTATCATTTTCTCTTCTTTCTTCATGCTCTGAATGATCGGAATAAATAAAATAAATGGTTTATATAACTAACCTAACCTAGCCTCTGTGACTCTTTATTTATTTTACACTCCATTACAAGGACGTATATCTCTCATACACACATGCTGTAATTAATTAGTCAACACAACTAATTATGTTAATCCGTGGACTTATCAGGGATTTTACGGGTTGGTCAACATCGCGAAAGATAGGAATGGTTACTAAAACGGGAAGGTAAGAAGCTCTCCTGAAATGTGTCCAGAAATTACCAAATTGCGGCCAGTCATGACCATTTATCCAAAATCTACTGCAGCCAATGTATTTCGATGGCCGAGGAGAGCCAGCTACTCTTATTTCAAACGTTTAAATGGTCGCGAACAGTGCAAACCCTGCCAGTGCCTTGCCTGCAGTTCATGGCATGAGGACGTCCGTAAAGCAGGAAGTCGGAAGTTGAAACCTTTAACCTTTACGTTGTTTATATGTGGGCAAACTTGTAAACATATTTCCCAGGGATAAGTCTGATTTTGACTAGGGTCAAAGTTCGTGTGGTTAAGCGTGGTTCTCTCAATCCATGCAATTGGGTGGTGTTGCTAAGGTTTTGTCTGCCCGCCGTCCGTGGGTGTACGGACGGTGGTCTGCCTTTCAGTTTAGCTGTGCGTTCTCGATAATTTTGCTGTATTTTTTCTCACAAACATTGGAAATTCGTTTAAGTTTTAAGAAACATTAATTTTTATATGAGGAATATTCTAGCTTGTATCCTCGAATTAAATCAGCCGATTTTCTTTGATACAGTTTTTTATATGGTTTGGAGAACTCTTTGGGGCGGCGTCAGATAACAAGTGGAATGAGACGACAACATTTCGTTCATGTAAGGAAATCATATAGCAAGTACTTCTTGCGCTGGTGCAAACTCTACGAAATATTATGATATCAAAGATGTTTTCCATGATAGTTTACAAGGTTTCTTGTCTAAATTCGCGGAAATCATCAAGAATAATCTAAAAAATACTACACGTAATTATGACTACATTTTGTATGTGTAGAGGTGTTGTTTGCCGTTCCGAACGTATATGTTCTACACGTACGCGACGTATGGTTATCACTGATCAGCTGATGATGGAACGTAATTACGTGTAACTAAACTTCTCCATAACGATATGTTACCGGCAGACATGGAGATAATAGCGAGTGAATAGAAATGACGGTGACTGGTTTAAAAAATTCACAGTGCTGGTAAAAATTCTCACAGGCTTCTTAACGTAGTGACCGACATCATCGGTGATGTCAGTTTGTGTTTCGATGTTGCTTGGTCACCACTCAGGTGACTTTAGTGACGGGCTGCTCTGAGCCTCGTCAATCGCTTGCACTGCATGAAAACCCAATAATTCAGATAAATTCACATTAATGAGATGCCTGTATTATAGTATAATACACGTGAATTCACATGAATCCACATGAATACAGGCTTGCTGAGTACAAAAAGTGGATTATTGACTGTATCCATCTGTATATGCACTATTCAGCTAAAATACAGGCAATAATCCATGTTAATACAGTAAGTATTATAGGGTTTTTATGCAGTGTTGTACGCCAGAAAAAGAACGGTCTGCGAGTAGTCATGTCGAAAAAGCTGGAAAAACTGCGATAGTTTGGTGATTTTTGAGCGGATTTCTGGTAGTGGTAGGCCCCTAATAACCATGTTGTCGATGAGTGTTGGCAATTTGGTTGGAAAATTTTCGAAATATCGACAAACAAAGTTGCGACAAGCGTGCTGTCGGGCAGAACAGGGCGTTCCCATGGCTGTGGTGGTGACGTTTAAGTCAAAACCAGCCGTAAAAGGCAGAAATCCCGTCCGAAAACACACAGCTATGGACCCAAAGCTAGCCTAACTGTACAAACGAAGTTTTATAGCCCGTGCGCCGCTTCTTTCGGGAATTTTGCTAACAGCAAAAGGCACGATTGAAAATCGATGAATTCCTTAAACTGACCATGGAGCTAGAAACTAGCTCCATGTAGCGACCAACTCTCTTTTATTATGCGAAAAAAAACCCCGGCGACTCTTTGACGCCGTACAGTCATTCTAGTCATGAGCTTGGTTGCTACCGTATACCAGAAAACAACCGACTTTAACGTCAAAGGCCTATTGCTGGTACGTACTTTGAGACAGAAAATAACGATATGTTAGCGGTAGACATGGAGTTAATAGCGAGTGCAGAGAAATGAAGGTGACGGTTTAAAAAATTCACAGTGCTGGCCAAAATTCTCCAGTGTGTGCTCCTGCTAATGTGTCACCATTGTGCCTTGAATCACGACGCGGTTTGTAAATTATACTCGGTATATACACTCGCAGAAAACGACGGCGTGAAGCATACATCTATATAATTTTGTTGAAAAACTCATGAAACGGCAACTCCGGCGATCTTTTTCTGCTTGGTCGGTCGATACTTTCTGGGTGGCATTTGTTACATGGAGCAGGACCATGTCTGCTTAGTTATGTTAGAATTTGGCGCTTGGCAACGAAAAGCATGCGCGTTTCCAGCGTTCCTTTCGATCTAACTTCCCGTTTATTTTTGAATAATGAGCAGTGTTTGTTTGCGCATATCATGAATATATAAGCGTCCACTAGGTTTACGGACGTCCTCGGGACACGTTTCCCAAGATCTTCATACCTTCCCCTTTTTCATTAACATCACTATCTTTCCGATGTTGACCAACCTCTGATAAGTCCACAGATTAGCATAATTAGTTGTGTTGACTAATTAATTACAGCATGTGTGTATGAGAGATATACGTCCTTGTAATGGAGTGTAAAATAAATAAAGAGTCACAGAGGCTAGGTTAGGTTATATAAACCATTTATTTTATTTATTCCGATCATTCAGAGCATGAAGAAAGAAGAGAAATGATAGAGAAAACAGTGTGAAAAACTCAGAACCTATTGGGTCGCCTGTGGTGACACGGGAATGAGAATCAAGCATATGATTTTACTTTTTGGTTTTATTGTGTTCTGAGGAGGGAAGTTCCAATCATAATTTCGTCTTCGGATTTTCGCGCATTTAAACTTTGAATTCCGTTCTAGAGACGAAGAGGGGCTTGGCTGAGGGCAAACGCGGTGAGTGTCGTTTTGTCGTGCGTGTGCTCTGATAATTCACGTCTGCCCAGCTCATTTCCTCGCTAATAGTACTGTATACTGAATAGGACTGCATACAGAATCCAAATTTTCTGGACCACAAATTTGAAATCTCGAAAAAGGCAAAGATGTTGAAGCAGCGAAGAACATTTTAGAATATTTTGTCTTTTTTTAAACTGCTATCGAAAAATGAGTAATCGAATATTAATCGAATACTGCGTGCGTGGTTTGACATCGACATCCAATTGGGTCGTTGGGGGCGCTACTTTTTTAACATAATGAACGAAGAGCGTGACGTGCCTTATTCATGTTATTGAAAGTAGTTGCCATACCGTGTGTACAACAATAACTACACTCGGATTCACCGTTTGCTTCCTGTTGCGTAGTCGCAACTGCCAAACAAGCGCATAATATAGGCAGGGACCCGTTCGTTTCGGACTGTGACGGCCCAACACACTGCTGCCGGATCACGTTTAACGTTTGGGCATATAACCAGCGAACATTCCGACAAGGCAAGGCTTCGCTGAAACAACTCCGTGCATTGACATTGACGCTGCATGAGGGAAGCTCACACCCAGCTCAGGGCGAGACAAGTCTTCAAGGCCACGTTTACATGGATTAGTAGGACTAGACTGGACGAAGAAGCTCGCCAAGATGTTCGCGGGTAAGGTCTTTTTGTAGAATTACCACTCTCTGGCCTTTTAACGCTTGAGGTGCGCTATTCCTGACGGCACGAGCAGGGCAGATCTTGTCTCATTAGTGTTGCTTTCGTCTTAAACGATGAGAATTATCGCTACCCATAACATTTAAATGTCGATAATAATCAAGCCCAATTGAAAAAATTGCACGGTCAGTTGAGTACAAACGAACAGTTTGTCACAGCGCGCCAATTTTAATGAGTCATAGCTTTAATATATCCGAAGGTAACCTTTATATATACTCGTCGAGGTCGAGGTGAACCCCATTCGCCCGGTTTGTCGTCGAGCCAGGCAAACTTGAGAATACGGGTCGCTTGTTCGGTAAATGTTGTCGTAGTTCTCCGCCCGGTTCTTCTCTTTCAGCAGCTATTACCTGCGTGCGACAGTACTAGTGTTGCCGTCAATGCGTTTCACAATGGCCGCGTGTTTGCTCATCCGTTTTGAGGTGAACGAAGACAGGCATGTGCCGTCCCTTTGTATATGCTGAGCTCTTGTCTCGAGAAGAGCAGTTGGTAATTGTGTGACATACGCACATTCCTAAACATTCAAACAAACAGCAATATACGTGATTTATTTCCCCTAACAGCGCACGCATGGATTTGTTTCTGCGCTCCTATCCACGTCGAAGATGACTGAACGGGCGTAAACACCGCATCCAGTGACATCGCTATTTAGCAGACTGTTACACGGAAATGGAGGAGAGGAATGGACGGGGAAGCTATGGAGCCGGTGGAGTCTCTTTGTATCTAGGTGAGTTAATGCGTGGATAGACATAAAAATGGGCCTTATAAATGCATGGCGACAGAACAAATGAGTCCTGTAGGAAACGAGGGCAGCGGGCTTACAAATCACTCTCTGCAGTACATCATGCCAAGTAAATATGTACTCATTTTAACAAGCACAGTCACAGAAACCCATCTCGTCACACATCCTTTACACAAAAAGAAGAAAAAGCAAAAGTCAGGCGATTTCCAGATGTGAACGTTCCGACATTCACTGTCGTCGTTTTATTCGTTATCGTTTCCGTTCGGTGACGTCGATTGTTTCGTATTTACGACACATCGCGTCAGCGGCGGCGTGGCTATTTGCTTGCTGATGCACCACACAGCATTCAGGGAGAAATATCTACTTGCAATATTCTGCGATTCTTTTATCGGGAAACGATACTATTCCCAAAAGATGAGCGTTCTTTTTTATTTTACTTTCTTGCAGTTACCATGGCACTGCAAATTGCATCAGCGGGAGGTGAGTATACAGTTGACCGGTATAGTAGTTCATGCACAGGTACACTCTACGCCATTTGGGCACGACAGAACACGTGTATTAACATATTTTGTGATTCATCTAATCAGCCACAGAATGACAATTAATCTCCACCAGTTGTCCACAACCCCCCTCCCCCCAACGGGGTTATTATATTCCATGCATTCTCACAGCGCCTCCGTGGACTGCATAGACGCTGCTGTCCCAACCTCCCCTGCTGCCCTTCCAAATTATAACTCATTGTTCACACAGATTCTGTATTCTGGTTTGTGCCTATACTCGTTCAGATGCCCGCTAGCATGATATTGTTAGTTTCAGGGATTTCATATTCCCATTAATGGAAAAAAGCTCGTTTCAATTAATGACGTAGATGGCCCAGATACGGATCGTCAACGATAGATATCTTGCAGCAGCCTGAGCCCTCAGAATCCACGTTCATAGATAATGCATCTGATATCTACAATGTGTAAAACCCCTCAACGCTCAGTTTATTGAAACATTAAAATTATACAACACGTCAGAACGTGCGTATTTATATTTATATTTGTATAAATATTAGATTACTTTTGCACATATTAATGTCCACGTCTATTTCCCGTCACAATATCATGTTTATATCAAGTAATGTCTGTGGCACGGTACTCTGTCATCTATAAAAATGCGCGGTCACACGATGGCGACAAATTCACAATTCGAAAGAAGCGTCTCCGTTTACGTTCACCGTTACCATGGAAAAGGCAAACCGCAGATGCATTCAAATTTCCGTGGTATGCTCACATTACAATTGTACTGTCTGTGTATGTGTGTCAATTGAACGTTTTGAAATTATAGTCACCGAGTATTGTTAGATACTAATAGAGTGGTTTTTCTCGTCAATGTTAACTGCGGGACGGCCTCACTGCGACTTGAAAGCGTGTACGCAACGAGTGTGTCGTACGTAAGTGCCCAAGCGCAGAGTGTTCAAAATGACCGGGTATACATGTAGTTGTGCGCACCAACGAGCCAGACGTCCGTGAAACTCAAAGATAACAGATCGATATATTGGTATCTCAGCTTCTATGGCTAGGTGCAGGGTTACACATTAAAATGTTAATTATAACATCGCCTATTTAGATTAACGAGGGCCATGCGGTGGAAGATTATCATGATTATCTAAACATTAGAGACACGATCACAATCAAGACTCGTGGAAAAACTTCGCAACTATTGTATCGGTTGTTCAATTTGAATTCACCTTAGTTTATTCTCCGTTTGTTCGTAAATCGAAAATATCAGAATATATCAGAAAATATCAGAAATAGTAGTGGAGAACCGTATGGACATGACCTAGTCAGCTGCAGCTATTTTTGCTAGATTCGGCATCACAAATATATTGCTCTCGCCCGCGTGACATAGACTTCAATGCCATATTTTTATAACAAATGGCAAATATAATTCTGAATCAGACACTGGCTTGTCAAAGAGAGAATGGCCACTAAAGACTCTCTCATATGAAATGTACGAAGGTTTGTACACATGTGTTTTCTTGGTGGTAGAGATTCTCATTTATTTCATCATGACACCTTCATTGCCGTATATGTTTGTTTGTCTGAGAGAGAGAGAGAGAGAGAGAGAGAGAGAGAGAGAGAGAGAGAGAGAGAGAGAGAGAGAGAGAGAATAACGAATGTTCTAATCTTAAAATTGATGAGATTTCAACTTTTTTAATTGAAGAGTACGGTGATGTTAATGACATAGAAATGGACACGCGGGACGGTCAAAATAAATAGTGTATTTCGGGTAGGATGTAGGTCACAGGGAAACTTTTTATTTTTTATTTTTGTCGGCTGAGACCCATAAATAACTAAAGGTAAAATTTAAACACTTAACTCAAAATTGTTTGAAAATGCGAAAAAATTTTTAGGGTCGAGGGGTTTTTAAAAGGGGTTTTTATAGGGTACATCGGCCTCGCATAACCGGAAATACATTATTTTAATTTTTTGTTAGGCCTAACCGAAGTGTTTGGGGATGAGGTCAAGCGACTTCCTTGTTCAGACATGAACATCTAATTATCAGAGGGCTCTAACAGGTTTTTTTTTCAATTTTCATTTTCTACACAGAATACCCATGGAGATAGATCAAAATAACATAAAATAGGCCGTATTGTTTTCATTGTCACGAGAGAAATTGTCAAAGTATAACTATTTTTTCGTAAAGAAAGCATAATATGCGCATTTATTTGTAATCCAAGGGCTCCGGCCCATATGCAAACGGATTGCATTACTACATTATACAGACACAATATACAAACATGAACAAGAACGCATCGTAAGGTTGTTGTATTACACAAACAATTTTCATGCAAAGACGAAACGCTTTAAAGGGAGGGTATCTTCGGAACTGCGCATGTGCGGCGACTTAGTTGTTTACAAACAATGTATTTTATGCGTGATATCTAGATGCATCATTTACGATATTCATTGTTAACAAACATGTTTTAACTTTCATCAATCGCCAGCGTACCCTAGATACAGTGTTTACATCGGTCGTAGGGGTCCCTTGCAACCTTTGAGCAGTGTTCCCCCACCCTTTCCCTTTAAAAACAAAACGATACACTTGAAATATCAGCTTTGTATCTGTCGATCTGTCCATTGTATGGTAAACTGCGAAATCAGATCTTACACCTCTGGATGCAATTCATAAAAAGCGCCGACTGTCATTGGGGAAGGGACAGTTATTTCGGGATACTCGTATTGCGATCACCATACAAAGATGATCCTGTAATCGCACAGAGTTCACACTTTGACATCCGATGAAGATTAAAATCCCCGCACAGGCTTCTGTTTGCACAGGGTTGGTTGAAGAGAAGTTTTTTTATTCACAAAATATATCTGTAAATGATGCAACTGTGAGTTGTAAGTTGCATAATGTGCAAAATTAGTGCGAACTCTTCAAGCGAAAAAAATAAACTGTCTTGCAGCAATTTGAAATTTCAAGTATATGGGCACATGTTTCTTAAATGTTTGTACGGTTTGTTTGTATGTTGTTAGCTTTCAATGAACGAAAAGATGAGCAGCAATAAACAAGTAAACAACAGTGATGTATTCATAACAGATACTTCTACTAATCACCACTGCCACCACCACCACCACCACCACTTCCATCATCATCATCATCATCATCATCATCATCATCATCATCATCATCATCATCCTCATCATCATCATCATCATCATCATCATCATCATCATATCATCATCATCGCAATTTAAATCTCTGCCTAAAGAGAGAGGCAGCTCCATGCGCACTTGCAAGTTAAATGCCCCGGAAATTACAAACGTAAACCGTCGTCGTAGCTTTGTCCTAGTTGTCTTTTATAAACACCCCTGTTCTTGCTTAGAAGCGCAAGGTTGAAGCAGAAATTGCTACAGTCTGGAATTCACTGAGTCGAAGGCCGAATACGAAATGCGGGTCATAGGATGTATCATTTACTCAACTCAATATCGCTGTTCAGTCATACGTACAGGGCCCAGCGTTGAAAAGACGCCAAAAGCGATCCGCTGTAGCGTGATTCAAGGTCGGTGTCCCTAGTTTATTGAGCACGACGCGAAGCCTTTTGTGACCTTCTGCGCACGTCAATTGCGCTGATAATGCACTGCACCGTGACGTCGCGTCGTTCGGCAAATAAACCAATTTGATCTTATTGCAGAAATAGAAACAAGTAACGGTTGCACATAAAAGACATGGTATTGCCTTCCGCAAAAAATCGAATTTTGAATCACACCTTCGTCGTGTCTTTTGCATCACCGCCAACCATAAGAGTAAACATTCAAGAATCGTCATCGTTTCGGCGATGATTATTGGTGCAGCAACGCTCAGAAATGCCACTCTACCGTCGCGGTGAGGATGACTCAACGGAAGATTGATCATTACTCGCATCCTAAGAGCCACCGTCAACAATTGTTATCTCGTTTCAATGAGCAGCTCACTGATGCTTCCTCGGTTTTCGGGAGACCGCCGGCAGCCTCTCCTCGACAATTTGCACAAATTTGCCGCTCGATTTGTCACCCGGGAGACGTGTGTGTGTGTGTACAGTTGTACGTGTCTGTGATGAATTATGCCCGTATGACTTTCCTCCGAGTAGCTGTACTTTGAAGTTAAAATTATGGTCACGATATCACGACATCATAAAACGGTCACACAAACCAGCGATCTTTGGCCGTTCTCAACAGAAACAGCTTCCGTTATAGTTGAAAGTGGAGAGAATGCGAATAATGTCGGCAAAATCATTTTGATATGATGATAGATTGGACCTCTCACCACATCATAATTTTCTTATGGTTTTGCAACTTTTCACTATTGCGTTTTATAGATAAAAATAAATAAACGTAGAGAAGAGGCAAGATTTGCATACACATCGGGAACATTATCACAAGGCTGGTAATTCACCAAATTAGCATACATACATACATACATACATACATACATACATACATACATACATACATACACGATACATACATACATATATACATAGAGAGACACAAAACTCGCAAATACGTATCACACGGTCGCTATAATAAGTTGTTTTGTGATAAAACAGAGAGTAGCCATATAGTTATATCACGCAAAGGCGGTTTTTCACAGTGTTATCAAAACCCCACTACATATTAGATTCATGACAGTTCCATCACGGACAGCCAAATCTATCGCTTCACACGCATTAAGTGATTGACGATAATATATGGCAATTACAGTGGCGTACAATTTACCAAAGCAAACAATTAGGAAATCAATTATAGATCTTTCCTCACTGCATGTCAAATGGCTTGATGTATGACTTGTATTCATTAAATTGTTGATAACGACACCACTGGGGAAACAATGCCTTGTTAAAATATCATCAACGAGAGACAAATTGAAACATTGTGAATTAGGGAAGCATATTGAAAAAACGCTTTGAAGAAAATGGAACATGGCAGCTGGAGTTGATACATAGAAATCCCTTACATTTTAGTCAGTATATTACTATCATTCATGACTCTTCATGATATGTCAGCAGTAGCGTTAATGTCAAAGATTTGGATTTTTCCCGTTACAATTTAAACTATGAACTTACGCGACTCAATATCGGTGCTCACACTTTCAAATTGTAGAGCCGCAGAAAGCAAGGCTATGCGCAGGAGAGAGTTGGGCTTAAGCACGTATGTTGAGATCGTAAAACTGTCCTTTTAAAGGGCACCTTAAGGAAAGATGTCCGGTCCGTCAAATTTTTCCAATACTTTTCTGATCAAGGCTCTTTAATTAAGTTTACTTTCCCAATCCTATTTTATTTGAAAATGGAAAATGTTATTTTCCCTTTGGAGTTAACACAGGGATGGCGGCCATTTTGAATTTCAAATGTTGATAAAGCTAAGGTACATGTAATTTGTTTCTCAGGTACCAAACTAACTTTTATTCTTGATTTTGAAAGAGAATGGCTGAAAGTTTTCTTGAGAAAAGTTCGAAAAAGTTAAGTCTTTCACTGTCAAGGCGCATACTACCTTAAAATGTGTTCAGCAATGTCTTTCCCGACGACTTCACATATTCCGAGGCCCCTCAGAAAGACAGTCGTAGCTTTGAAGAAGTCCATGAAGATAGAACTCGCCTTGGGGACAGATATTCTGACTCTCAAACTTTTACAATTCTTTTCTGATATACCACTTGTGGGGGTTCATTTTAAAGCTCTTGGTGTAAGAAAACTTTTTACCGTCTTAGTTTTTCAAAAATCGAAAATTTTATTTTTCTCCATAGAGTTAACACAGAAATGGCGGCCATTTTGAATTTTAAATATCGGTAAATCTTGGGTTATTTGTTTCTCTAGTACCAAACTTTACACGGTGACCCCCGGTTTTTATTCTTTATTTTGAAAGAGAATAGCTGAAAGATTCCTTAAGGAAAGTTTGAGTAAAAGTTTAAGTCTTTCACTTTCGAGGCGCGTACTACCTTAAAGCAAATGCTTTGCCGTGTGAACGTAATCAAGCGGTACACCCCTACCCTTCTGAACTGTGAGGGAATACATACCTATCTTTAATACCAATCTGGAATGCTAACAGGCAAATTATAGCTAAATATTCCAGTACTGTTGTTCTGTCTTTGGAGTACTAGTGTTTACTCCAATCCCAAGCCTTGTCAACCTACCCAGTTTTAAACTTAGCCTACAGTGGCAGTACAGCATGTTTGTGTTCTGCCCGATGTTATCGCCGAAAGGTGAATTGCAGTCTGGGGTATAGTTCTGAATCATTTTTCAACAATAACATATTACAACCCTTTTCAGAATTAGAGCGCGAAGCCACTGCAGTGAACTGCAATAAAACTGCTCACACTAATTAGTTTCAGCTGTAGCCAGCTGTCAAAGTCGACAACATTGTATGTCCCATGCAGACAGTTTGTCTGGGGAAGTTGAAATAAAAAAGATTTGTACATGGACCAGGCATGGTAATGTTACATTGTACCTTAATCTTGAACACAGGGTGCCAATCGTAACTCTCATTTACAACTCGAGCCTCAGACAGAGCTAGTTTTGCCTTTGTACAAGCAGACTTTTTGGTCTTTATCAAGTAGCCTTGTTCAACACCAAAGTGGCCAAGGCTACAGCTGAAACTAATTAGTGTAAGCAGTTTTATTGCAGTTCACTGCAGTGGCTTCGCGCTCTAATTCTGAAAAGGGTTGTAATACAGTGTGTCCTGTGTGCACTGGTAACACTGTGTATGTCAACATATTAGCAAAAGCGACAGTTAAGGTTGATGAAGCGAGATGAAGGGACGTAGGCGCTTGTTCACAGTACAAATGCATCCCAGGAGACACTGCTTGCAACGTATGGAGTAGACCATGTCTATAATCTGAGTTATGGGACAAAATGTACAAAGCGATTGCGTAAATAAATTGCATAAATCCAGGCGTGATTTACATTTATAACCGTTTGCTCATCCGCACATGTCAATCATTATTCAAATTCATTTAACATACTGTCGGATGTGCCCCGAGTAATCTCGTCATATGTGCCTCGATTAATCTCGTCATAAAGTGCAAGCCCCATCGATGCAATAGCCTCGGCGTAAGTGAGCCTTTTTCTATGCACGGCAGCGCACAGCTCAGCGTGGCCGAATCAAGAACTCTCCTCGTAGAATATTATGAGCGCTTGTTATGGCAAGATTGTTATGATTCAGATCTGAGTCCCCGCCAACACAACTACAGTAATTCCGGGCGATGGTGTAATAGCATTCATCTTATTTTGCACTCGACATCCATAAATCATCTGTGAACTTTTGAAACTTTCAACATTGTCATTAAGCCTGCTGCAACGGCGGTCGTCTTGGTGATCTTGTAAACCATCTCATGCAATACTCTAAAAGCCGCGCATGCAAACTTTAAGTGTTTACATCAACACATGCTTATATTAGTTTTATAAGCCAAACATATCAATAGCACTTCACATAGGTATATGTTTTGGTTGGCTAAGTCGAATTTATTCCAATACATACATTTAGATTGTTGTCTCACCGTAGGGCGTATGGTACTTTGTGTCACATTCCACCTTCTGGTGCGATCAATGTCGATTTTGTAAATTGTCAGCGAAACGTCAGTTAACAGCTACCATCGTATTGGTTTGAGTTCAGCGTTGAAATCACCCAGAATTTAATGGTCGAAATAAGAGCACCAGATGATTTGGTAATCATATCTGCACGTTACCATGGTAACTTGTCGACGAATTTCTACGCCAGCAACCGGGTCTCACCAGAGATGTCAATACCGTCATATTGCAGATATTTATGACATTCGAAAACACACCAGGGCGCACACTGAATTAAAACAACGAGCATCGAAGAGCTGAAACTCGGTATATCGTGCAGCCTTCAGTAAACATTTACTTTTCTCGGTGTGGCTGATGCTATTTAGGTCGCACCGGTTTAGCAAGGTTTATCAAATTCCACAGAAGGCACGGGTATTTGGAGCATCGCCGTTAATGGTGGACGTAAAATGCATATCGCCAAGGCCTTGCGCCTGGAGATTTGTCGGGAAATCGACTAGGTGCGGACACTCTCGATGCTTTACGAGCTCGACTGCCGCTGTAATTTATGTGACATGTCTCAATCTGTTGCGATGGTATTCCAAATGGAATTAACGAAACGGGGCTGTCAAGATTCATCAACGTCCTCGGTGCGGCCATAAGTGCGTTACCGGGCTACGGAGGTCCGCAAGATATAGTGAATGCATTGCGTGTCTCAAATCCCCCTACAGCAGTAAACGTGACCGATATGATGATTTTGATGATGTTGTGGTGATGGGTGAATGCTTCCCAGCTAACCACAAAGTTCATGGTCTTTCTTTCTGCATGGCTGCTGCGCTTGCGACCTCGCCGGAAACCGGTTGAATATGCGCCTTTAGGAATCGCCAGTCGGACGATCGCTTGCTGTCCGTTGACAAAACACACCCCATCAAACAGAAAAAAAATGCCTAACAAAGCAAAAAAGCTAGCGCCATCTCTACACCCAAAATATAAAGAGCAACCATGCCCTAAAAACTCCTGAAACCAAAACTAAAACGGAAACGAACAACGAAAACACAAAAACGAAACGAAATAATGAATTAGTTGCGTAAGTGAATGCACTAACAGTAAACCTTTCCTATAACCAATGTATTGATTTAAATTAAATTCACAGCAATTTCAGATGCTTGACGGAAACAGATTTCACCTTATATTCCATAAAGGATTTCAATCATAGAGAGGTGTTTTGTTCGCCAGGAAGAAGTACATCCTAATCTACGGTCGCTGTATTGATTGCAATTTTCATTCTTGATTTTTCAACGGATACAAGTACATCGGCACTAAATACTTGTACAGGTGACAGGGCAAGCTCATTTCGATCGAGTTATTTTAAAGTGAACTTGCACTCGGAAAGTTACACAAGGAAAGCCAAAATAAAGTGGGTGCACACTGATGCGTTGTCGTCGTTTTTTCTCTACGGTTAACTGATTACAAGACGACGATAAAACCCAACAGAGAATCGATCGATATTATCGTAAACCTAATGGGAGGGAAATTGCACTTCTGTCGTGACCCTCACTGGCCTTGCTCTAAGTAGCTTTTCCACGTTCTTCAGGCGAAATTTATCATCGGGCGATCAGTGACGTCACCGTCCATGGATGCGCTCAAATCCTTTCGAAGTTCGGGGCAAAGCTATTAGTATATAGAGTGGTGGGTAACGCCAGCTTTGTTACCAAGAGCGTTCCATCACTGTAGAATGGGAACCTGGGTGACGTCAAAAACACGATGATACATGTTGTCACTGGTTTGCAGAAATGTGAGAATAGCATTAAAAGATGACAGGACAAGACAGGATGGCTAACGACTCACTCGGACTTTCGTTGTCATATAGAATGTTTACTAGAGCTGTAATTTATCAAACAATGATACATGTATGTGTACTTTGATCTGTTATATATTGAGAGTGTCGATTTCGACGTCGGCGGTACCAACATGTTTCTCGATTGAATGGCTGTCTTGTTTCATATTTCACTGAACACATTTCACATGGCTATATATAAATGCATATCTACATATGCATATACATACATACATACGTACGTACGTATATATATATATATATATATATATATATATATATATATATATATATATATATATATAAATATATATAAATATATATATATATATATATGTATATCTATATAATATATATATATATATATATATATATATATATATATATATATATATATATATATATTTATATATATGGACAAAGAGAAAATTACAAGGAAAATGAACTTCTCTACAAGAAATGATGTCAGGTGTTTCGAAAAGAATGAGTACATCCTATCCCCACATGTGGCATATCTCCCTTGTCTAAGAAATATTATCATAATTGTCTACCGGTACAGCTCGTTACATCTTCCAACCGTGTTAAACGAAGACACAGGCTACTGTTTGGAGAATTTTTGTGATTTGAAAATGTATTCATAAGACGACGCCTCTTCAAAAATTCGGCATAAACCGTATACATACTCTAACAAAGCTAATCAGTTTGGCTTATGTGCACGCCGTATGATTGTGACAGAGGTGCGCCTTATCCAAGACGCGGGGAATCGGCTTGAAAAGTAAAGTCGTCCCGTTTTTCTCTTAACATAGTCGATAGGTGACCATATGTTTTGTTTTCAACGAGGATATCAAAACATGAAGCAACAGAGAGAAATAGTGTGTTTTTTTATCTGTACTGCACGATGCATGATGAATAAATCATCAGTAGGTAGTTTCTGATTTTTTAAATTTGCAATATTCATCTTGACATAGAAATAACACAATCCAATGTACCTGGTTATCAAATTGAAAACCTTACCACCGAGAAGTTAGTTTGTAAATTAAGCGCCAGTGGTCGTCACGCTGCGCGTGCGCGATTTTTTTGTTGATAAACATTAATGTTTGTAAACATAAGTCTTCTCAACTTCAATCGGAGTGAGATGGAGCGGTCCCTCACTTTGTTAACGCTTTGTAAGACTCAACATCATGCAATAGTAAAATATTAAGATCGGAAACGAACTTCAGTGGTGTACTTCTATCTATAAACTCATGTAAGGCTGCGAACATTGAGACACTCTGCACATTATGTCGCTGAGTTTACTGCACGCATTCACAGTGAACAAATGGGTTTGATCGCGCGCGGTCACGCTGGTTGTACACAATGCTATGTATAGTACAGTAAAAATACATCACTAAAATATATAACTATATATATATATGTATGTATGTAGACCAGCAACAAGCACAATGCCTAATACAAACATTACATTCAAGACCATGCTCGGCAAGCCAGAGCAGGACACGGGAGATGCTGTTGCTTCGGTATAAGGGAGTAAAGGAGAAGGTCACCGCGTTGACGTACACGGATCCGGATATAAGAGAATTCGGTCCAACAACAACCAGCTGCACAACGTACTGGCCCCGCGACGACTTGGCCCACGACCCACTGTTGATCATCATTTCTTACTTCTTCTGGTAATACGTGGCAAGAAATAGTCAAATGACAGGACACAATAGACAAAACGAGCGGGTTTTCGCGGCATTTGGCAGGAAAATTGCACGGCTACACATAGGGACGTATTGAGAGATCCTGTGCACGGTCATGGCAGAGATCCAACGGCTAGCTAGTGTAGGCCTACCGGTGCTACGCAAACTTCGTTGTTGTACCTCCTGATTGCCGGGTAGGTCTGAATCCTCTTTCAAATGAGATAACCCCCACATAACAAGAAGACCTATGAAAGGTCCTTCGCTTGACTTGATACCTGTACTCGGAATTCTCGTTTGCACCCCCAAACGGGGTAAACTTCATAGTGGAGTTGGATTCTCCACAGCCGAGTATAGCGCGCCATATACCCGGTTCTCTTGACACCGACGTTCATGCAGACCACGGAACAGATGCTTCTTGCTGCAGCGGGCATTGCTCTGCGAGCTGTAGATTTCTGTAGCTTGCGTTTTTGTCAATTGTACTCCTGTTGGGCCTCTTGAAATGAAAGTTCTCGTCCTTGCTAGCGATGTCGTAGAATAGAGCCCGGTCATTAATAGTCTGTTGGCATATACACGCGTACGGGTAAGTGTTTAGCTCCATGGCTCGAGCGAGCCCACCCCCCCTCCCCCAATTCCAACTGATTCAAGAAAATCATGATCAAATGTGATCTCAATCCAGCGTGTAATTACTGTTAAATATTCAGCAGATATTTAACTTAGATTAATTGACATTTTATTGCCTGTTAGATTTGGTAAGTTGTATGCTTGTGACAAATCAGCCGCCATATCAGCGGCAATATCGCAAACATAATAATCGACCCGTAACCTCATGCGGCATTCTCGGATATGTTGTCAACAAGGGGACCCCCCTCAGGACATGCGCAGCGCGACGACCACTGCGCTTTAAATTAGGGACAAACTCTACTTCATATAAAAATGAGTCTGCAATTAAGGGGGCACAATTAGTTCCCATTGGAACCCCTTCACACATTAATGAGAAATGTCTTTATGAATTTTATAAATATGTGTGGAGCAGGAATTCAGGTGTACTTACTCATTAGAGTCTTTCTCTAGCCTGAGTTTAGTCTTTTACAATATTTTACTGGTATGCAGAATCATTTTTTGAAAGAAAGTTGGTTGCTCCAGCTCTGTTTTAATTCATCATGTCGTACCGCGACATATAGGAAAAATCAAAATGTTTTGAATGATGTTGTCGTGTAACTTTAATACATAAATGATAAGCAGACCATAGATGATCAGACACACGTCTGTGATTTTCTGCGAACTTAACGCGAAGAAAAACAACAGAATTACTATAGCATGATACATACAGCAAGCATATCCGCTGTATGTCGCTAGAGGGCGACAAAGTTTCCGTGTGCGTTGCGCGTCATTGGTTGATTTTTTTCAGATGTGCTAGCTTTGGGTCTGATTATACAGGGAATCCGTTTTCGCCGTTTATAACTCTCACGTTCTTTTTAAAAATGGGCAAACTAAAGTACTTGCATATAAGTGAAGGCGACGACTGTCCAGAAATGAACGCTGCACGACTTGCTGCTCAAATACAGATTTGTGTACGTGTGGACATTGGAGGCGACGACTATCAAGAAATGAACACTGCACGACTTCCTACTCAAATACAGATTGGTGTACGTGAACTGCAGTATTATGTCAAATTTGCTGGGCAAGAAAGCATGACCGAGTGTAGACTCCATCCAGTACTCGGAGGGACATACTTCAAGTATGAAATTCCGACAATTTCTATGATAAGAATGGTCAAATCTTGCGTGTCAGAGATCTCCAAAACCAGACGTTTTAACATCTGTTTCAACATTTTTTAAACGGTCGAATCGTACTTGAACGAGAGGTTTCCGAAACCCGCCCTTTTAGTTTCATTTTATAGTCTGCGACTTTCATGTGTGTGTTCGGTATGAAACGCTCGAACTCTACGTCAAGGAAAATTTGTTCTGAACACGACTTTTGAGTTTTCATCGTATGCATGTAGGCGTGATTTCTGTGTGTGATTCATTTGAAATAATCTTATCGTCAACCGAGGAATTTTTCAAGGGACGATTCGGTCCGGTTTCTTTCCGCGATTTCGACATCCTCATGTTTTCTGTTACCTCGATTTTGACGGAACACGATACATAACTACGCAATAGTACCATCAGGCGAACGTATTGTGTACATAAGGAGGATTGACACCAGAAATCTGTGATTTAATTCGGGATCACTTATCGACTTATCGGCAGCTATGTATTCCAGAAAGACATTTATTCACTTTCGCTTCTCAACGATACATCGAACACGTCAAAACAGTCACATTCGGGTTTTCGAAAATCTCGTTCAATTAGGGTCAGTGTATAGGATTTAATCATTTCCTTATTAATCACAGACTTGAATTTGACGACTGGGTGAAACACATTCGAAAACAGTCGGGGTTCGGAAAAGTCTTATTCAAGTACAATTCAATCTTGTCATATCAAGCATATATCTATAAAATGAAAGTTTTAATAGTCGTGTTTTGGAAACTGTCGTTCAAGTAAGATTCGGTCGTTTAATCAGTTGAATATCACGACCACAAAATGAGAATTGAAAATCGTGGTTTAACCTTTCGTTGCAGTCACGCCGATACCATTCGATTATTAAAGCAGTCGGGTTTCAGACATCACGTGCGTGTGAGACATCCGCATTCGTTTCAAAGCTATAAACTGAAAATTTATAGTCGGGTTCAATTAGAACTATTGAAAGCTTCTATATCACAACTTTATGTACAATAAACATTAACAGCAGTCGTGTTTAGGAAAGTCTTGTTCTTTCAACTCACTCACGTCACATCAATTCCCACGCTCACATAGAATTCACATCTATAAACTGAAAAATGAAAAGTCAGGTTTCAGAACCTCTATTTCAAGTACGAAGGATCCAAGGAATTATTGCCATTATAAAATTTAAACGTCGCATGTCGGAAGTGTTGCAGACTGAGTCTAGAAAGTTTGTGCTTCTGGAGGGACCGTGGTTTAACCATCATACTGTATATTTGTACGCTGAAAAATATGACTGTATTAGTATTTTTTCAAATATTCTGCAGAAGACCATAAAGATTACTCAAAAGTTTTCTTAAACCGATCCTTTATCCCGGGGGAACGCTTTTTCTCTGCGTGTTCAGCTGGGATTCGCCACTGAAAACATGCTATCAGGATGGTGCCACTACAAACGCTGTTATTACATGCGATCATATTATCGGCTTTTTCCCTTTTACCACCCCCCAAAGAAAAAACAACTTTGATAATGTAATTCCTTTCTTTCTATCCCAAATCTTCAGACAATGCTATATCAACTGATTCTTCGAGAAAAAGGGGCAAATATGCACTATTACAGACATCACTGATTACTAAATTTTTTTGCGCGAGGAACCCTCAGAGCAAATTAAACAAAAAAATTTGCAACACGCACGTGCACAGCCTGAGGAAATCGTTAGAGAATCTACAATGCCATACCCGTCGGGTAATTTAATTCGCGGCATGGAAACCAAAGAAGGCCCGATTTAAACTCTGTTTTTTTTTTGTTTTGTTTCTTTTTTCAACAGTTTCATCGTTATTCATAATATCGAGCATATACGCGCCGCACATGTGCAATAACCATCACACAGAAAACAGCGTAGGCACACTTAGGTTACTTTCTGTACAGTCCAGAGATCTTCAATGGTTTGTGAAGGTTTATGTTTGCAGCGTTATTTGGTGAAACTAGAATGCGTCTCAGGGACAGATATTCGGACTCAAAACCGTTTATCTACGACTCATTCATTTTGAAGCTCTTGGGGTCAGGAAGTTTTCGCCGTCTCACAGTCTTGTGAAAATCGAAAATTTCATCTTTCCCACACAGTTAATACAGGGATGGCTGCCATTTTGAATTTCAAATGTCCGTAACAGTTGGGAAGTATATTTCTATAATCATGTACCGAAATTTCTACAGTTACCCCTGATTATTTATTCTCCATTTAGTAATAGTATGGTTGAATGTTTGAGAAAAGGTTTAAGGCGCCTTCTAAAATAAGGCACTTAATTTGTTAAAAAGACGATGTGCGTGTTGTAGGGATTTAAGATGATCTGCGCAGGTTCAACAACCTCAGCTAATAACTTTTTCGTGGATTTCGATTCGTATCGTGTGCACCTTGCTCTTTCGTTTCTGTGTGGGCGGCCTAGCAGAGTCTTGGCTTTAATCAATTTTGTAGCTGAGCCAAGAGAAACAAATCGCATTTGAAATAGCCAAGGAAAAAGTAAATGGACTCAAGATGACTGTGTAAATTTCGTAGGCGGAGTTTAATGTCTCGGGGAGGGATGATCGTTAATGATTCAGGTGTAATGCCACTTCAATTTTGATTATATTGCTTCTAGAAAATGATTTTATGTGCAGGTAGAGAGCGCAATTTGGAATTAAGACTGCACTGGGAGCGCAGTTTGGATATGAGTTGGCCATTCCACGTTCCGAGAACATCCACTGAGCTCCAGCAAAAAGGCGGATTTTAACTCCCTTTTTTTTCTGTCACGATAAACAAGTTTTCAGTACACTGCCACACGTTTTGCTCAACGTTGCATGGTAGCAAGCATTTGTGAAAATCGAAAATTATTTTTTTCACTGTTTGAAAGGGCCGTTTTGAATTAAAACAACTGAACTTTGTATAGATAATCTGCTTTTCTATTCCAAAAATGTACAGTGCTCGTTTCATTTTATTCTTGGGAGGGGGGGGGGGGTAGTTAGGCAAATTGTACTTCACCGACTTAGCCAAGCAGAGCGGACCGGACGATTTATCTCAGTTATGCAATTTTTAGAGGGCGCTTCGTAATGCTTATTCCTCTCTTGGGTGTATATGTTTTGAAAAATATGGTAATTTTTCATCATTTCTCATTGCTCATCTTCCACTTTACTTAAGCGTGGCTTTCTGAATCCCACACCGTAAATTATGAATTGGTGACTTGATCGTCTTAACGCAGTGCCCACGGGCGTCCCTTGCGATTTTATCACGCATAAAGTGCTGTTCTGTTACAGTTCCCTGATGACAGACACGTGTGCGTTCACCTCGTTCCCGATACACACAGATTGATGCCGATTTTAATCTCAGTAAATGTCGACATATCTCTCACAGGCCAGTGTGCAGGAGCTGCCGCTGAATATCAGGTTAGTTACGACACAGGTGGGGTATTCAAATCGCCGAATTTCCCGCATCGCAGCAACGTAAACATGAACTGCGCATGGCTTGTAAAGGCGCCCAACAGACGCACCGATAGAGTGTCCCTGGCCATCCGGTTCTCAACACTTACCCAGCGGAAGCCGAATGCAGACTGCCTGGATTACGTCAGAGTTTACGACGGTATGTCACAACCTGAAACCTATTTTTTTCGATGTGATAATTATTCCCATCATACAACACGCTTATTGTTCATTCCTCACGCCCTTGGTGTTAACTAATCTGATCTGACACAAATACAGTCTGTTTACGTAGTTCCATGTTGTAACTTGCGCCATCGGAGATGTCGCCTGCACGGTTCGATTGATTACGTCGTCTTTCATCTGAGATTACATCTTCAGGTAGTATGCGTTTTGAAAACGAAAGACTTGGACTTTTGCTCAAACTTTCCTCATGGAATATCTCAACCATTCTGTTTCAAAATCAAGAACAAAAAGCGGGGGTCACCGTATAAATTTTGGTTCCAGAGAAATAAAGTACCGATATTTGATATTCAAAATGGCCGCCATTCCTGTGTTAACTCTATAAAGAAAAAAGTAGATTTTTAAAAAAGCTACGACGGTCAATTTTTTCTTACACAGAGCTTTTAAATGAATCCCCATGAGTGATGATCAGAGAAAAATTGGAAAAAGTTTGAGAGTCGCATTCTACCTTAACTAAATTGAAAATTTGTTTGAATAATTTCAACTTATACATGTCAATTTTGTCTCTCTGAACAATTTAGAACGAATAAAATAGACAGACGTTTTGATGTTTGGTCTGGCATTGTTATCATCAAATGGCATGCACGTTCTAAAAACACCCCTAGGTATAATATTGGTTCGCAATGCCTTGTAGACCTCCTTTTTAACCCTTAATTTATCTCGTGTTCCCGTACTCGAGGGACCCCAATGGTCGGCTAATTGAATTTCCGAGACCGAATCTAAATAGCATGTGATCCTGTATGCTGCACACATTTCTATCAATTGCCATAACATGCATGTGTACATGTATATAATCATGCATCATGGGAAATGTGCTCCGTTGACAAAAACTGCCTCGCCTTGAAAATTAAAAGCAAAATAATGGAGAATACAAGTTATTGTGACAAATGTCTCTACTCAATTTCCTATTGAAAATAAATAGCATCTTTCACGTTATTCATCGGCCTGCTTTTCGATCTTGATTTCTATCGCGCGCGTTAACACCAAGCGTCGTCGCGCATGCTCACTTCTGTTTAGGTAATTACAATTTCCTGGTGTTCCAAAAAAAAAAAACAAACAAACAAAAAAAAAAAACAAAAAAAAAAAAACGACGGCAAGATTCACTCTGTCGGTGATGAAATGAAAACAGTGTTGCCAACTTTAGTGGAAATATCAAGATTATTTTCTGTGAGACGTATCATATTTAAAATTTAATTTCATGATTGAAATACATCTGATCTCTTCCTTCCGAGTACTGGGATATAGAACAAAAATTCATAATGAAGGCTTTATGCGTAATCCTGTATCCATTCCTATCAGAGTGACTGCCCCAGAATGTCTGAACCTCTCATTTTTTGAAATGCAATTGTCTCAGCAAAATACAATCTAGCAGTTTTCTATGTCCTTAATCCAATGAACGCAACAAAAAGTATTATTTTACTAAGCTCGATTGTCTGTTATGCATTTTTTGCTTGTCACGTAGTATGCTTGTTTGCAATCAAGCCCATCAACTTAAAATGTTCAGAGATGTGCGAAGTTGCAGAAAGCGAACATAACATTTTTAACCTTTACAGGTGAAAACAGTTCATCGTCATTGATAGTGGAGTGGTGCGGCCTTGAGAACCCTGAATCGGTTACCAGCAGCTCTGATTCGCTGTACGTTGAATACCAAGGCGGTGGACTGGAGCCATTCGACGGCCAAAAATACGGCTTTACCATCGCCTACAGCGTTTTCAGTGAGTACAGTTTTGGAAATTCCTCAGACGAAGAGCCCAAATCTACCTATGTATAGACAGTTCCTAACCCTAAAGTTGGGACCGCCGTTAAGATATCGCATGGCGACTGCCGGACACGATCATCAAGTGTATCACCCGCAGATTCGCTTTGGTAGCTGAGTCCAACTTCGAAATTATACGCATGCGCACTCCATTGAATCCTTCTCGGTGCTATTTTATGTTGGACCACATCATCATACTGACAGGGGTTATGGTTCTTTTGGCGCATGTTATAATGGCGATGTAGTTGCTAGACAGTGACTATGATGATATCCTTTAAAATTTCACGTTTGATGAATAAACCCCCAAAACAGCAAGGGATGATGGCTAATAGTCACAAATGTATAATCTTATGTCATTCTTTATTTGTTTTTTTTTGTTTGTTTTCATGAAGCCGTCGGTAAAAATTGTCCCGACGGCTGGCACAAACTACGAAAGTCATGCTACAAGTTTCACTACACAAAACCGAAATCGTGGCAGGACGCTCAGGTGATGTGCACCTACGACGCGGCCAATCTACTGACCATAGAAGACGAAATTGAAGACGTCTTTATTGAAGGTTTGTATTCCTCAATAGACAGTACAGAAACTAATGTCTATGATTATTCTCAGAGGCGTAGCCGTCACGATTTTTAAAAGGGCTTTTCCTGTCCCACGAGTTTTAAAAGGGCTCTGTCTTCGTGCAAGCATGTTCATCAATCGTTTTTTTTTCTTATTGACTCTTATATATACATTCATTTAATTAGCAGTGCATCTTGTAATGTTCATGTTGTTTTGACTTGTGTGGCACACCAACATTAAATTTCCATCGCTTTGAGCGTCCCGCGATCTCTGCGCCTAAAGGTCCCGTCCCCCCATCAGTGCGTCATTGAAAGCAGATCGCAGGAACGTGACGTCAGAAGCCCTTTGCCGAACTTGGCGCAAAAGCTGATACGCCAAGTGGTACGTGTTTGCAATGTAATTGACATCATCTAACTATCCAGTGTTAAGTTCCGCTAGTGAGTCATTTTCACCTTCTGTCATTTCATCGTGTCTCGAGTATCTACTAGTATCGGACATGTCCTATCCAACGTCTTTCAAAGCTCTTATACAGGGTCCATCATTTGGTATCATTTTTCATAAAATGAAAGAAGATCGATTTTATTACTTCAAGTAAGTAATATTCTTTTGGGCTCACGATACTTACAGTATACAAAGGCTTACAAAACTTACATTATATGAAATAGATACCAAGTAAATTGAAATGAACCACGGAAGAAAGCAATAAAGAGACAATGCATATAAGATTCTTCCAAATTCCACATATTTCTGACAGTGACTATTAAATGTACCTGAAAGAAAAATAATTATAATGGAATATTTCTCTGAACACACTATTTTAATAGAATTTTAAACCTTATTATGTTTCTTGTGGATTTCATTTCTGCGGGTAATGAGTTCCAAACTTTTGCTCGATAATGAAAATATCAGTTGCCTACATTTAACTGACTTTGTGATTCATAAAATTTCTGTTGGAAAGCTCAGCGTGTCTGATTGTTAACATGGCTTTGGGGAAGAAATACTTTACTGAGATAATAAGGAGCGTTATTTGTAACGCATTTGTACATGGAGACTGCTAAAAAGTAAAAGATTCTCTGTCTAATTCACAGAGTAACATAGACAGAGTAGCAACACTTGCATGCCTTTTGTTCCATGGTCATCTCGGTAGACTATGGCTTTTCATATTAAATGAGCTCCAAAGGTGTTAACCTTTTTGGAGGCTTTGTTTGTGGTTGATGATTACACGAGATTATGCGAAAATACGACGAGATGGCATCGTACTGCCAGTCGCGTAGCAACCATAGTTACTTTGTGAGCTCTCAGGCCAGAAACACTGCTTCACGCCAATCCAAACATAACACGGCAGCAGTTTCATAAACATGTCCTTCCTTGACGCACGTGTAAAAGAGGGTACGACTGACCGTAAACCATTGAGTAAAACCAGACAGTTTAGATTAAAGACTTTCAAATTTGGTTCAAACACACTCATTATATATTCATAAAAATATGAGAGGAATTTTAAAACGGTAAAACTCGTTTTCCTGAAGCTCAAAACACTCCCGTTTTCGCCAGCACGTCAATTCCGCTCAGCACCACACGACAACAACAACACAAACTTTGCCGAACATACTTTCGCTTAACAATTGGCGAAAATCCGAAAACTACCGAAGGATTCATGGTCGGCACTCTTCGGAAAAGAGAGGCGAGAGCAACCTGAGGCGAGGCGAACATGGATGGGTTACGTAACCGCTTCACGCCTTAAACAATACCTGTTGCCACTCTATCTATCTTTCTCTGTCTAATTGACATAACATTATATCGAGTAAACAGGTCTGCTGACGGGAAATCAAAAGGCAAATCAAAAAGTACACGTAATGCTCTCTTTTGTAAGGTATAGACTTTATCGAATTTATTTTCAGTCGTGTTACTCCAAACTATACAGCATTAATCTTAGGCACTTTGAACTTTTATAATGTGGTGGAATAGGATACCGGGAATCGGAACGTCTATAGTTTTTAAGTGCCTAATATATCAAACATCGCACGTGCCATATGATTCAATGACTTGCTGATGACGGAGCGGGTCGCATTATATATTATCCACCAGCATCAAACAGATTTTAACGAAAGCCAAATAGCAATATTAATGCGCGCATGGATATTTTACTTGTAGCGTTAAGCGTCTACCTTGACATCGCTGGCTTCACTGGACCGGTAACTATGGAAACCGGTCCGTGCATCGTTCACACTGCTTGCTAACTCGATCCCGGGGTGTTCCTATTCACATCAATGCACTGATTCGCACTCACATCGAGGCATGTAATAAAATCTTCATTTGACTGAAAGTGCCCGCTACTATAATCAACATCCAGATGTAAAAATGGTCAAAGTGCATAAGTGTTTTACATACAAAACCCGGTTTTTAGAAAATTATTCATAAAAAAGTCGATAACAAACAGACTGAGTGATTTAACTATAAAAATGTGCCCATCGATGATGATAATTGCTCTAGTTTTTAACAAACCTTTGTTTAACATGGAAACAAAGCATACGATTGTTATTTGCACGAAAATCCAGAAATTTGGAGTGACAGCAATGCAAAAGAGAGACATACAATAAAACATGTACCCTCCCGACCTAGGGCAAATCTTTGCCTGCCCTCTGGCACAAAGTCCCTTGTTTTGGATATAATTAAATATCGGTAACCGTTACTAATATATAAACCCTCGAGGCTGATATGAAGCATTGTGACTAAAATAGTATTATGTACGTTATGAATGTACAACGATAATGTTCGCTATCGCACATTGTTCAACTCTTATCAGTTTTCGTTCGTTCCTGAAATGTCTGAATAGATTTCTTTAAAGGTTGATATAAGATCAAGTGTGGTCTCTCATCACGTCTTTTATTATTGTCAGTTCATTACACCCGGAGAAATGGATCTACCCATTCTGTGTTGTTTTTTCTTCGATTTTCAACCTTTTTATTCACCACATTGTTTACATAAGGTGATCTAAGTAATTCATATACATCTGACACGTTCTCGTTCAAAGGTCCAGGTAGGCGGACGTGTGAATACAACTTTTACACAATAAGCATGCGCTTGAATAAGGACAATACTCGGAATATCCAATCTCAAAGCCCAACTTATTCGTACGCATTGCGCGCGCCTCTTCACTGAGCGCAATGTTTGAAAAGACATTGCCAAAACAGTTTCAGCTCTTCAGATAAGGGCATTTCTTATCAGCGCCGTTGAGATGTTTTGCCATGCAATCCAATGTGGTCGTAAAAGGGCAATTATTTTTTCTTCCTATGTGTCTGGTTGTTTTCGGCAACGTTAGTGCAATATTTAAGAACTAATTTTTGTGTCGCATGTACACCAAGTTTTGCATATGGTTGACTGGAGTCTTTACCCAGATATGGATAAATGTTCTCGAGAAATATAAAATACTCAATAAGACTGATAATCTACGATAAATTGTTTCATCACTTTACTTATGCCTAATGAGCGAGCGAGGGTTTGATTTTAGAGATACGAGAATGGAGTCAACTTGAACTCGTCTGGAAGTTATCAGTAATAGGAGGAACAAGGAAAAAATCAGTAACTTCAGGTTAGGCTGTCCTGTATTTTTCTTTACAGATGAGTTTGCAGACCTGGCTACGGGAGATTCGTGCGTGTGGATTGGAATGGAGGATTATTCAACACCGTCCAGAGAGGAACTCTGGATTAATGGCTTAAACACCTCATACACAGCGTAAGAGATATGTTAATAAACTTCTGTCAATCTGTTAAAGTTATGTTTATTAAGACAATCACTTTGAAGGAAAAAATGTCAGCAGGAAACAGTTTGTTCAACTTAGACCTTATTATTATTCTAAAGTCTTTCCGACTGATAATGCTATGGCGCAAAACTTGTGATTTGACAAGTTGTAGTTCAGATTGAGAAGTTCATAAACCAATATTGTCATTTTCCTTTTCAATCGCATTGTTTTGTCCGTAGACTTGCGTAGATGAGAAGTGCAACGAGAAACATCAGTGTTCCCAATTAGCTTTTTGAGATATATCTGTATATCTCGGTGAACGGCACCATGGCGTATGATTTTATGCAGTTCATCACAAATTCCAGCTTTCAAAATAAAAACCCGGGGATTGTGTTGCCATGGATTTCCTACGGGTTCATCGTATAAATGGTTTTCAAACAAACTGACAAATTTGAAGTAATGGGATACAAAATGATACTTCCGTTAACGAGGATGATAACGATGAATCAATATTTCCGCATGGCTTTTGAAGAAAGAAAAAAAGTAGGAAGGAAATTAATTAACTTGACATTCACGCTGAAAATAAACATTGTGACAAAGATGTTTATCAATTTCTTTTCGAATTATTTTTCCCTTACAAAGTCTCTTGAGAAAGATATGAGAAAATTATAACATTAAAATGGTATTTCCATGCAATCCTACATGCAAATCAATGGAACTAGAGCCGATACTTTGCACAACTAGGTAATTCTCAACCTCAATGGATTATTTACGGGGCAAACAGGATTATCTTGACGCTTCCATCGTTATGTAAACCACGAACCGTTGATACAGATTCACGAACACCCTGTCTTTTTTTTTTCATTCATTCATTCTGCACAAGAATAGGTGGTCCTACGATCCTTACGAAGACTACACGCTGCATTCGTGTATGGTAAAGTGTCTCACAGACGGCCTTTGGTACAAGCGCGCCTGTGGCAGTCTGCGGTCGTTCGTTTGCAAGAAGAACGTATGTAAGTCGTGTTTATTTCTTCACTGGAATAACCCAATTAAGATGCAAATGGCACATGGTAGTCCGCACTCTGGCAGGTATACTCACTTGTACTCAAAGTCCCCGCGCATTACGAAGATATGTAGTATGTTGCAATTTGTAAGGGAGAATAATTATGTAGTGTATTGGAAATTCACTCAACCACAACGAGTTTGCAAGCAACGATTGACAACAGCATGCGTTGAATCATCTTGTCGGTGATGTATTTCTTTTTTGTTAGCATCTCAAACCAAGAGTGCCATTTTGTTCCATTTCATTTTGTGCGAGGTGTGAGGTGTATACTTTACTACCCATCTGCCGTATTTAGTTTTGATCATCCGAAATCAGGCGTAATCGGATTATAGTGTCATAAGACTTCATGCAGGGTAGCCGTCAATCATGTCAACAGCAGTAGGCAGGCATATGCGTAGAAGGGTTAATAAAGGGTTAGGTTTTCTTATAAGCTTTATCGCTCAACAAGTTGATCTAATAACCATGTGTTTGAGACAAATTTTATGGTGAAAAACAGAAAATCGCATCTTAATATCGTTTTAGCATAATCCTTAGGACAAAAAGAATATTTCTTTTTGGCTTTTTACCATATCTTTGCTTCCATGGATTTCATGGTTGTTGTCGTTACATCGCGTGGAAAAAACCCCATATCCATGACATTAATGTGACACAATCATAGGATGCATCCATAGGGTATATTTCACTTGAACAAATACACCATTATTGAAACAAAAATAATTGTACTTTTACGTCAAAAATAATCTTGTTGACGTAGACTCAATGCTGTCGACGTCATGCCAATAGCTGGAACAAAATTACTCTCAGATATTCTTAATGATAATACTTTACCAGGTCACCAAAAATTTGCATACACCTATATATGTTAAGAGACGCTTGTCAACAATATTTCTCACTGAACTTCTGTGGTGTATAGCCAAGATAGCAATCAGATTTGGCTAGTACCCAGGCTGAAAAAGGTTACCTGATTCCTATTATAGTCAGCAATTTTTTTAATCCTCTAATTAAAAAAAAGCCTTTACGGCGGCGGTCTCATTTTTATGTGAAAATCGAACTGCTCATTTTCTCCACAGAGTTGACACAGCCGTGGCTGCCATTTTGAATTTCATGTGTCGGTAAATATTGACAACTTTGTCGCTTTAGTACCAAATTTTGCACGGTGACGGCAGATTTTTATTCTTGATTCCGAAAGGAGATGGTTTAAAGTTTTCTTGAGTAAAGTTTAGTCGAAAATTCAATTCTTTCAATTTCGACGCGCACATTACTTTAAATGTATTGGCTCTTTGTGCGAACAAATGAACCCGGACAACGTTTATTTTTAGATTTAAATTAGACAGGCGCTGCCTGCGTGTCTGTGAATTTAGCTTTTTAGAATTGCAGTAAGTGGGGATTAAACTCTAGTTCTACAGTTGTTCGTGCAATGAGCGTTCATCTAAATCGGGTCCTTTCCAGCCTACAATCTACCATAACAAGTTACGGCTTCTTTAATCATAATCGATTATGATGTCACGTGACTTTTTATGTTAAAATAATGAGTACCCAGGCTCATGATGCGGTCAATTATCAATTACGGGAAAACGTGATTGCTTTGTAACTTTAAATGGATGGCGTGGGCGCTCAAAGCTTATCATTGCTGGTCGTTGTACTAAGGTTGTCGGCTCATGTTCAAGTTGCATAAAGGTCAAAAGGCAAAAAAAAACGACACAAACGGCTGTCTACAATCTCCATATGCATGTTCCAGGTGCGTCCTAGAAAAGTTTTGCCTCCCTATACCAATTTTTGTACAATTTATTTTGTTTGGTTTTCTCTCCAGATGGCACGACGAAGACATACCCAGTTCCGATTGTTGTCATGTACTCGAACGGCTTAGAAATCGTTGCCATGGTGACCGTCGCCATCATGCTGTTCATCTTCGTGGCGCTGTTCGTCGGTTTCATGGCCATCAACATTAAGTCCTGCCGGAAACTCCGCTCCAAGCCGATGGCTCCTACACAGAGCTACACCGCCGTCAACGAACACTCCGTGAGCATGGAAGACGACGACGACGACGCTGCCGAAACGGTCAGGACGAATTGTACCTCTTTGCAAGGGGACCAGTCCGAGGACAACGGCTGCGAAAAGAGCGCCGGCCACGTCGACGGCGAGAGTAAAACTCAAACCGAGGTTGCTTATGAGGAGGCAGGAGCGAGGCCGAGGCAGAAATCGTCGCAGGAACGCAAAAGTGACTCCTGTACTTCGTCACAGGTATCCGCCGACGGAGAAAAGTCCCCACCGCCAAGCCATACGAGCGAAATTGAACTCAAACAGCTTGATATGTTGCCGGAGGCAAATACTGACGTTGGGCCACTTGACAGTGATAACGCCCTCTTACAAGTTCCCACGACGGATTTCAATTCTCGAGAAGCCAATTGTTCAACTTCCGACCAAAGTCAGCGACCTGAGAAGAAAAAAGAGGTCATTTTTGTGATTCATGAATAATTTAAAGACGTTCGAAGGCAGAACATCATAAAATACTGTGTCTACTATACAAGCCTGGACCAAAGCGTTCTTGTCGGATTATATAGACACGTGATCAACCAAAATCCACCGATATTTCTTTTTGCTTTTGCAGAGGAGCATGTGCTTTAAGAAGTTTTGACGTCTACCGAATTTTAACCTGCTCGTGGTTTTCACAAATTAATGAACTTACCATCTGTCGTAGCTATACGGTGTCGCTCTCAATACACTCATACGGAAATGTGTTGGTCCCCGTGGTCCACTGTTGTCACAGTTCTGTATATCGCCGTAGAGGGTGCTCTCTCCAAATAATTACGTTCATATACCAGTGTCTTGCGTCGCACCTCCTGCATAACCTGTCTCCACTCTCTAATCAGCTGAACGTTCTGATATGGATTTGGTCAATCATCGGTGATGAAAAGAAAGTTTTACTTCCGAACAAGGGCTTGCGCATGCGCACTTGAGAAGGCTGCTTGGTATGGATGTGTCACATTTCTTTTCTGTACTGGAATGGAAGTCATTCTTGGACGCGGAAGTCAACTTTTTTTTTCAGTACACGGTAGTTAAACCATATTAGGGTCTATGGCTGAATGAAGAATCTTTCAAGTTGCAAACAGCCAAGAGCCCCTCGATCTCTTGCAAAAAAGAGATAATATATCGTTGCCAAACTCTACACTCAGCATACAACGGAAAAATACTATAGAGACAGACCGACCCTGTGACAGTCAGGTCGTTGAGATAAATCCGATGGTCAGATAGGCACAGAAGTGCAGACAGCATAAGACGCCGGAATTGTAGAGGTGCATTTATACACAGCCCCTCTCGTGGAGGGACTGTGTTATTTATGCGAGCAAACAAGTACTCTCAGACTATAAACAAACAAACGCACTATCCCATAGTGCAGTTTACCTGTAAATTCAAGAGGTTACTCGCCTATGTAAACCACAACAAGGTTAGATAGATACTACATCCCATATAGGAATGAGTGGATCTTCTGGTAGTTTCTTCTGGTGAGTTAATAAGCAAACAAACAAACAAACAAGCAACCCAAAGCATAAAAACAAACAACAACCGAATGTACGAAAAGCACTGGTCTCGATAGTTGGACCTAGACATTATTGGTACGTGCCATCATTCTAGCAAGCCTGCGATTAGCATAAGCAGTTAGTCCAGGAACAGTGGTTGCTCACCATGATCCTAATCACGACCGTCATGCCTATTCCTATGGACATGCGCAAACCGTCATATAATATTTTGCGCAAAAAACAACCGCAATCCATTAGCAACACCATCTACATATCAATCCGTAGTACGGCTCAAATTTTGCAGAAAGTGTTTGTTTTTTCATGGGTCAGACTTCTTTGTGATCAAACATTGAGTGTATACCGTCCTTTTCAGAGTTTAATTTTAGAAAGTGACTTAGTGTATATATTTTGACAGAAATTCACACGCCGACTTGAAATTCCTGGCCGTGGAAACAAAGGATCTCACAATTTTTTTAATGGTAATACGTAAATGGTCCATTGTACCTTCACAAATAACGTGCCTTTCAAAGTAAACGTACTTGTTCTTGGACATCCGAATGAAATTTACACAGCAGAATGAGCAGAGCGTAGATGCTTCAAGAAGCTTAACACAGGTTGCATTGTCGACCAGTAGTGCAAATGTTGGTTTCCCAATAAAATGTTTGGATACCCAGCGCTATTGTCTTGCGCGTCCATTAGTTCTAATTGCAGCTGGCCAGAAAGCACAATCAAATATCGCATGTGTGTACACAGAGTAAAAAATCACAGAGCGCTCAGAGAGCCTTGTACTAAGCGCCTTCAGACACAAAGCTGTGACCTACCGTCTGTGTCGGCAAAGACCGTGCATTCGATTCTATCGTGGCTTTTCTTTACACAATGCGCCATACGACCCTGCCAGTGACAGAGAGTAACATTTTGCAAGTTACAGTCCCTAAATCTAATGGTAGGATTGTACATCATAAAAAAATTGAAATCTTTTTGACAGCGAAGAAAATTTGAGCAAAAATTAAAGTCGATGACGATCATCCAATAGCGTATTATACACCTGCGTCTGTAACCTATGGAGGTTCATCGTACGGTAAGTCCCTGCAATAACTTTGACGCGTAGTCCAATAACTTTGAGTGTTATTGGACGTATGATTTGACCTTTGACACGACAACAGTGATATGTAAACTCTAGTAAAAAGGACAAAATTCGCTATTTTTTCAAAAGTAGAAATGTGACCGTCATTGAGTCATGCATTGAGCTGCTGCCCAGTCCAAAAACTTTGAATGTATGTGAAATGTTCCTGCTGAAACACAATTTATTCACGTGCAGTGAACACTGAATTTTTGTTCAGCTACGGCGTTGATGCTCAGCGGACGCGCTGAACTACGTTCAGTGTGCATGGAAAACGCCGTGCTTTCGACTTTTCTTGTAAAATTCGACAAAAAAGGTGTATAATAATAAGGTTATTTATAAAATGCCTGTATTTATGTCCTCGTAAACCATACGGTTCGGTATCGTGTGAGATGTGACAATATCTCCGCTGTACGATGTACTCGGACATAAATGCCCGTATTTTGTGAATAACCTTATTTTATATAGTCGCTTAACAATAAACACCAGATACTGAATTGGTGTCTCAAATATCGTGTTCATATGAACCGTTTATTTCTTTCGCCGAAAAAAAAGGTTTGTTACTTATCCTCATGGTTTCTTACAAAAATTGATACAGTGACACCATTTGTTGTTTTATCGTCGGTTTTTTTGAGTCCCCAAGATCAACCTCCAACAAGAGAACAACAAATTACAGTGACATTTGATGCAATAGCTAATCATTCCTACTCGCAGTAAGATGACAACTAGGAAATTCCCCGTTCAGAATTGTACAGCATGTGATACTTAAATCGTTAATATCATCTGCAGAAGGTTGAGCGGTGCATTTTTGATATTTAATTTTTCACCCAGCTGACGTGACCTTAAAATTTTTCGAGGAGTGGGCCACACTGAGTAGCCAAGAAAGAGCCTAGAATGCCGAATGTAGATATAGCTATTTTACGAGCGCTGTTACGTAGAAAATATGCTTCACACCAAGGCATAGTTTCGTCCCGCGGTGATTACATCACAAACGTGATCAGCGCGACAGAGTTGGCTGAAATCTACTATGCGTCCAATTGATTTAACAAGTTTGCAGAAGCCCACGGCACAAGCAAGGGTGATGTAGTCAATAAAGGAGTACTTGTGTGCAGGCTTTTCAAAAAACCAAAACAAAACAAATTAAACGAAAAACCAACAAAAACCTCCAAACGACCAAAAACCAAACCTTGCAATACACATATAAAGAAAAGTCAATGGGGCCAGGGGGAGTCAGTTTACGTTCATATTTCCATTTTATCTTTGTGGAACTATTTTTATCATCTTGTTCATCTTTGTCAATCGATTGGATCGATTAACGCTAGGTAACATTCAAATTAGCCGACTCGCAAAACCACTGATGGATATAAATTTGTTTCGAGGAGAGAGAGAGAGAGAGAGAGAGAGAGAGAGAGAGAGAGAGAGAGAGAGAGAGAGAGAGAGAGAGGGGGGGGAGGCAGTTGACCCGTGACTGTTATCATGGCAACAACCTTAATAGACAATTTGCAAATTACAAGGGCAGTCTCTGTAAACGAAAGAAACCTGGAAATATATGTTTCCAGAAAACGTGACTTCACATGATGTGCTCAAGTCTTTTACAGAAACAGCTCTTCAAGTGTCTTCCGTGTATATTGTCACTTGCCAAAATGACGGACCGTGGGAATATTTAAAATGGATGCACAGCATCGGAGACATTTCCAATATATACACCAACATAATCAAGGTAAAGCACTCTCAAAAAGTATGGCTCTCATTTGCCCATGGTTGATTGACGTAACCATATGGCCATTTCCACTTATACAAAGTCACCATTGTTGATCATTTGAGTTGTACGTACATTTGTTTTCCATTTAAATATTTGACAATCTTACGCAACCCTTCGACGGTCCATTCAACTCTGCAGGCAATGTCAATTAAGAGTGTGGTTGTCTTCTTTTGGGTGGCAGCCTATGCTTTAAGTAGCCAAGATAAAGGTGTTAATTTAACTTGCTATGCATGCATCGACACTTTCCCTCTAGGGTACGTCGCCAGCATTACAAAGCTCGAAAGAAAGAAGCACGTGCTGCCATTCTCGTTCATTCACGCATGAATTAATTATAGTCACACAGACGTGTTTCATGTACAGTGTGAAGACACAGATATTCTTTCCGACTGTATAAAACACAGTTTCCCCTGAAGCTACAGGGGACCATGCAACAACAACAAAAAAGATTCGACAGGACTACACGATCGAGTCAGAGTCTGATTCTGATCAAAATGCTTTGCCAGGGGCACGATGGAATGTTACGTCAGCACCATCCTCAAGAGGTGGAATTTTCAACTCAGAAAGGTCACTTTTTCGTTCGCTACCAAATTCGTTTCAAGTTTGCAGTGTTCTGGTCGACTACTATCCTCTATGCAAGCCCGTAAAGCCCAGTGGCGCCTTTGTTACAATAAAAAAATAAATACAGAAACACGCATATTCATATATATATATATATATATATATATATATATATATATATATATATATATATATATATATATATATATATATATATATATATATATATATATATATATATATATATATATATATATATATTATTAAATGACACAAATTATGTACAACGTTATAATATATGTCACTTAGGTTTCACACATCCTGCATTTGACAGACAGAACTATCTGTCAGTCTGAAGATTGCAGGATGCATGCATGAAACTAAAGTAACATAATATTATTACTTTGTATATGAATTCATTTGTGTTGTTATTTATAACACTCTGCTTTTAGAATCTGGCACTGTAATTTCCTAGGAGGAGATGTGTTTATGTACATGTAGTGAAAGCGAAAATTTTATCTACTCCATTAGCTTCAAAATGAGCCCAGATTTGTGGACCAGGTGATGATATTGTGAGAAATTGAAAGTCCAAATATCAGTGAGATTCCCAGGCGGCGCACTGTACCTTGAACGCTGCGGGCCCCACTGCGAGTGGCCCTGCTTCTCGGCATTGTCGGGGTTCCCATTTTAGAGACGAACTTGCAATGTATTTGTCACGAGAAAACATGGACATTTGCCAAAGAAACTCTTATACGGAACTTCTCCAAAAGGAGAATACTGTCCGTAGTCATGTTAACATGCTTGATAGAAGAAATGCAAAGTGTGGTTAGGTGCAAAGCCAAAACTCTCTTAAAAAAGTACTTGTCATAATTTACTCATGACGTCACTTTATTGCATCAGTCACCAGACTAGTACCTTGTGATGAATAAGCAGAAATGGAAATCAACGAGCCATTGCGCACTTTACAGGCAACAAACGAAGGAATGCATTATTAGTTATCTAGAAAAAAAACTACAACTTTTATGAATTTCGTCATTAAGTTAATAAGGGTCGGGTAACGCTGAGGTTCAAATATCAAAGACGTCACAAAAAAGCTTAATAATTTACAGTATAAAAATTAAAAGTGTTTCCTTTGAAGTGAATTGAAACGCACAAAATCCCAATACAATAAATAAACGGAAGATAGAAATAAGCCATTAACACGATTGGAACTAATTTGGGATAAATAATTGGATTTTCATATTTTGCAAATTTCTCAAAAGTGTTAGGTGCCATATAGCTGAATGTTGCAATATCGCAAATTACTCATAAAAACAAGTGTGTAATATAAAAAGAAAAGCAGATGAGATAACATTCGTAGATTAAATCGACATTACTTCACTATCCAATTATCTCAAATTAGTTCCGATCGTGTTCATTACAAGAAAAGGCGGGCGAGCTCCTGAGGATTGTCTTCCTACAATATAGCACTGCGCATGTTCGTGAGGCTACCCACAATTCCTCTTGATTTGTGCACTCGGACATTATTTGCTAAAGGCTTCTTCAGTTTTATCAGTTTCTGAACAATTTGAAACTTAGAATTTAATTTAAGGATTATTTGTTAAAACTATGTTCCAAAATTATTGATTATGTTTAAAATTCAAGAGTAAATTGAATAAGAAGTCGATGTTTTGAGGGGCTAAAAATTGTACACTTGTCAAGCTATAGTTATCAGCAACTAAGATGGTCTCATCATACCATCTGTCAGACATGCAAATTTCCTTTGTCATGAACATTAAAAAAAATCAATACCCTTTCTTTTGTCAACACAGATGCAACTTATTCCCTTAGTTTCCTTAAAAAATATTGTGTATGGCTGTCAAAAATCTCTGTCCACAAAATTACAAAATTGCTATCTCCTCCGCGGAAAAGAGGTTATTCTTTTCATTGTTCACAGTGAGAAATCAGAAAATTATGATTGTTAAAACTATGTTGCCAGAATTTTGAAATATGGACTGAGCTGTTCTGTGTATAGAAGAAATTTGCTTCAGTTCAGTGAGTGATCTCCGTGTGTACGGATCATGAAGAATTGTGAGTAGCCTCACTTACTGTGCACTGCGCAGGTGACAAAACAAACAGTTATGCATGCTGGGAGTTAAGAACGCTGGTAGCATCAGATATTCAAATTTAACACACAGAACCTTCAACAGCTGTATAGCGTGAACAAATTGTTTACAATAATTGAACGAGTTCCTTGTTCTATCTCTTGAATTGCCAGCCCAACTAACACGAAACGAGTCCCTGAATCATTCCTATACATAATTATTTTATCTCCGCCATTAGTCATCGTGCAATTTCTACACGAACTATATAGACATCAACGACAAAATTAGTCAGACTTGTCCACAAGCGAGTCGTGCAGCATCGCGTGTACCTTACATTACATTTATATTACATTTTACATACTGCTTCTATATATCTCAAAAGTGCCTTCCTTCCCAATGTGAATATAAAACTCGTTCAATTGGTAATTTTTTAAGTATAGCATCTGTGAACCCACCCCCTATGGACAAGACTATAGCCACAGCTCATGGGAAGCAGTCCCTTGCACCGACGTGCAGTCTAAGTATTCCCTGGTTGTGGAATTCGACCAGCCACTTGAACTCGGACGGCATATTGTGAACGTCGATCCCGTGTTTCTTGTCGGTTCGCATCGTCATCTTTCTGTCGTAGTAGTGGAAGTGCAGCGATTTCCCGTAGGGGTCTTCTGGAAAGGGCCAATATCCGTAGAGATGAACCTCCTCGCAAAAATGGAATAAACCAGTAAATAGCAGTAAACCTGAAGAAACCAAAACAAAACAAAATTATCAAAATTGGGAATACTGGATATATCACTGGATAAGTCTCATACAACATAAAAATTCAAGTACACCATAAGTTGAACACGATTGGAACTAATTGGGATAATTGGATCAGTGGTGAAGTAATGTCTGTTTAATCTAAAAGTAACACGATTGGAACTAATTTGGGATAATTGGATTTTCATATTTATCTCAAATTTCTCAAGTGTTAGGTGCCGTATAGCTGAATGTTGCGATATTACAAAATACCCATAAAACAAGTGTGTAACTGAAAAAGAAAAGTAGATGAGGTTAGATTTGAAGATTTAATCGACATTACTTCATCATCCCGAATTAGTTCCAATCGCATTAAATGCAAGCTCATCTGCTTTCTTTTTTAAGTTATACGCTTGTTTTATGAGTAGTGTGTGACATTGCAACATTAAGCTGTTTTTTTAGGCACCTAACACTTTTGAGAAAGTTGAAAGCAGATGAGCTTACATTTGCAGATTAACCGACATTACTTCATTATCCAATTATCCGAAAGCAGTTGACGTTCTAATAACGTGGAAAAGGGATACACACACTGACACAGTGTCACTTACTTTTTGGTAATTCTTGTACATTTAGTGTGCCCTTTTAAATACATATGACAACCCCAGGGTTTGTCGTTGAGCCAAGTTATCACATTACTCGGTTCAACTACGCCTGACAGCAGCAAGGTGTTATGTTAAAACACATTCCCGCAGGGACTGTGCTTAAAAATAATGGTAACTGCTGTTTGATCTTGGCAGAGAGTCGAAACCAAGGTTAAGAACTAGCTGAAGTGGAAAATCAACGGCACTGTTACCCAATTCGCCACTGACAACACTATCAGTCGCCGTGCAACTCACGTCTACATGGTATATAGTTCCCAAGAAACCACTTGTTTGGATTCGTTGAACCGCGTTGTCAATATTGATGTCAAAAAAGAGTGAAAATCACTGAACTCGTTGTGCAATCATACACTGTCTGGTTGCACAAGACTGTCCCTGAGGCAAATGGTAACGAGGACCAAACAAAATCACCATCACAATAAACACAGTGAATGCTCAGTGCTGGTGTCTTTCAATTAGTGTTGTCTCGCGCATCGGCTAAAAACCGAACCCTTTAATTTCTAATTTAGATTGACTCGTAGACAAATGGAAGAGAATTAGCTCCCTCCGGGAGGTCTATTAAGGCACTATTCATCGCAAACTATGGTTGCCAGGTTGAGGGGGGTTGAGGCATCTTGTTGGTGATGGAGGCATGTCAAATAACGTACCATTGGTTATGATGTAGCTGTCTGCGAATGTATGCATTCCGCTACAATAATTCTGGTTAACGTATCTCTCCGCCATTTTAGGAGAGCGTGTGGATGATTTAAGTGCATGTGTGTGTGTGGTGTCTTATTACACTTCACATATCAAAGATCATGATTGGTTGCAATTCATTCACGTTATGTAGAAGAAAAAGTGATGTAACATGACTATGCTGACGTTGTCCTGCGGGTGTACTGTGATATAGCCCTGGCCCGCTACCGCTTTTTGGCCGCTTACCGCACCTTGTTTCTGGGCGTATTCCGCCTCAAAACATTTTCTTGTTCTCCTCTAAAGGTCACGTCAAACAAATGAGCGATCAACTTATCGATGCAGTCAGTATGTGTATCGTCAAATTATGTCATTGACACTACTAAATCAATATCAGTCAACCAAATAATAATATCGTCAACAATAACATTGCATTGAGTAGACTGACATCCTGCCTTGGCAAACCTAAATTTGAAGTTCAACAAACTTTAGAAATTAAAAAAGTACTTTTCCAGCTATTTTAAAATAGATCACATATAGACACCAAAAGTGCAACAAACCTAGGGAAGCATATTTACCGCTTGACAGACTAACAACGTTGACTCCTCGCTTCTCCCAGAATGCTCTGGCCGATGCCGCATGGTGAGGATGGCCGAACACCGTTTCCATGTCCGTCGACTCGAGAACGTCCTGTGCTTTGAACGCCAGCGGCGTGCACAGACGACACGCAAAGGCTGGGAAGAACACCGTGGCGTTGCCGTACTCGTTCAACATGTCTCTTTGGAACCGCGCTGTTGAGTTGTCGGCCAGGCCATAATAACTGGTGATTAAGAGAGATGTTCAGATTTTGTGTGTTAATTAAAGAGGCAAATCTTTATCGTGCAAGATAGTGGTTGAGAGGGGTTGTTTTAACAGTGTGTTAATTGTGCCAGGGATTAATTCTGAGAACAGTTAACGTCAATGCATGAAATGATCAAAATGTGTTAATTAAAAGGTCAAAATAAAGACAATTCTTCCTCATGATGGGGTTCTTGTGTTCATTATACGGGGTGTTAATTAAGAGGACATGTGACGTAAAACAAAAAGTCATTCTTCCCATGCATTGAGCCGGATAATTCGATAATGCCAGGTTGATTTCAGAAAGCTTAATGCATATAGCGGTTCCATTGGACTGCCTCGGAGTTATGTGAGTTCCGATCGCCGTGTTTCTAAATTAATGTTACACGCTAACTAATTTGGAAGTGACCGTGATTTGTGGGAGTGAACCGTGCGGCCATACATTCTCGAGTGTACGGGCACAAAATTTAACATAGCATAACTTTTCCTCTCCTGGTTTATTTAATGATGTTGCAATGAAAATAGTGAGTACCATGGTAACTATAACTATTGAGAGTCGGTGTATCACACAAAAGGAATGGACTAACGAGACATATGTTTACAAAAGTTTCACTCAATTGTACTTTTTGCTGATCACTTACTTTAGAGTAAGTATGCTGGGATTGCACGTTATGAAATCTGTTTTTACGCCTGTGTCCAAGGCATATCTTCTGATTCGTGCGTTGTTGAATCTGCAATGACGTAAAACAACGAATAGTATGGGTTCTGTTAAGGAATGCTTAGAAAGGTATGGAGTGATCATTTTTCATTCAACCGTTAAGTCGATCAACCAGCTGACAAAATAAATAAATAAATAAATAAATAAATAAATAAATAAATAAATAAATAAATAAATAAATTGACCTGTTGGCATACATGATAAGTGATAAATACACGTATACTGACACCTTCATAGCTCTCTCTCTCTCTCTCTCTCTCTCTCTCTCTCTCTCTCTCTCTCTCTCTCTCTCTCTCTCTCAGGCAATATCCTGCAGAGTCTAGACGGATTGATTTTTTTTTAAATTGAAACATCGTCTATTGAAAAGACGTGTCCAAAGATCTTATTATAGATGATTTATCGTATATTACCTGGCTACAAAGTCAGCAGAGTCGATTTGTTTTCCACATCGACTTCCTAACAATATGCCGCTATTTCCCACAATGCTGCACGTTTTGTACTGCTTCTTCTTGTAATTGAGTTTCTGCAATGACGTATTGTATAATGGGATCTTAGACTATACCCGTCGATATGACAATGCAAAAATTCTTATGCCATTTAGAAGATACTGCAGTTGAAATTTTTTTAACTTATAAATCAGGCAAATCACTGTGTGCCCGTGGATCTGCAATTCACGCCTGGATTTTGACAAGCGAATTTGAAGTAAGACTAGACTTCCTGTTGCCTCTTTGGCATAATTTCGACTTGAGTCAAAAAGGACATGTCGGCGATGAGGAAAACATTTTTGTGTTTGAAAATTAAGAAAGCCGACTCCAAGCTACGTAGAGATGCTTTTGCCTCATAGTCACTTCATGTTATTAAAACCTGTAAACTATAGAAGCGAGGAATTTAAAACTTTATTGCAAAGCGTAATAATGGGATAATAAAACTGAGATCATCTTGATAAAAACTTGCTAAAAGATGTTTATCAAGCACAAAAATTTAGAGCATCATCAAACTTCAAGAAGAGGGAACGAACTTGATGACCGCTGACGTTCAAAGAAATAAGATTAGCACAAACTTATTTACTTGCAATCTGGGATAATCATTATCATTGGCATTTTCATTATTGATATTTAAAAGTTCAAGCAAGAAAGGAAAAAAGATAGGAGAATAAACAGTTTTGAAGCAACAGGTATGCTGCCTCCTCAGTTACTAGACATAAAAAAATTATGATGATACCACAGTCGTTGCGTTGAAGGTACATGTAGCCAATGGACAACTTCTTGTGAATTACAATGTTAGAAGACTACAGTAGCAATTCCACTGCCGTCCTTACCTTTGGAAATCGCCTGTAGATTTCCGGTGTAATTTTGATTTTAAGCTTCTGGTGGCCATGATAAAGAAAACTATCGTCTATTTTTGCAGATTCTTTCGTCGTAATGAATGTGCCCTCTGTGTTACACTCTTTGTCTAAAAGGGTTCTGAGGAGAGAAACAAACCAACACACAACGAATAAAGTGAACAAAGTTTTAGTTGTAGTATACCTTTGTTTGGTTGATTTTCATGGATATGACCCCGGAGTAACCTTGGGGTCAAAGGTACAAATAGCAACTTTTGGAAGGTTTAATGCAACTCTTTTCCGAAAAAAACACCGTTTCATATTTAATTTTTTTTAATTTGATTAGAAAACCTAACGAGCAGATTCATCAACTATTTGTCTTTCTTCTAGCTTTGTCTGTCATAAAGGCGTTTCTCTTTACGTATGTGGTGAGCAATTGTAACCAAACTGTAGCGAAATTAATGGCAATGTACTCAAACCACTGCCCTCGTCTTCCCAATGGAATTTCGAAAGAGTGACAATCCGACAACGAAATTCTGATTTGAACTTCCCTTCAATGTCTCATTATATTACGATTGCGTCTGGCCTGACATTCTTCACTATAAGTCCACACTTGTCGACAGGTAATGAGTCACACACACTCAAAAAATATATGCTGGATGCACGTACCAACGTATTGAAAGGCAGCTGATAAAAGGTACATGCTGCGATCTTCTTTCACATTGCGTATTCTCTGAAACGCCAGTGTAATGGTGTGCTAGTAGCAAAGTCAGACGGGGTGGAGGGTTGGGGGTGGAGTTGGATGTGAGAAGGTGTAGATACCTGAGTTCGTCGGCAGCTGTGGCGTTGAATTCCCATATTGGGTTAATACTCTGGTATATTGTGCTGATATCGAAAGTCTCGTCCGTCTCCGATTCTTCGTCGGGAACGGCTGCCTGGGCGTTTGAAACGAAGCTGGGCTTTTTCGTACACGCGTCTCGTTTGATGTGGACCAGTAGCCGTGTGTGGCTACTGATGAGAAACAGGGTCCAGAAGGTGAGGTTTAAGAATACCATCCCCAGCAGGAAGAGTTTCAGGACGTTTGTAGACCGGTTCAGGACGTTGCAACATGCCAAATGGCCGGTAAAGCGAAACTAATGTAAAAGAATATACAAGAAATGTACGCATGTTATTGGGTAAATAATAACATTGCCCAAACATCCTACGTCACTTTATGACCAGAAAGAAAAAGACAGGCTGCAAAATGATAGCTTGTTGGTTTAGTCATGGAAGCGTTCAATGTGCCCCGCCTCTTCCATTAAAGTTGGTAGACACTCAAAACTATGACATACACTTCTGCCTAGAGGATAATCTTTTATTAATTCACCGTGCATCTGTATGCTATCCGATAATCACACTGCGCCGAAGTCACTGCCCTAAAATCTAGAGTTGGGCCAATTGCAAATTTATGGTGCCAACACACAATAACAGAATAGTGTTGAAATTTACAGTAGTACTCGATTATTCACTTATTAGTTTTACATAACACTATATTACTTAAGAAATACGAACCTTAGGATAACACGAGACATGACAAATATTTGTATATCTGAGCGATGGAAAATGTACGTATGTACGCATTGCATGTATGTATGTATGTATGTATGTATGTATGTATGTATGTATGTATGTATGTATGTATGTATGTATGTATGTATGTATGTATGTATGTATGTATGTATGTATGTATGTATGTATGTATGTATGTATGTATGTATGTATGTATGTATGTATGTATGTATGTATGTATGTATGTATGTATGTATGTATGTATGTATGTATGTATGTATGTATGTATGTATGTATGTATGTATGTAAGTATGTATGTATGTATTTATGTATGTAAGGATGGATGGATGGACGAAGCTATGTATGTATCTATGTCTGTATCTATATGTATGTATCTATGCATGTGTTCTGAACATATGTTGTATACATCTATCTCTATGTCATTTAAAAGTATTTTAAGCCGTCGCCATCTCAGACCTCTTAAAAACAATACCTTCGCCATCTTCAAGACACCTCCAAGATGAGGGCGTGGTCAAGGCAGCATACAAGCTTAGAGTAATGTTATCTATATTCGCACGTCGCACTGTCAATTCTGCAAGAAGACGGGAAAGAACAAATGATTTAAATTTTTAAATTCACAGCATTTAATAATTTTGTTCTCTTTGAAGGTCACGACAAACGACATGAATATTTTCTGATGGGTAGACTCTGGAGCTCTTCAGAATAACTAACAAGGCGTATTGTTTATCAGCACTAAGTCTGAACTCCCTGAGGAGACTGCAACAAAACAGACAAGACAACCTTAAAAGTAAAGACATCAAATCCAAGAGTCAGATAGATTTGAATGGTGCTGTGTGCAATGGTTCACTCATTCGAACACATTGTGGGCTAAACCTAAAGGGCCCCATTTAGTCTGTGTAAAGAACAATTGGGAGGATTTTGATAATATGTACGTCAATGCGATATTAGAAGCTAACTCATAATTCGTCTCAAAGGTTTCCGCACGATAGAAACAAAGGGGATCATGGGACACTGTCTGGGTGAATAGTTTTAAGTAAACGTTTAGCTTGTCAAGGCTAAGTTTATCACGTGAACCACAGAGGCTCCTCCGATATATACCGTATTCTTTCTTACTAACAACCGTCTTACCATTACTTACAACCACGTCACATAAGTCGACCAGTGATAGTTCGTAAAATAGAAATGTAAAGTTACTGTTTGTAGTTTTTTATGTAATTCCCTTTTTACAGTAACTACTGCAATGTCAGTATTCAGATCTGAGTACCATAGCCGACTTTCGTGTAATTTGTCACGTTTGTTTCGTCACCTCAGTGGACCAGTTGTAAATAGCTCAGGTACAGTTCCTCACAAGATTATCTTTTGTTCTCGTGTCCTATGGCGCGTAATCGAGGCCAATATTCGAGCTCCCAATTTTCAACTGACTCAACATTCAGCATTCAAACTCCAAATTTTCAATTCAACTATCGAACTCAACATTTGGGATTCCTATTCCCCATTTTCAACTTTCGAACTATCGAACTCAACATTCAACATTCAAACTCCCAATTTTCAACTATCGAACTCAACATTTTCAACTTTCGAACTCCACATTTTCAACTTTCGAACTCCACATTTTCAACTCCACATTTTCAACTATCGAACTCAGCATTTTCAACTTTCGAACTCCACATTTTCAACTTTCGAACGTCACATGACGTTTTGGAGTTTAAGTGTTATTCCTATGTGATGTTCTAGAGGTTCCAAAATCATGAACCGGAAACACTTGTGATGCTATAACTTCAAGATTTACCGCCGACCTCCGCCATTATTTAGGCCTAATTCGATCGCTATCATGTCGTCTAATGACAAGAGCATGCGTGCGTGGCTCGCCATGGCTTGACTCGCTTGTTAATTTCCACTCTAACAGCCAAAACACAACTCAGACACTAAACACACCAAAGCACATACAAGACGAGATGGCTGATGTGTGAAGCCACTTTCCCTTTATTACACCGTGACCACTATGTTCAACATCATGTATTTCACGTTGAGCGGCTTGCACTAGCTGGACAATACGCTCACTACACATTCCAATGCCACTTAACTGTGACAAAAGTCTAACAAGACTCTCACACCTACGTGACACATCTCCCGGTATGTCGGGCTGGTCAAGGTCAAGTAGCAGCCTAGACAAACTACCACTGACGCGGTCACGAACGAACTCGGTGTCGTCCATGTTCAAAGTTAACTGCGAGGTCACCATGTGTTTGGGACTCCCTAACAAAGTGATAAGTAGTTTCATGTAAAACAACACCGACGATTTTTTAAAGTCGTATTTGACTATATGTATGCTCATTTTGACTTGTGTTCGCTGGCTAGTGGTCTAGGGGGACCTATGACTTCGATAGTTGAAAATGGGGAATACGAATCCAACATGTTGAGTTCGAAAGTTGAAAATTGGGAGTTCGAAAGTTGAAAATGTAGAGTTCGATAGTTGAAAATTGGGAGTTCGAAAGTTGAAAATGTGGAGTTCGATAGTTGAAAATTGGGAGTTCGAAAGTTGAAAATGTGGAGTTCGATAGTTGAAAATTGGGAGTTCGAATATTGGCCTTGATTACGCGCCATATCGTGTCTCTTATGTGGCAAAGGGTACTGTGATCTTTATAAATGCACCCCTGGTTGTTTCCGATCTTGAATACGCTGTCACCATTCTATAATCTTTATAAACTTGTCTTATTTTGAACCATTGGCAATGCGAGCGTTTGCACGACATCAGCCGCGCGTGGCGTCACAGTTGCCATCGGCCTGTGCCATTTAAGTCCTATGTAGTGAACTGGTCAAAATATTGTGGTCTGCCCGATTTTTAATGGTTAAAAGCCCAACTAGCTGAAACTTTTGGTGTCTTTTCAAATACCCTTTTCTACTATTGTCCCTTTAAAGGGACAATGTCGGCCATTTTTTTCATGAATTTTGTTTGATGCAAGATATATTGTGTGACATGTTGAAAGATACTAAATAAATGGGTGACCATGCATATATTTGAACCCAGTTTTAGACAAATTAAATGAAACCATCGCGAAAATGAATTAATGGTCATGACCATTAATTCATTTTCGCGATGGTTTCATGTATCTTGTCTAAAACCGAGGTCGAATATATGCATGGTCACCCATTCATTCAGTATATTTCAACATGTCAAACAATATAAATAGTGTCTTGCATCAAACAAAAATCATGAAAAAATAACCGACTTTGTCCCTTCAATAATGCATACTTGATGTGAGTGAACGATTTCGTAATCACAGGGATATGATCCCGGGGCTTCCTTGCCCACTATGATACGGGGCGGCCCTGTCATAATCCGCCCTTAGTAAAATAAAAATAAACAAATAAACAAACAAGCAAATAAATAAATAAATTAATTAATTAATTAACATAATAACATTCAATCGCAGGAATGTGTTGGAAGCCTGCCTACGAAGTTAGGTGTCGTCTCTTTGGTTTCTGTTCCTGAGAGTGACCTCTGCGGACCACATAAAGGATTTTCTTTTTCTGCGGCAGCAATGCGTTTGTATTTGAAAGATATTAAAACAGCCTCTTCTCTGACTATGGACAGTGCAAACCACGAATTGACACTGAATGGAGATGTCTTTCATCGCTATGTAATCGCTTTCACGGTCAGTGCGCGGACAAAATATCCTGGCCTAATTGCCTGTTGATTTTGCGTGTTCAATTTCTGTCTTTGGCAGCATTGAAATCTCAGTTGAACGGCCCCACAAACGTCGTCTCAGCGTTTGATGCAAGGTGTTTTCCTTGCGGCGTGTTTTTCGGGAGTGGCCGTGTTTAAAAAGGTCCTATTATGAACAACATAAGCTAATATTGTGGTACCTATATGACGATCGGAAATTAAAGCACGGTAAAACACCGCAGTTTCTTGGCTACCCCTCACATCAAAGGTACAAAGTCGGCCATTTTTCCTGAATTTTGTTTGATGCGAGATACATGGCCATAATTCATTTTCGCGATGGTTTCATTGATCGTGTCTAAAACCGGGGTCGAATATGTGCATGGTTACCCACCATTCATTCAGTATCTTTAAACATGTCAAACTAAGTAAGTAGTATCTCGCATCAAACAAAATTCATGAAAAACGGCCGACTTTGTATCTTTAAAGCGTACAACATCTCCACTGCTACGGCGCGCCAAATGTTTCAAAAATATTTATCATCATAGAGTAAAAATAAACTGTCAATTTTTCTTTCTAAATAAAGTCTTAAACGTGTATGAATAATAAAGAAAAAAATTCTTTCGTCCATATCATTTTATTTTATTAATGTACTTTTTCACAAAAATAACATTCATTTGAAAATATGTGTCAATAAATATTTGAATGTGTCTGTACAGATAAAGATGACGTGTGTGCAACCGTCGTTCTCGATTGAAATAAAAATTAGATATAGATGGAATTACGGAAGAAAATAAACGAGAAAAGTTTTATTGCAAAAAAGGGGGAGAATGTTATGTAATACTTAATTGTAAAATACCCTTTAAACCGTAATGAGAAGATAAACTGTTTGCAAAAATTTGAAAATACCACAATCCCATACTTATTGACGTACATACACGTGTATTTGATATAAAGGTGCAATGAATGCTAATTATAAAGGAAAAAGTAAAAAAAAATCAAGCGCACACACAAAAATATTGAAATGCTTAAAACAAAGACAAAAATAGTACTTTCACTACTACAAAAAACAAAGCGAACCACCATCAGGTCTGACTAAAAAATGAAAGACAATCATAAATGAAAAGTCGACCGAGATCGCGCTGGCGTTGAGGCTGAAAAGAAACCAAAACGAGGTCAGCTTGAAAAAAACCAAAACGAGGTTACAAAAAAAACCAAAAAAAAAACAAACGAAAACGAGATTACCCAAAAAAAAAAAAAAAAAAAAGTAGAAAAAAAGAGGCCCGTTCGAGAAAAGAATTTAGAGTGGGACACCCCGCAGAAAAAGCCAAACATGTAAATTGAATAATTCTCAATCTGATTGTTAGAGTTTAGTGCCAGAGGGTTTTGGATCATCACACTCGGATGTTGGACAAGATATTTTGGGTATTTCAGCGATGACTCTCAGCTTCTAGTCTTCAATATCATCTCATGGACGTCCAAGTTACCGCACGTCCCATTCTATATTAAACAGTTACAAGTGGACAAAACATTCGTGGTGGTTCGTCGGCTGCCAGCGGTCCCCTCGCTCATGGCGTGCCTCAATGTACCCCCTTGAGATGGTAAGCTAGCGACCGGCGGTCCCGTCGCTAGTACAGTACACGCCGCGCCGGCGACCAGCGATTCCCTCGCTGTACAGTGTAGGGCCGCCCCTCTCCCAAACCATAGACAGTCTGTGCCAAAGCCATGGAGTCCTACCCCAATAAAACGATGGCTGGCCGTTAGCCAACGGTTACGTGTGTGATTCGATACATAGCGGCCGCCGTGTGGGTACTATTATGCATAGGTGCATAGTAAAATTGCACGCGGCGGCCGCTATGTATCGAACCACGTGTGGGTTTAGCCTCTAAACGGAGTGTGGCAAAGAAAAAATACTCAGGCTAAAACACTCCGTTTAGATTCGAGGCAACGTTTTCAGTAGTACATGTAGAACGCGATCGCGCCCGACTTGACAAACACTGATCAAGCGGCAGATCGTCCATGTAGCCGACACGAACACGAAGTGTGTGTTACCGGCTACCAAAACTATGAAAATAGTAAAGAATGAGCTACAAAATCACTATCAGTTTTTAAGTTGCAGGTAGAATTAGTCTGTGCCTTTGTAAAAAATACTAGAAAAATAGTAGAAAGTGAAGAACCAGCTGAAAGTTAGTTGAGGAGACCTTGACCGCATATCATTTGCATCTCATTGTCGGCTACATGGACTGTGTGCCGATCAGGGGAGCCGCTATTTCTCTGTATAACTGATTAATGTAGCTGTGGGTGGCAGGGCTGTGAGTTACCGGCGTTAACGGCCAGACCGTATAACGCCGGTAACTCACCGCCCTGGCACCCAGAGCTATGTATAAGCTACTGCACAAATATCGTAGCTCCATATATTGGACTGTGTGGAAATAAAGCTTTCTGCAGTGGGGATCGACATGTCGTGTATGTGCCGGTCTAGCCCTGCGAGTATAATGAGAGTGTCTGGCGTTGCGAAGGCAGGACACTCGCCATACTCGTTAGGCTTGTGCCGGTCCTGAGGGATCGCGGTTGCATCATAGTGCGTGACACTGTTCATAGTTGCGTCGCTCGTCTTGTCGAACACGGAAAACGATGGACGTTCTCTCAACACGCCGGCCGCTATGTATCGAACCACACGTAACCGTGTAGAAATCATATAACGGCGATGACAGAGCGGCTCGGTGCAAGGCCTGCATGTGAGCCCCCTGCCGTACCGCACCTAACAGCTGACCTAAGGCATCCATATGTTCGCAGTGTTGCTATGAAGGGACATGGGTTGTACGTCTCGCTCGTGATCTGAACTGTGGACTGTCTCAAATTGGCTCAGTTAACTTGACTCTCTGGAACTATTCACAGTTAACCTGGACGTTCTTTAGGTGATATTGCACTTCACTTCATCAAGTACGGTTTCAAGTAGCTCTGCTTGGCAGGGCCTAGCCAAACAGAGCTAGGATTCAAGATGTCAAAGTTATCACTGAAATGCTCAATTAATATTTCGTCAAACATTTGAGTATGTGGTGATCGAATTCCCGGCTGTTGGGGATTCATCGATCGAAGGAAACGTGAACCATGAGTTTTTGAATAAATTAATTGTAATCTCGCGCGTTTGGGTTTTTTTTTTGTGTGGCGAGTGCCCGGGGTTTTTTTTGTTTTTTTTTTTCTTTTTTTTTTTTCCGTTTTTTTTTTTTTTTGCAGTGGCGAGTGCTCATTTGTTTTTTCTTTCCACATGCCCACGCGTTTTTTTTTGTATTTGCTGTGTCCATGGCATTTTTTATTTTTTTATTTTTATTTTATTTTATTTATTTATTTTTTAGTCGATGATGTCCACTTTTGTCTAGAGCCATCACTGCCGAATTTTTTCTGTGATTTTCTCTCTTTGCTGTTAAAAGCGGCTGGTGGTTCATATTATATTTTTGATTATCTACAATACGTTTTTTATGAGACGTACTGCTTTTTAATTTTCTTAGGTACATAAATAATTTTATGTATGCATGGCTTTTTTGTCTGATTCTTTTATAATGATTTTCTGTATGTGGTTCACATTTTAATTTTTTGTAATTTTTTTTCCGAGTGATACTAGTGGTTTTTTAGTGATTTTCCTGTGATTTTTGTGTACGTACCACTGTAAACATCTTATACTTTTTTCGTAAAATCAGCACTAATTGCACCTTTTACGCGAACTATTATACGTGTATGTATGTCGATAGGTATGGATGTATGACTTTTTCAAATCGTTGAAAATTGTTTATTTCCTCATTACGCTTTAAAGAATATTCTCAAGTTAAAATGAAGTATTAAATGACATTTCTGTCTTTTGGTTTTTAATTATACTTTTCTTACTTATTTCCTTCCGTAATGACACCTAATTTTTATTTCAATCGAGAAAGACAGTTTATTTTTGCACTGAATCGATAAATATTTTTGAAACATTTGGCGCGCCGTACCACTGCACATGCACGACCCATGTCATGTCGCCATAGACATTTTCAACAATAGGCATCAGAGAGTGTACATTTCACTTCAGACGATTACTAAGCCTGGGGGAGTGTTATCGGTGACGAAATAATCCGTCACTCTACAGAGAGTGCCGAGGCGTTTTTTTGACAACATAATCTGCGGCGGGACTCAGATAATAGATTTAGCCAGATAGAGAGACTGTGGTTAGGTACAGAAACACGCAACATCTGCATGCCCGGCATCGGGTTAAAAGTTTGTGGTACTGTTACTATTGTTCGAGTTTACTGGAGTTGTAAGCCTATTGTGCCCATGCCTTCACAGTTCCACCACGAATATTAATTTAGAACTCGGGCAAATACCGAATGGAGAGGCGCGTGTCACCCCAAAAAGTCACGCCCTCGCCTTGTTTGATCAGTAACCGTACAGCTACCGTACGGTACACATAACTATCGGTACTCACTCAGTAGTTTCCCTGCCGAAACCTTCAACCATTGTTTGTTTTGTCTCTAGAACCGTGTTGCTTCGCCAAAAACGCGGATCCCCCTTCTATAAAGGGCCATAAGCTGTAACTTTCGATCAATTTTTGGTATTTTTATTTTTATTGTTAACTACAGTTTCTTCTTCTACTACCCTAACACTTATAGAGATGCACAGTGTCCAGCTTGTCAATTCAGCCTGTACATGTGAAGACTGCAAAGTTGACATGTAAACTCTTGCCCGGAGACAGACAGATAGACAGACAGACAGGCACAGACAGACAGACAGACAGATAGACAGACGGACATATATACATATACACAATAGCAGTGCATTTAACACGTGTAGACTATGTGTTCACTGGCTAAAAAGTGGGTGTTTTACATGCTTTGGGGAGAAGAATAAGAACCTTGCCTAATAAAACTAACGTCATGAAAAATCTACTGGCCCTTACATCTAATGCCAACGATATGCTTCCTCTAGAAATTTGTCAAAGTCTGAGACGACATATTTAGTGAATAATAAGTTGTAATCTTAAGGTAGAACGTGCCTCGAAAGTGAAGGACTTAAACTTTTGTTTAAACTTTCCTGAGTGAAACTTTCAACCATTCTCTTACCAAATCAACAACAAAAATCGGGGGGTCACGGTGCAAAGTGTGGACGTAGGGAAACGGATTACCCGACATTTTGGGAGATTTGAAATTCAAAATGGCCGCCATTCCTGTGTTAACTCTATGGGGAGGATAAATTTGGGATTTTCGAAAAACTAAGCTGGTGAATGTTTATCTGTCTCTAAGAGCTTTAAAATGAGCCCCCACAAGTAGTAGATCAGAAAAGAATAGTAGAAATTTTAGAGTCCGACTATCTGTCCCCGAGGCGCGTTCTACCTTAAGGTAGAATGCGCCTCTGGGACAGACTCTTAAATTTTTTCAATACTTTTCTGATCTACCACTTGATGAGGGCTCATTTTGAAGCACTTTATAAGTAAAGTTTTCGCCGACTTATTTTTTTGAAAATCACAGATTTTTTGTTACCCAGTAGAGCTCACATAGGCATGGAAGCCATAGTTTTGAATTTCTAATAGCGGTAAGTTGTTTCAACATTTGCACCTTGACCCCAGGCCTGATCGTTATTCTTGATTTTGAAATATCATGGTTGAAAAACTTCCCCCGAAACAAGCTTAAGTTTTAGCAAAAGTTTGTCTTTGACTTTCCAGGCGCATACTACCGTAATTTAGTTAGTGTGGCCCATGCAATGCGTCAAGAGCTCGTGTATACCTGTTATGTTGAGAGTGCGAGTGTGCTTCTGCGGACCTCCGTTGCATAGAGAACGTACAAGTAATGGTACACGGGAGGACAAGATGTTGACCGCCTAAGCCGTATGGATGTGTTCCAAAAGTATGATGTGATTTTTTTTATTCTAGACTTTTCTACTCACACACATACAGAGATACCTATTCACAAACACATAATATCTATTCAATATTCGTCTATACAGAGAAGCCAATTTTACCTTGTTATTCAAGTTAGCGAATATATCAATTCAATGATTTCATGAAATTTATTGCGTTATAAATTTTTTTGATAGTAAATCAGCAAATTTAAAGTCAGTTCGTCAAGTTTTCTGTGATCGTGGAGTTGCTTTTCCAAGGGGACGTCAACGTGGAGTAGCTCTTCAAAACGACTACACACTGCCTCTACCGCACCACGTACAACCAATCGAAGCCTCATGCACCCACTTTCACAGGTACACACAAGATAGCAACCTACATACCACGTATACATACATACTACATACATTCATTATCTAGCCATGTTCGCTTGTGTGTGCGTGTATATATATATATATATATATATATATACAGAGAGCAAGAGAGAGAGAGAGAGAGAGGGAGGGGGACAGAGACAGACCCAGAGAGAACCCCGCCAATGTTTACTTTCTGTTATGATTCCTGGCGTTGTTTGCCGTGTCGTTATAACAGTTCACGCACTTGGAGCGATTGTTGTAGCGACTAGAGTGTTGTCCAGCTGATGAAAAGAATTTGTTGAGACCAGAGGGTATTCTTTCCCTAGACCAATAACCTGGGGGATTGATCTTTATCGGTCTTGTTCAAAGTCACTTTTGTGTTTCCATGGACTCCGACTCCACCGTTTTGCACATAAACAATTTAACATGTCTTGAAGATATCCGTTCGTTGTCTCCATGTTCAAGGCCCGTTATCTGTTCGTAACGGGTTGTCTTGGTAACGACTACTACTGCTGGTAATTACATCAATAATATGGCTTGGAGGATAACTCAAACCTCACACCCTCTTATGTAGGGTGTAAGTTCAGAGCAGGCGTCCTTGTCTGTGCGTTGTTTGATCGTCGCCTGCTCAACGTAAGACACTGTGACCTGGAAACAATGCGGCTGTTCACCATGACAACGTACTCAAACCAATAGAACTCCCATCATCCATTCAGGCGGCCAGTGGAGCGTTTCACAGATATTAACGGACGACGTTGAACGGGTTCTTCTTCGGAAATGGTTACAGAATTTTGGGACACCACTTACCATAACATAATTGAAATGTTAAGTATCAAGTAGAGTTCAAAGAAATTTAGAATGTAGATTTCTTGCCCCATTCCTTGGTTACATGTTTATCTCTATGATCTCAATTGCGTAACCAACTGTCCTGCTTTGTAAGTTCTGCTTTTTTTTCTCAATTTTTTTTCTCACCCAAATCAGTGTAAGCCTGTCCGCACTACTTCAACAACGGCCCTCAGTCGCTTCCACGAATCAACGATACCTGCATGGGCCTTCGAAGACGTTCGAAGAGCAGGAGAGTCAAAGGTAAAAAGGGCCATCGCCCTTCGATCACTTTTTACAACGTTGGGCTTTGTGGTGTAACCGTATGCAGTCCAACACACGTTAGTTTAAGAAAGTAAGAAATAAGTCTGACTCTTGTACAAGACAAATGCTTGTACACGCTATCCTTGTGTCTACTAAACAAGATTCCCGAGTCACAGTGCATCGCTGAGGAGCTGTGACTCTCTAAACTTTGGATAGAAATATCAGACAATGAAATTCACACAACTATAATAATGCGACATTTTTACATAGTGCAAAACACGTGGTACCCCTTCAGCTTACCTTTTTATAGGTCTTCATCTGGGATGGGAGCTAGAAATAGTTGGCTTATTCAAGACGTGTGAAACGCGATGGTTACTCCTGAAAACTGCGTGGACGATCACGTTCTCTTTCGGACACGTAATGACGCCCTAAGCTACTGATAGGAATAGTCCATTACGCGGGAAGGGGTTGCACGTACCAATTTCAGTGACAATTCATCCTCGTACTTTAACGGTCAACCCCGTGCTTTGATTATGGTGACATTGCCGTCTGGCGCTGCCAAAGGTGGATAGGTTGAACATTATTTTTGTTTGAATCTTAAGTATTGGCCATGGTATTGATCATATTCACACCTTTATAACGGCGTGCACACATTTCTAACCTTCCACCCCATGAGACTCCTGTCGATGAAGTTGTTGAAGACGGCGTACGCTTGGCTTCGTAAGTTCGTTTGTACTTACCTGGGAACCGTTCCAAATGCTTACTTTACGATTTACCTACGATTCACTGACACAAACATTGCCACAAGCTAAACGTAACATCACGTGTAAATTGACCTTCATTTTCTTTGCGATACGATCCAATATGGCTGGGCTGACGACATTGTCATGATTTGTTTCATATCCAGGGCCAATACACTGGCATTCCTGCACTTATTTTTCTATCATGACTTCCTGTACATTTCTTTGCGATAAGCGGGACCATATGACTATTATTGCTTCTTACTTTCTCCGGGAATCGATCAACAGGCCTTTCACATCTCGAGTGAAACAAGGCAACAGAAGAATAACTGCCTTTCTGAACCACTTGACGTCACTTTATGAATGATAAACCTTTTACTGGAGAGAAAGCCAGAGATGTTTGAGGTCATTGATGAGCATTGTTCGGTATGATCTCACGATGCGATAATTTCAGCATATTTACGATCAGTTTACTTTAGGCTTTAATATTATATTCAAAGACTAGAATGTCATGTCCCCGAAAAAGGAAATGTCATATTTTGGCGCGTTTTTGTTAGCTCAAAGCAATCCCATGTAAAATCTGGAGAAAAAACCCCAAAACACAGAGAATAACCACGCGCATGCTTTATCAGAAGTGTCGGACAGCTCAATGTTGGAAATATGACGAGTCCGCGACAGTTAAATCATAAATAGTGATCTTCCGATTGGTCGAATTAATTTCATTTACTGAAACTTAGCGAAACTTCTAAAATCTTAATTTCTTCTCCCTCAGAACTTTCGAAATTAGTTGTGACGAGATGCAAAGCGACGACGAAGAGAGGTAATATTGTGAGAAGGTAAACTAGCCACCAGTCGCTTGGCTTTTCTCTGCAGCAGTCTACAGGCTGGCCCAGCCCGCAGACTTGGAGCAAGTCTGGTGAGAGATCTAGAGTTGATGTTTCTTGAAACATGTCCCTGCAACACACACAGGCAGTGCTCACTGATTTGACATTGTCATTTTTCAAGTGACAACGGACTCGGAGAGGTCACCAAGTGTGACATTTGTCCAATTTCAGTAGCTGGGGAATGATCTCTCATTCTGTCGCGACTTTCCGTCATAAATCGAAGGTCAACAAACGCTGAGTGGACAAGTAAGGCCAAATTGACACTGGTCACCGAAGGTCACGTGAAGAAAACATCGCACAATGTATGGGCATGGATGAAGTGTAGATGCTTTGGCTTGATTTTTGTTTACTCTGCTTCATTCATCACGCCACGCAGGCATCACAAAGAAATTCATGCCCTTGGCCGTATTTTATTTTCTTTGAGCTATGATGTGTGACGAGGGGTATCCGAATTACAAAAACGTACATAGTATGGTGGAACGAAACCTTACTTATTCAACAGTTAAAAAAACCTCATGAAATGATTAAACTGACAGGCAGAGCACGTTATTGTACGCCCAAAAGGGCTGTACGGCAGATACTGTAATAAGGTACATTTACTCTGTTCGTATTGGTTCAGAAAAATAAAAAAAATGACCAGCTTATTTCCCTCGAAATGCACTGAACATTTCAGCAGGATTATCAAGTATCATTATTTACCCTTCACATTGATAATTTTCTCGACACAAACATGTCTTGTAATGTTTTCATTAAAAGTACAAAATCTTCCAGTCTCTTCAAGTATATATCAGTGATCCGATGATGTTCATCCGTAGGGGAACGCAGAAGATGGCACATATCAGAAGTTTTTTTTAAAGCCTACACTTGGATCTACAGAGTATAACCCCCGTGACGTCATGTATTGACAGATTGCTCCGTTGCACCTGACAGTCCAAATACAAATCCATTCTTGCCGTTTTTTACTCAACCCAAATATTTGAATTCAGGCTGTGTATACATTACGTAAGTAGCGAGCCATGGCTGAAGGGTAAAGCAGTTTCTTACTAATTAGTCGAATTACAAGGGTGACAAATGTGACTAGCCCTACCCCTACCTTGAAGAGCAACTGTTCGATGCAGAAAATGGACAATATGCATTCATAGCATATTCAAGGGCTAACATGGCGTTAAATTTGACCTTTTCAAAATCTAGAACATTAGAAATCGGGCTTCTGCTTTAACGGTGACATCGAAGAAAATGCGTGTGTAGCCCCACGTTCTCACATGATTGCATTACAGAGGCGTTTTAGCTGATTTCTTTTATATATTATTCCGAAATTTTTGGTATAGGTATTGTATATTTTTGACTCCCCTCTATGGTCAAAATCTACTATTTCTTGTAATTGATGGTTTGTAATCGGGCGAAGAAAACTTCGAAAACGATGCAAACATGGCAAAATTATGTCCAGACACTACATTTGTAATGCGTTAATACTCACAAAGCAAACTTTCGTTTTCGGTGTTTATTTTATGAGTTGGTCACGACCGTAAAGCTTTGGGGTATAGGTAGGATAGCCAACATTAGGCGTGCCCTTATGTAAGCCACTTATCTCATTAAGCAAACAGTACGCAGTAAACGGTTTACAGTGACATGCTGACGTTAAAAGGGTATTTGCGTTGAAAGGACCCAATTCAGTGACTCCACAGCAGATCTCAATGTCAATCAAGCATGCTCAAGGTGAGAGCCAACGAACCTGTTTGTGCAAAAAGTATTCGTGTGCGCAGTTTTTTTTTCAGCGGGAGGGCAAATTTAATATTAATCAGTGGGAGGAGAGAAAAAAGTCTTTTTTTTTTAGTTTTACAGTAGACATGGAGAAAATTTCCGCCAGTGGGAACCGGAAAAGAGGTAGAGGGAGGAGAACGCTGTGAGAGAGAAGTTAGTGGGGAGTTGAACTGTTGTGGTAAGTGAGCAGACCATAGATTCTGGAGAATAGAGAGCGGTCAGTGGGAGGGCCTATGTTTTTCAGATATGCTCGTACGTTGCAGTTAAGAACAGCTCCACTTTCCCCTCCAAATCATAAGATCAGGGTCAAAAAAATGTAAAATCAGAATACCAAGCTAAGAAACATGTTTTGGGATGATTTTGTAAAATCAGCTGAATTTACCGGTTGGCAGCACCTGATGCTCGTTACACCGTTTCTCGAAGGGCCAGGGGAACAGAGCGCCATGAGCGCAGTGGCTTCTGTATCTAATAATGTCATTGTTACAGGACAGTTCCATCGTTGAGTGAGGGCGAATTGCAACCTGATTTCTCTACCCCAGGGAAGTCAAAATCGATGCTGTCAGTGAAATATATCACAACCGTGATCGCCTCCCTCTTGTCGCGAAATCAGTATATCAGTTCTTGTATCTCACTTTGGGATCATTTGCCAGGTCACATGATATTAAAAAGGAAATTTGAGAACCTAGAGAAAAAATGCTAGACCATGGCTTAAAATTACCATGCTTTGCTCATATAAAACAAACAATCCGAACATGGTAAACTGAAAGCCCCCTTCCCCCGGAAAGATCTATCACATTGATTACTTTTATTGAATTTCAACTAGATACGTGTATGAGTGTCGGGTAATATTGTTATATCTTATTGCATATCAAAAAACTTTCTATAATTACAAGATAAAACATTGCTTTCAATGTTACTATTTCTGAAATTGCTATCTTAACATTGTTATCTCGGCCATTACTCACGACCCTATTTCGAGATGCCGACCTTTATTTAATTTCAGAGGACACACAGACACGGTCCTCTCACGACCGGTTGACGTTGAAGATCAGCATGGGAATATACAACACCAAACGTTTCTCATTGGCTGGACTTGATGTGGCGTGTAACAGGAATGGGTACTTTAATGATTTGTTTGTGGTTATCCGAAAACTAGATGACCATGCACACATGGCACTTTTGAATACATTACTACAGCTGATGTGACTGGAGAAGCCGCGACCGTCATGTGCTTGCCCGGGGGGGGGGGAACCATAAGTGCACATTCACTTGATAGATAAAGTGGAACAACAGCTGTATTTGACACAGGACGGCAGGTAGAAATAACGTTTTATGCAACTTTTGAGCGCTGTACGGTTTTCATGCGCCTTGCTTCTGAAACAACGGGACTTGTGTTGTCTGACTATCACACATTTTATGGCGAGTTTGTTCTTCACTTCGTAAGTTACCGAAGGCATGACTTGCGGCAAGAAAGCGAAAACGGTCAACACTAACGATGATTGGATAATTTATGCAGATTGTTGTTCGCTGCTGATGTAATCAGACGCTGTGAGCATCAGGGCTGGAGAAAGCCGAGAAAATGAAAGTTTTTTCTTCTCATTCTGTCGCGCGCGTCGATGATGATGAAGACTACGCGTGTCTATTTTTTAACCGGAAATCTCATGTACACACCGCACGGTTCTGATTATTGAAATTCTCACTGTCATCTCGTTGCAAGTCAAAATTAATGCTGCATATGAAATACTTGTAGTGGTTGGATCTGGTGACCCACAACACGTTCGTACACACACTCACAACTAAAGAACAAAATAACGCCTTAATTTTTGTGGAAGACCTGGAGACAAATCTCCTAATTTGTCTGATACCGTGAAGAAAATGAAAGCTGACAAAAAATTTCCATCTCGGGGACTGAGAGTGTTGGGACAACCTTGAAGACTCTGCGTTGGACAATTTGGTAGATCTGTGCTGTACATTGACCCGCTGATAATCCTCTGTTCAGAAAGCAAAACCTTGTCGAATGGGGGCGCTATAGCTACAGACTCACAAGGACCGGGGGTGGGGGGAGTCACACCCTTGTTTTACATGAGACCCTACATTCATCATGATCGCTAGCGTGATGTTTACAACATTCAGTATTATCAAATATATATTTAGTGATAAAATCGCACAACTGATAAGTACAATTATAGAGTAGGATTTATTCCTTGAGTTCTGAAAACATTTTCAAACAGTATTGTCAGCTTCAAAATAAAGCTGTGCAACACTCTCGCGATCATGGTTTGCACGTCGAAAGTTACTGGTCCTTATATGTAAATTCCACTGTGCTGTAAGATTTGCCTTTCAAACAAAACCTCATTGAGATCTACGTAGCATAAAATCAAAGTTTCAAATGTACAATTTCATGTTGAATTACACTATAATCAGATATAGAACTGTACATGCATTATTATAATGATACAGACACGTTTATGTAAAAATAAATATTTCATATAAAGGTACAAGTGAATGATGGGCACATACATGCATACATAATCCAAATATATGCACACATTACCTACATACCAAGAAAGCAGAGAACCACATGTATGTACACTCGAGGTATGTATATGCATAATGTATGTATGTATGTATGTATGTATGTATGTATGTATGTATGTGGATGTATGTATGGATGGATGGATGGATGGATGGATGGATGGGTGGATGTATGTATACAGTATATAGCTAGCGAGAGGATGACGGGATACAGAAACAGAGTAGACTGGTGGCTCAAAATCTTCAAGGATAACAATATTAATTTCTTATACATGGATGTTACATACTGCTAGGTGTTGTCCCTTCTCCGCTCCCCGGTTTTCGTAAACATACCTCCTATCTATACAGTGGTTATTTTACATACAAATAACATGTAAATGTCATATTATCCTCTGTACATGTGAATATATCATGCGTGATCAAACTCTCTCACATGCTACGTTCATCTCATTAGCATTTTATGGTTTTGTTCATGAGTTATTGGCTTGAGGTCAAAGTGAATGACTTATGTAATAGTATACGTGCGATACAAAAGGTATCGAAACAAATATATCACCACGAATCAGAGAGTAAAACCCTGAAGTGTATATGCCACAAGGCGAAAGTAAATAAATGCTCTCCATCCAAAATCCAAAATTTAGGCGGGAAACTGCCAAAAAACCCCCACAAAATTGGCCTAACACAAAGTCAATTTTTCTTCATTTGACAGATTTCTCACAGATATGCACATTCGTGTAACTAGATGTTTCCGTAGTGTTCCGTATAGTTCACCATATAGTTCAATGCGGTTGTAATACGACTGCCGTAAGTGTCTTGTTGCAATGCGAAAGTCGTGGCTTGGTTTTGCAACAGGGTAGAGTTAATGACGGAACATTCTGCAAGAAAATTTTGCATCCCCACCCAAAGATTGAAAACTTACGCGCATGGATGCAAAACCAAGTTACCTTGACCTAATTTATGATTAGTACTGTAATAATAGTTCTAAACGCATTAGAAAAGCTATTATAATGGCAAGGTGGATGTAGATTTGAGTTTGAATATTTCAGAATGATGTCGCATCGTCGACGTTGTTTGAAGGTTGTTGACTATTGACAACAGCGTTTTCGACGTCGTCCCGGATTCCCACATTATCTAGCATTGTTTCGTTGTCTGGTTGTCAGGCGACAGACATATTATTTCACTATCATTGGTCATTGTATATCTTTGCAGATTTGTAGCATCACGTTATTGAACTTGGTCGGCTGATCAGCATATACTTGGTGACTGGCGTTGTCTATGATCTGTGGGGAAATTATCAGAGGACGAGATAAGATAAAAGTGAAGATGTACCGTCTTGTAAACATCTGCATCTAGCCGATGCACATGCTGGGTTATAAAAGAGAGAGTCTATCACAATGGCAAGAGTCTTTTTTAGCTCAGGACATGTTAAATGAGAATCCACAAAATTTTACTACAGCCACAGGCGCTCGCAGTGTTCAGTGCAGAGTAACGTACACCACTTAGGACGTTCTCTGAGGGTTGGGGTTTCAGCCACTGGCAGACGGTTGAGCTAGCGACGACATTGCTAAAATATTTCAGATAATTTCATCGATGTCTCCCGCTTGACTCAGCTGATCGCAATATACCATGAAAAATCGGGAAATAACCCTATACAAACAAGCAAAAAAAAGAGGCTCGTTTCGTATAACGGAGATGAGTCATATCTAGAAATCACATGGGTGAAATAAGATCACATCACAAAAACGATATACATGCGCCTGTGGCTGTAGAAGGATCGAATCGGTGAAACAGCACTGGAAGAACGTGACCTTTCTCACTGTAAATTTACATCGATACATCTCAATTGATTACTCGATTCATCTTGAATCACAAGGCAATCAGATAAAGTGAAATTGGCGCTATAAATTTTTGAAGTTGTTAGAGTGATTCCATAGCCAGTATATGTGGCTATAACTTTTGATTTTACTTTTGATTTTTTTTCTATTTGTGTTATGTATGTCAATTGCAAATTTTTCTTCTACCACCAAAAGAATGTTGAAACACCGTCTATTTAGCTTGTCAACAGGGCGTCTGGTACATGAAATATTCGCAGTCGTTGTTTACAATTGAATTCAAGTTCGGAGCTGAATTCAGTCGTCAACAATATTCGATGCAGTCGACACAAGTCATGTGCAGGCTAAGTCCGAATACTGCGTATCAGTGCTTCTGGGGGTAGACCAAGAAATTGTAGTTGACATTAAAAAAAGAATAGCGAAAAAAACCACATCAAAAGTAATAGCCACTGGCTCCTTGAGAGACACGACTTACAAAGACTTCCACTTGTGCATCGTGTCTCATTTCTTGGATTTTCTCGCCCACGCTTGGATCAATTATACTGTAGGTGTCCCTGCCGTATATGAAGGTTATTGGAACGTCTTTGCGCATTTCTTCAATGCGGTTAATCATTGGTCGTTTGGCGTATCCGAGGGACTCCGACAAGGTCGAGAACGCCTTCTCACCACTGTAAGCAAGAGAGAGATGATGCAGAAATGATTCGGGTATCAAAGGTCGAAAACGACATGGAAGAAGTTCGACTTGACAGACAGTTATTTCGTTTCCCGACGTTTACAACCAATATTATATTACCATACCCAGCCCGTCGCATTTTGATTGGTCGAGCTGAAGCACGTGACTGACCATAAATACACAGTAATGGTCTGTTTACATACCCGTGAATATGAATAATAAGATTAACAACTCGAAGTATCGTAACTTTACAGCTGAAACGTAAATCATAATCAATCACAAAATAAAATGGAGCACTTGTGAGCCAAGTTGAGATACTTTTTTTTTCTGAAAACATCTCCGGATTTGCCAAAATTTTATAGCGTGACTGTGCGTCGCGTATTGCTCAGTTCTGGGCCCAGTTGTCGTTCGCTTGGATTCGGCAATTTTCGCAAATTTTGATGGTTTTCTTGGGTTCGTTGATAATATAATGGAAATAACAGACTCCGCCCTGACCAGTAACGTTTATTTATGGGCCGGCGCGGGCTCGAGGAAAGCCAAAATGAACGGGCTCGGCAAGCCTCGCCCGTTAATTTTTGGCTTTCCTCTCGCCCTTGCCCATAAATAAACGTTAATTTATGATCAGTGCGTCGCCCGTTATTTCTATAATAGAGTTGCTCTGAAATTAGCTCCTTCCCATCACTTGCTCTGAAAATTAGCTCCATCACCAATTCATTCAGTTGGCGCACTTTCATGTCTATGATGGCGTAACAACAACAACAAATACAGCAACAACAACAACAAAAACAAAACAACAACAACAACCAACCAAACAAACAAACAACAACAACGAAAGAAAATCTCTAAAAGTGTAACAGGTACAATCGATATCAAATCCATTTAGGCAAATTATTTCAGGTGTCACATTTGTTTCTTACATTCGCTTGAGTCAGTATCACCATGGAGCTACCAACACCCTGGTATCACTAAATGTGCTTAGTTTTCCTTCTCAGTGGCAAACTTACCTAGGATACTGCACGTTGCAATGGTAGATGTAGTTAGTGATGGTGTTGTCGTCGAAAAGGTCAGAATACTTCTCTCGAAGGTCACGACGGGTTTTGTTCATGATGTCTAAACCTATAAGATAAATAAATAAAAGTAATGCATGGTCGAAATTTTAGTAATAGAATATTTGGTGTATCTCATACAATGCGATAATACAATAGTTTATGTGCCTAAGTGTTTGAGTATGTCATATGTAAGACAATGGCTTCTGGGTAAATGAAACAGCAAGTACTTAAATTTGAACAATACACATGGAATTCACAATGAAAACAACTACATTTCAAGTTTACGTGTAGTTCTGAGGCCGCACTTCCGTAGTCATGAGCGGTACAGTGTATTTCATTGTTGGCAATTACACGATTTGGATTGGTTTGGGATGATCACGTGACTAAATACCCTTACAGTTTGATACAACACATAATGGCAGCGAAAAACATACCTGTAACACATTATTAATATTCGGAAGAAATATAAAGACTTACTATTATTAAAATACAGAACCTTGCCATTATCCCTATATAGTTCAAATCGTGTTAATTCACAACCTGTGTGTTGCACACCGGGTCAGTCACTCTGAAATCGACTTGCATGCAGTGAAACCTGGTGTGAAATAAATACGTGATATGTGATGCAACTCACCGAATGGTCCGGCGACCCGTAGAATTGACAGAACCGCCCCATTCCTGCCAGTAAACACGGTTCCAATTGCTCTGCTCAGGATGGGTAATTTGGCGTCGGGGAATCCCCATGGATCGACGGGAATAAGGTGTTTCACACGGTCGGGGTACTTCAAGGCGTAACTGGTGACGAGGTATCCGCCGAAGCTGTGGCCCACGAGGATCATTTTATCGAGTTTCATCTCTACTCTCCACCGTTCGATGCTTCTGATGTAGCGCTCCTCGACGGCGGCGTCATCCCTCGGGAATTTGAGCCTGGAGCTGCGGCCGAAGCCCAGCAAGTCGAAGGCGTGGAAGGGCCTCTGTTGACAGAGAGGGGCAATGTTCTTGGCCCAGAGGGCGACACCAGCCCCGAAGCCGTGCACAAACACAAAGGGCGTCTTCTCGGAATTTGTAGGGTTGAAAGTCACGGTCCAAAGCCTTCCAAGGCTTTCACCAAGGGACACAAACCGACCTTCATAATCAGTGTTGACACCTGTGGTACAGATACCAGATGAATTTAGTGGGCATAGAAACAGTGTATTTTTCGGCACAGTGAATACCAATGCTATAGGTGAAATCACGGAACCCGTAAGATTCGACGTATGGGGTATGCACTTAAGATTCTGTCGAGTCAACACTTGAAGAATAACAACTATGAAATAATTATTCTACTAACAAAGTTGCCCAGCAGGCAAGTTGAAGCGTGGTTTATATTTTATATCCTGAAATATTACAATAACTGTAGAAAGTTTTACTATAAATGAAAAGTCTGCCTTACATCAACATTTTGTCAACAAAGCTTGTAAAATAAAGAATACCTTCTCGACGAAATTTAAACATAGAGTACATACTGTATATATTGCATCGTTAGCTCGCTGTGCTGTTTTCTTTTATCACGATTCGATGTCTCAGTGGAGGGACGTATCTGGTCCATCGGTCATGTACTTGCTCTTAAAGTAGAATGCGCCCCAGTGACAGAAATCAGGACTCTTAAATTTCACAATCACTGATCTACCACTTGTGAGGGTTCATTTTAAAGCTCTTGGAGTATTACATTTTTTACCTTCTTAGTTTTTTTCCGAAAAAGGAAAATTTTGTATTTCTTCGATTCATCGAGTTAATTCAGGGTTGGTCACCGTGGCCAAATTTGAATTTTAAATGTTGGTATACGTTAGGTTATTTCTTTCTCTAATACTAAAATTTGCACGGTGACGCCATATTTTTATTGTTTATTTGGTAATTATAGTAAAAGTTTCACTGAAGAAAGTTTGAGCAAAAGTTTAAGTCGTACCCTTGACTTTCGAGGCGGGCTCTACCGTAATGCATATGTAGGAATACTCCACGCTGGAGTCGAACTCGATGAACAAAAACCTGTTTTGATCGAACCAATGAATCAATCGAGTCGCGCACTGCCTTAATGCGTTATGTTCTCCACGGTGGAGTCAAACTCGATCAGCAAAAACTTTTTTGATCGAACCAACGAATGAAAGAATGACTGAACGAATAATGTATCAATGCAAAGCTAACCAACGAACGGAAAACAGACAAATAACGTTCAAAAACCAAGCAAACGAACGAACGAACAAACAAACAAACACAGCCTCTCATTTGTTGTCAGTAAAATGGACTTTCCGACTTACGTCGAAGAATTTTTGTCTCCGTGGCTTCCAGCGTAGCAGCCGATGATGGTACCCATTTCCATCTGTACCTACACGACCGTCTGTTTCTGTCGGAAAAGCAAATAAGGCGAGAAGTTGATGTATTTTCCGAGGACAGAGGTTTTTTTAAGATCTGGTAATGAACTGATAGTTTTCGTAATGTTCTAACACCATTTATAATCAGAGCTTCATGCTCCTAATGGGTTATTATCGTCGGAACTGCGCCTGTGCGAGTTTCTTGTTGACAAACAATGTATTTCGCGCACGATATCAAGATGCACCTCATCATCATAGCTGCAACATTTAAATTATACGATGATAAATTATGACAGACATGTTTTAACTGTCATCAATCACCATTGTGCCTTGGATACATTGTTGCCATTGGTCGTATGGGTCCCATACGACCTTTGAGCGCAGTTCCGACGACTCTATCCTTTAAAAGGAAAAACAAATTAGATGAAGAACAGATAGAACTGGGTGTTTATTGGCGGTAAAACACAACGGGGAATCTTCGGCGCAGAATACTACTTAGTCTAGCGTATTGGATGACCAAGTCAAGGAATCCACTACTGTGTATTTTCAAGCGAACAGCAATGTCAGTGAATTTCACAACAAGATCGTTTGAAGCCTATTTCAAGTGTCCTAGACCTGACGAACAATTGTCAGCCGAACTTTTGGAGTCATTAACCCTTTGAGCGCCAAAGTCAATTTTTGTCACCTTTGTATAATATTCCCCAGTAAATTTTTTTAAAGATTTTTGCCAATATTTTGATAAAAAACTGTAGCCACTGAAATGTGATATCCATTTGGTCCAAAATAACCAAAAAATTATAGAAATACTAAAAAAAATTGGTAAAATGTCGCATTTAAATTTCGGTGGGAACAATAATGGCACTCAAAGGGTTAAAAGGTTAAATGTATTCAATTGCAAACATTGAGTTTGGCTGGTCTGGAATGGGACCTCGTTTGTTCTTTATTCACAGATGTTTGTAGGTAAAGACCAAAGCGAAAGAAAATGGGTTTCTGTCAGTAAATGCCCAGATTTATAAACTGTCGGTTTGGTTTCTTTAGCAAACAGGCATAAGTACTCAAAGCCCACTTTCTTGCTATACGTGCTTCATGAAAGCGTTAAATAGAAGTATGTATGAATCAAGGTCACGTCGGACACTCACTTATTTGGCGTAGGGGGATAAATGTCACGGTAGTTTAAAGTCTTACGTGTTATGACGGCAGTGGCCAATTATTACCGCTCACCTGCGTTTATCAATTTTTAAATTGTCATTTATTCAGTTGTTCAAAAAATGTAAACGCTAGCTTTTGCTATATACCAAATTTAGTGATTTTATGTAGGGTGCGGTGATGCATTACGGGAGTGTGTGTGTATTGTTAACTTTCAAAGCCGGCTTAGCCATTGTGAAGACTCGTCTCGGAGAGATCGTGACGTATAGAATACACGAAGGACTTCGACCACTATGGGTGTGACAGCTCGGGTTTGATTATATATATATGAAACTGAAGGGGTGTGGCTAATTCTGATCATTAAACAGATTGTTTAGACTAATATACCTGAATGTGACACGCAAAGCTGAACAAATTTACAAACAAAAAACTAAACAATACAGATAAAAATCAACGAACAGACAAGCAAATTGAAAAGTTTTGTTGACAAGTAGGCCTACTCTTGTGTCTGTATAATTACATAATAGGAGAGTTTCTTTACTGAATAAAATAAGGCCATGCGACATGCAACGACAGATCTACCCGGCCTTCAGGGTCTCTAAAATCATGAACCTCTTCGCACAGACGATCTTGAGGAAAATTCTGGTTCACGGGACCGTAATGTTTTTACTATCCCAGTGCCGTGGCTCTGAGGACAGGCCTGTGTGGAGCCGCACATGCAAATTAAAGTGGCTGTCTCGTATATTACTGAATACAATTGGGCCGACCCGAATACATGTAATTGGGCCAACTCGAATCACATATCGAGCGGAATAAGAATAGGCCACCATTCCTATTGTGTAAGTTAGGAAGCATGAATGCAGCTACTGAGCATAACAAGGGTTAGCCTAATACACGACGGAACTTGAAAAAGAAACTCTCCTATTATGATTATTCAAAGGAGCTAGGCAACCTTATTTCTTCCAACGACTTGCAGAGTCTACACATTTTCAGCTAAGTCATGGTGATTCATCTGAATGCAGCGCAGTGGCAGTTGCAGTATGACTTGCAATCGGTTCAAAGGTAAACCATGGAGGTGTGTCAACAATATCGCTTTGCTTTGGTGTTCCCATTGCTCGTACCGCCGACGTTAATGTTCAACTTTAAACTCTTGTCTGCTATCTCACGCCGTCACACTCACAGCTTTACCACAAGTTACAGTACAAATAAAAACCCAATATGGTGCTTGTTGTCAAAATACTGCCTCACCTGTTGCTCCTCTGAGAAACTGCTAGGGTATCAGCCATGCTTGATTGTTATGTTGACCCGAATGATAAGCTTATTAATCCTCGCAGCGTCAAACGTTTTGCTTTACCGCCAGCTAGAACCAGCAAAGCGCTGAATCACCCTCTCATGCGTATACCGTCTTCCGTCCACGGTTCGCCTCGGCAAGCTATTACCTGTCTCTCCCTGAAACAGCATTCAATTTAAGACTCTCTTCACTCTTACGATTTAGTGACAAGGAAGTTAGGATCTGGACGGAGTTGCTAGGGGTGTCGCAAGATGCCCTCGGTTGGCAGTGGATATGTCCTCGCTGAGCAATGACAAACGTTATGGTAATTTGTGACGTCATGTACGTAGAGGTCAATATATGAGAACCAGATCGAAAGAAAACTGCGATGTGGTCGCAGAGGGCGCACAATCAGCTGTGACCGTGAGCACTAGAACGGAGATAAGACGCCATATAATGGAGTTTGGCTAGGATTTTGAGTGGCAATGGCAGGCCGTGTTGACGTGCCTTGTCCAGGCAGAGACAATGAGGAGACGCTCCACAACAATAAGCTAATCGATACAATGGATATGGATGTAGCTACGTGTGTGGGAAACAGCAAAGATGAATCAATGGCAAATCATGCTGATGGGGAGGATCTTATGGCTAAGTTTCAAGCTTTGGAAATAGTCAACTTTCGTCCAACGAGAACCGTGAAGTTCAACTTCAAGTTTCAACCTTGGACAACAAGAGATGCTATTTGGAAAATGGTCAAGAAAGAGATAGATGAAGACGACATAGATGGCCTTATTAAAGGAGTATTGGGTAAACCATGGATATGGTTCCTGACGCTGAGAAATGTTCAACTAAAGGAATCAGTGTTGGAGAAGGGAATAATGGCTGACAACGGTGATAGGATTTATCCAGATGATCTTAACACTGATATCAAAAAAGTCACTCTGGATAACCTAAACGCCGAAGTGGATGTACGCCGTATCATCGCATTCTTAAACATGTATGGCGAAGTGGAAGATGAGAAAACCAATCCTTATAAAATATCAAAAGAGCGAAGAATGGTGATAAGAATGAAGATTAACAAGATATCCCCAAGTATGTATGTTTTGAAAGGCATGGAGGTGCAGCCATCGACATAAGTTATCAAGATCAACCAGCTAAAGTAAGCTCACCGGTAATTTGCTACATATGTCACATGTTCGGTCATATTGGACAAACCTGTCCAAAAGCGAAGACATGCTTAGCATGCGGGAAAAAAGGGCATCTTCGTAAAGACTGTAGACAATGGTTCAATCAGTCACGATTACGTCAACAGCAAATAACCACATTGGTCGATTCTACTAGTACAAAACAGCAACAGAAAAATGGTGGGCATTACAGTCTCAACAAGCAAGAAGTGTCCAAAGTAGACGGAAATTCTGCAAGCAAAACCAATCCGACAAATGGAAACACAAAAAGATGGAAGAAGTAGGTGCCAGATCTGGAAACAAAGTCAACGAATCTGGAAGCAGAAACGAAAAGAAAGAAAAGATGCGGCAAAGTCAACAAACACAAGTGGTACTGTTGACTCGGCCGCTGCTCCAGATACACTCAAGATGGAAAGAACCGATAACATGCAGGCAACCATGCGGGAAGATAGTACAACCCAGATAAAAGATCTCATGAACAAACAGAAATGACACCATTCAAACCACCAGGTCAAAGAAGAAGAGTCAGGCATAGAAATAGAAAACAAAATGGAGAAGAATTAAGGTACATACATCTAACAAATATGACCTGCTGTCATCAGGAGATGAAGATGACGATGATGACGGTAAAGATGAAGGTGATGGTGATGATGAACAGGAAGATGGTGACTTGCAAGGAGAAGAGGACACCATGGATTGTGTGGAAAGTGTGAATAGTGTGGATACGGAAAACGAAAATGGTGGAATAAAGCAAAACAACATAACAACTACTACTAAGATAAATGAAGAACAGGCTGATAACACTTAACACAAATGGTTAAGAAACCCAACAAAAAGGAAGCAATGCTTTGAATTCATAAAAAGACAGAGAGCAGACATCATATTTCTACAGGAAACACACTGTGCATCACAGATTGAAGCTGACGCATGGACAAAAGAATGGGGTGATGAGGGAATATGGAACAACTATAAAACAATAGCAAGGAACAGCCATACTCTGGAAGAAAGATTGCGAACTTGACATTAAGGTAATTAAAATGGCTCACGAAGGACGAACTATTATTGCTATGTTAAAATATGACAATGTTAATATTTTACTTCTGAACATCTATGCTCCAAACTCTGTTAAGGAACAAAAAAACTATTTCAATTTACTCAGTGAGGAAATTGAAAAAGCCTCACGAGATCATGAATCAGATTCCATAATATGTGGCGGTGATTTCAACTGCGTTGTAGATACATCCAAAGATAAGATATCCTCAGCTAGGTTGTGTAATGATAGTAGTGTACAGGAGATTAAAGCTATGATGAATCAGTTCAATCTGACTGATGTTTGGAGAAGATTACACCCACATCTTCTCCAATACGAGTGGCACAGACTTTGCAAAGACAAAAAGAACTATCAGACAAAAGTCAGACTGGACCGGTGGCTCCTCACGAGTGACTTGTTTACTGAGGTTAAAAAGTGTGAAATTTTATCTTGTGTTATTTCAGATCATCAACCAGTTGTAGTTGATATGGAATCTTTAGAAGGTGTAAAACGTGGGAAAGGGACATGGAAATTCAATAACAGTCACCTGTCATGTACGCATTTCAAAAACCAAGAAGAAAGCCTCTGGAAATTTTGGCAAAGTCAAAAGCCTCTTTTTGATGACATTTCAGTTTGGTGGGACAAAGGCAAGGATAAACTTCGAGAATTGGCCATTAAGTATAGTTTACAGAAAAACAGAAGTAATAAAAACACCGTAATCTGTTGGAAAAAAGACTGCACAATATGATGACATCAGATCAATCCGCAAGTGATATTGAAGAGGTTAAAAACCAGTTAAAATCATACGAATTAAATCAAATACAAGGACAGCAATTCGATCAAGGGCCCAATGGTTGAACAAGGAGAGAAGTCTTCAAAATATTTCCTCAATCTAGAAAAACAAAGAGGTAAAGAAAAACTATTCAAGGAGGTTAGAGACAGAGTGGCAAAATAGTCACTGATATTGATTCTATATAGACATACAAGCAGAATTTTATGAAGATCTTTACAAACAAGAAAATGTTGACACCCTACTACAGAGGGAATTAATAATAAAACCAACATTGTTTTAAGTAATCAAGATAAACAGAGTTGTGAAGGTCAAATGACACAAGAAGAAGCTCTTAACGCTTTAAAGTCAATGGCCAACAATAAGTCACCAGGTTCTGATGGCCTTTCAGTGGAATTCTATAAATGCTTCTGGCATATTTTAGGGTCTGACCTAATGAAACATTTAACGCTTGCTTTAATTCAGGGCATTGACGAACAGCCAGAAACTTGGTTTAGTTTCTTTGCTCTATAAAAAGGGAGATAAGGCAGACTTAAACAATTGGAGACCGATAATCGGTCTCCTCAATGTAGACTATAAGATTCTTGCAAAAGTAATTGCTAATAGGGTGCGGAAGGTAATTGGCAAAATATGTAGCCCAGATCAATGGGCTTGGTCTTGACCAAACAAAAGCTTTTGACAGGTTAAACAGAGACTTCCTTTTTCAAGTCCTTGACAAATTCAACTTTGGCACTGACTTTATCAAGTGGATAAAAATTCTTTATAATAATACTACATGCAAAATTAAGTGTATGGCTTTCTTTCTCGCAGTGTTCAACTTCAGAAGGGTGTGAGACAAGGTGCCCCTTATCACCGTTACTGTATATCATGGCAGCAGAAGTGCTAGCCGAAAATATTCGTAAAGATGACAGCATATCAGGATTCATACTACCAGACAAACAAGAGGAAAAAATTAAGAGTTTTGCAGATGATACGACTCTTTACTTGAGAAATTTGAAAAGCATTACTCAGTCATTGAAAATGTTCAACTAATATGAAAAGCACAGGTGCAAAGCTGAACAAAAAGAAATCCAAAGGTTTATGGGCTGGGAGTTTTAAAAACCCGCACTGATTCAGTGGAAGGGATCGATTTTTCAAACAAGGTTTTACAGATCTTGGGAGTTGGGTTTGGAAACAGTAACACATCTAGAGAAAACTGGAAAACAGTGATGGAAAAATTTACGAATTGCCTTAAGATCTGGAATACTAGAAATCTGTCGTTTAAAGGCAGAGCAATAGTAGCTAATATGCTGGCTGCATCAAAATTATGGTACCTGGCATCATTTGATCACGTACCTAAGGAATTATTAATGAAGCAAATAGTAAATTATGGAAATTTATTTGGAGAGGTAATCGAGAAGTTATAAAAAAGGGTATTTTCATTCAAAGATATGATGACTGTGGCAAAAAAGTTGTCGACATTGAAGAAAAAATTAATGCACTCCAATTAAAGTGGCTTATGAAACTTTTTGCGAAAAATCCAGATAAGGGGACCCCTAAATGGGCCAGCTTATCAAAATATTTCATAGCGAGTTATGACAATAAACTTAATAGTGATTATCACTACCTCCATCTCAATTTCAAAGTCAACAACAAACGAACCCCAATGGTGTATGGGGATATGTTAAATACCTGGAAGTCACTTAGACTTACAAGAGTGAATCTGCCAACATCAAAACAGAATCTTCTTAGAGAAGTTCTGTGGTATAACGACAATATTAAGAATGAAGGAAGTGTCCTCTTTTATGACAAATGGTCAAAGAGTGGAATTTTAAGGCTTAGGGACATCTGGAATGATGACAGAAATGACTGGCTTCAACAATGGGAAATAATTGCAAAAATTAGAGGAGGTACAAATAGACATGTGCAAGAGGAAATCAAAACAGAGTATGAAACACTCCTTAATGTTATTCCAGATTCCTGGAAACAAATCATCTCTTCAAAATCCAAAATGAAGAAAACTATGATATTTTAGACTTAGAAAGTTATGGTCTGACAAAAAGTGAGGTCAAAACCAAGTCACTTTATTGGAAATTAGTTGATAAGAAATGGCATGCAGTCAGAGGTCAGATTGGTCAAAAATGGGCTGAGAATCTAAGTCTTACTGACAGTTACAAAGATACTCTATTCAGCCGTCTTAATTCAACAGAAATTGTCAGCAATTCAGTAAATGATTTAAATTGGAAGATTTTCCATCGAGGCCTAGTCACAGGAAGCTTGGCCAAAACTTTTAATTTAAGTGATGGGAAATGCCATATTTGTGGCCAAGAAGAAACACTGGAACACATCTTATTTGAGTGTAAATATGTTAAAGAAATCTGGCAGAAATGTATTTCTTTCTTTGTCAGAAAACACAACTTTGATAATAATATCAATATCAAAAGATTAGCAATTGCAGGAATCGAAAATGATAATAATGCAACATCTGACATTATTTACTGTATTACTTCCTTTGTAAAATATACAGTTTGGAATATTCGAAATTCGGTTACTCTTGATGGGATTAAGTTTCCCTTCAATCCTATGTCATGCATTTGAAATGTCATCTCTCCTCATGGATGAATACATTGTATATTATTTATAAGATGATGAACAAAACTGAGGATTTTATCACAAAGTTTTCAAGCCTTGTAAGACTGGAAGGAGAAGAATGCATCCTGAATGCATTCATATGATGATCTTTTTAATCAAACAGCTAATTATTTGTTTTTTCACACAAGACGCATTGTAATTTTAACGCATTCACAGTTATGTAGATTTGTTTTATTTGTGACTATGTTGAAATAAATTTATCTTTTTCAAAAAAAAAAAAAAAAAAACTAGAACGGAAACACTTCAACAACAGGGCATTGCTAGCAATATTCGTCCAGAAGTTATGAATATGATCAATAAATGTCATGTATATTTAACGTTTTTTTCATTATACAAGCCTTACCTGTGTCAAGTGAGTGCCTATTACTTTACTCTACCTATCTCTGTTCAGTATTTCAAAGAAAACAGTCCATAAGCCTTATCTGTTAACGTTAGTAGCTGTGGGTCAATAGCTGTGGTGTTTTCAGACGGGATTCCTGCTTTTTACGGGCTGGTTTTGACTTTTACGATTTCAACCCCGCCACCACAGCTTTGGGAAACTCCGTAGACTAACGTCCACAGTACGCCCGACAGCACGCTTGTCGCAACTTTGTTCGACTATATTTCGAAAAGTTTCCATCCAAATTACAAATTGCCAAAAGTCATCGACACATGAGAAAAATGCCGAGAGGTTTTGACCGTTTGACCTCGCTGTTATTTTATGCAGGAAATTACAATAACAATGCTTGGTCGAATGACGTATTGCCTTGAGGGCGGGATAGCCAGTGGTATAGGGGAGGAGTACCTTCAAGATAGTGATAAGTGGTGCGGATTACCGTCGCCTAGGTGTCTGGCGTATACGCGTGCCAAAAGACACCTATGGTTGATTTTCGGTTGACCAGTCTGATGGCACAGTTGCAATACCTGGACTGAACTATTCTGTATTTTGTAGGTGTCGTTGGCACTTTGACAATAAAAGTAAAGATGCACACATATTGAGTTTATTGTCTTGTTTATGAGCGGCCAGTATTTCCAACGGCATAAATTGTGTGCATTTGCCCTAGAATAAATGATTTCGAATAAAACATCGCGAATGTAACCACATTCCTTAAGCTCGACGTACACTTAATTGCCCCAAAGAGCCATGGAATCGCCCGACTTCGATATGAGCCTACAGAAATTTCAAAATGCCAGATGACTTTATTTTTATAAACATAGACAGTATAGCGAGAACTGTCTATGGTAGAAGAGAAGAGAAGAGTTCAATGGCTCAATGGCTCCCCCAAAGTGTTTACACGACCGAAAGTGCGAGGTAAGTTGATATTGTACACTTTAAAAATGCGATACGTTATCTCGTCACATGCACCCGTCCTTTACATTTGTTTGGTTTTTTTTTCAATTACTGTTTGTCAGTGATTTTATATGGCAAGAGCCATCTTCGGCATCCAAAAACCATTTTTTGGCTTTTTATGTCTACCCGTTTTGTTAATGTTGTTGATGATGATTTATTGTTGGTGGTAGCGGTGGCGGTATTGCTGTTTTTATCCCTGAAGTTATTGGTTTTATAGTTCTGGTGTCAAACTTCGAATAAATTGCCAAGTACCTTGACCAAAACCTAAGTGCCCGCTATTGATATGCGTCATAAGGTAACAAGTGAGAACGGCCCCACGCCTCGTCCGAGAAAACGGCCCCGCGGCAGCACGTGAATCGTCGCGATGACAAAGCCTGCTTGTACCAGGCAAACGAATTTCAAACGAATCGGTGTTTGATTATGAACTTACGGACATTCATAAAAGAAATCGTTTAAATTGATGCGTCCATTTACAAGTTCAATGACACGATGGCAAGGGCAAAGACGCGGCCTGTGCACAATAGCCGTGAACCAGACAGCTTGTAAAGCTCAACAAAATTTGATTCACGAATCCCGTTCGTGTCCCAGTTAGTTTTTCTAAAAACTTGGACTATGGTCTTGATTGCCTTTTTTTTCTCGGCCAGACCAAATTTAATACCTACCCAGACAAAAGTGTCGTAATGTTTGTGTATCGAACAGGCGCACTGCAGAGTAAATTAAAGTTCTATCGCCCAATGGTCATGAAATCATTCAGGATCACCATTTTGCCTTGACTTTTGACAATGAACGGACATAGACAATAGAACTTTGCTTTTAATACTCCTTTATTTCCCCGCATGATCGACTTCACTATTACATACATTTGGTCACAGGTCACCCAGAAAAAAAGGGTGGGTTCAATGATACTGTGGCCGGAAATTTTTTCAGAGCGAGAAATTTTCGCAAACTTCGCGAGGGCAAAAGAAAGCGAAAACAAATCCTTGGGATATATGTAAAAAAAAAAAACATTGCGTGATTTACATCATGACATGTAACACGTTTACTCAATGCCATGATCACTGAACTTTTATAGTAAGCCTGTCACCTTGAAGGTAATACTGTAGATAACACGAGGGCTTCAAACGCACAATGGTACAAACAACACCACAAGTGTGGCCGTCCCCGTCTCGGGGCTGTTCTCGGAGCGGGACCGTTTTCTCTGGTTTTCCGTCAATGTTTTCCACCACGGACAAATGGTAACAACACTGAACAAAACCTGAATTATATGCTTGTCAAACCAGTTTGTGTCAGTGCCGCCGGTCACGCGCACCACCCAAAAGTTTGACCGTCACTTAATATCGAACAGTATTCAAAGAAACAGTCCTACTAATTACTGCCGTCCCTGCCCGTCATTCTTCTAGCAATGCCCGTCACGAAATTGGCCTTTTCAATACAGTAATAGGTCGATATCTTAATATTCCACAACATTTGTTTGTGATATAAACTTATAAAATCATAGTCCAGGGCCCCCAAACCGCCGATCGATTTACGACCCGATAGTTATGCCGCTGACGCTGATATTCACCGTTGGTTGCCTGTGTGTGCGTACATGGACAGTCTGCATAGCCTTGAATGTGGTCTCGGTTTTGATCAAACTTACAATTAAGGAGTATATATCAAAACAGATAAATGATTTATGTTTTCACATGGATTCACAAAAAGTTCGCCCCGGTGTTCATTTTGGCCCTGGAATTCCATCTACCCACCCTTTGCAGAGTAGTAAGCTTATTGGGCAAGTAAACATGGATGCGCCGGTGCGATTCAACGATCAACCTGTATATCGGATCGAAAGTCAAAAATTTTACGGCTCGGACTATGATTTTACAAGTGTATATAGAAAGTATAAGGCGCGGGGTATTATATATTGACTGATTACTGTAGCTATGATAGGCTACATTCAGGACGGGCAGCGACGGGCAGTAATTAGTAGGCAAAACAGGTGGTTTTCACCGTGGGCAGAACTCGGTGCAATGATACTGAACATTAATAGTAAGCCCGTCACCTTGAAGGTAATACTGTAAGTGAAACAAGGACTTCAAAAGCATGATGTTACAAACGACACCACAAGTGAAACGTACACATAGAAATACACGCGTTCCCACGTTGTGCCCACCCGGGCCACGCGATTAACATATGACTGATACTGCTGGATAGTGTTAATTGGGTCGGTAAACAGTCAATTAATAGTTTAATTGACTACCTGGGTGATTGGCAGGTCGTGTCCAACGACGCATATGCAAAGCAGGCCAAAAGACAAAAGCCCCAAAGTTATTGACAGCTGGCCAGGGGTCACCATGAATACGTAATGAAGCTTCACTACGCAGAAACTGCGTAGTCAAGCCCTTCTTAAACGGTCAAAACCTCTCGGCATTTTCCGGCATCAGCTTGGTTATTAGGGACTCACCATGACCAGAAATCCGCTTTAAATTCACTGAAATGTGACCTTTTTTCTAGCTTTAATCGACATGACTACCCGAAGACTGCCATTTTGCCAGCGTGAAACTGTTGGTCGAGGCTCACTGCAGAACGTCACTACAGTGACGTAGGCGGTTACCTCTCAACTTATAAAACAAACTTAGTAATTCATCATGCGATATCGATGACCATCGTTCGTCTTATGGACATTGCCATTCTCACATAACTGAAATCAAACTATGACTTGGGAAGAAAAGAGTTCAGTCCTAGGATCTGTGATTGTTCATGGGGCGCGGATGTCGGCCATAATCTCTCAGTTTGTGTTTATAAGTTGAGAGGCCACCACCTACGTCACTCACGTGTAGTGACGTTCTGCAGACGTGCAATAAGCTTTCCACTTGGAATTTTTAACTCATATACAGCAAAATTTGCCACATTTACGATTATATTAATCTCATTTAACCTATCACATTCCAACATATAACTATAAACTGTTTGCAAAGTACCATTTATAAATTCATTCACTTTTTGCCAGAAATGCGATGTTATGACACATTTAAACAAAATGCTCGTTGTCATCTTTTGTATGACATATACTTTATACTCAAAATTACCTGCGGTAACTTAAATAATTAAACCGTACCTTCTGCTTCAACATAAAAGCCATATATTTTCCCACGTATACCTCATTACACACTGAGAGCTTTCTCGACTACAAGCCCAGGACTTTTCTGTTTTGCAATAATAAAATTCAGTGGACATATTACAAGAGCAATGTGATAACTTCTTTATTGGCAACCCTCATATCTGATATACAGTTGCATACTTTGTCTGTTTACACTTATCTTTCTCTGTCCTGTTTGCATTACTGTATTTAGAATTGCCATTCGTAATGCTCTTAGTTGTTTGTGAAACCACTTTGTTTTTCATTTCAATATCCCGAATAAATTCGTAGGTGAGATAATTTACATTTAACATGTAAATTAATCCGACACCTACCCATTCTTTGAAAAGACAAAACAAAACTGAACTTCGGGTTTTTTTTGTTAAGAAAGTTGTACCCACAAAATATTTTTATCAACTTTATTTGAACCTTACCTCTGGCCAACTGACCAAATTTCTTCATTAAAATTTGGTATAGTCTTCACAATAATATTCAGCCCAGCTTTGTCGTTATTATAAGAAAGTACATTAGCACTGCCCAAAATTTACTACAAGAAGAATTTTTAAAATATATCATAAGCATTGATAATTCACGTCAGTCATCTGCAATACACCTTTTCCAGTTTGTTTAGCAGAGTAGCTTATTTTTAAGTTTACCCCTTTTCCTCTTTCATAGGAAACCATTGCTAATATTCTATAAAACATCTTTCGTCATTTCTGGCATATTGGCATATTGCCATCTCTATTACAGTAATAGATACCGAAGATAATCATTTATATCGTACATTCAATGTGTCTATCTCACACTCAAAGTTGTGACACCGAATTGAAACTCTCTGTAATATATTAATCTATATCTTAATCTTTATTTCTTATATAGCGCATTACATTACAAATAATCCCAATGCGCTTTACACTTAAAATCAACAAAGAGAAGGATGAAACATAAAATTGTTTTAAACTGACAGTAAAAAAGCAAAGTTAAAATTAGCAACATGTTATAAAAATTCATCATAAAAACTACAAAAATTATGAATAAAAAGACGTAAAAAGGTGAGTTTTCAGTTTACTTTTAAAAACATCGAATGACTGAACCGCTCGAATATGTAATGGCAGAGAATTCCTTAAGCGAGGTGTACAAATTGAGAAAGCCCTATCACCGTAATACACTGATATAAATTTACAACACTTGAATGAGAGCGAAGTGTGTGCTGAGTGTCACGGACTGTGAGCAATTCACCTAAATACTTTGGAGCGTGACCATTGAGTATCTTATAAGTGATGCTAAGAATTTTGAATTCTATCCTTTGCTTAACTGGAAGCCAATGTAATCTGTAAAGACAAGGTGTGATATGATCGGTTTTTCTTGTTCTAGTAATTTAAACGAGCTGCAGAGTTCTGAATCGTTTGCAGTTTTTGAATTTCATAAGCTGGCAGGCCAAAAAGCAAACTGTTACAATAATCTAAACGAGACGTGATGAAAGCGTGAACGAGTTTCTTGGTAGTGCTCTGATTTAAGATGTTACGAATTTTCCCTATCTTCCATAACGCATGGGAGGGTGACCTACAAACATTAACAACATGGGCCGACATACTACCGACTGTATCCATGGTAACACCAAGATTACGAACTGCGTTCGAAGGCTGTATGGTGACATCACCAATCTGTACATCACAGCGAGTTACCGGGCCGACACCTTTGAATTTAGATGAGAAATCTCTGTCTTCCCGTCATTGAGAACCAGCATATTTTCTCACATCCGCCCTCGGATATCCTCCACACAAGACTCGATAGCATCGATTGGGACCCGATCGCCCTCACAAGTGATAAGATTGGGTGTTATCTGCATACATCATACTGTTGACGATGTCGTCTAATGGTGCAACGTATAAACTTAACTGAATTGGTCCAAGGACCGTACCCTTGGGACACCCCGTTCCAGGAACAGTGCCCCCGACACAATTGACTCAACGCAGACCGATTGCGTACGACCCCGCAAATACGATTTGAACCAATCCCATACAGATTCCTGAAATACCAAACCCGTATCGCAATCTGTGAGGCATAATGTTATGGTCAATTGTGTCGAAGGCAGCAGATATATCAAGTAAATCAGAATAACATCTCTGCGTCTACCAAGAGAACGCAATACATCATTTTGCACTCTAAGTCAAAGACTCTGGGTCAAAGTTTACCATTTGATCACGTGACATACTCGTGACATATGAAGAAGGGCAGCATTTGCTTCGAAAACTACAACCATGGCGATGCCAAGTAGCGGCGATAATCATGTCAACATAGAGAGCATGAAACAAGCCTTTAACTCCAGGGAAGTCGATATAAGTGTCGGTGCAAGGTAAGCAACAATACTTATGGGTTCTACGACGATCAATTAAAAGTGAAACGGAAATAAATACAATCCGAGCAGTTGGCAACACGCTCAATCCAAAGGAATGGACCTGAAACCAAGCCCGTCTTCTTCAACACGTTGTAACCCATGCCAGTTCAAACGCAAAATAAAACGACGAGAAAAACAGACTGTTGAAGATAAAACGTAAATATAGTACAATGAAATTGTCTAACAGTGAGTGAATTGTTGCTGTATTAAAGAACCGTAATGGCGTCTTGAGCTGGTCGTCGTTGGGAGTCCCCCGGTCATTGCCCTATATGTGTGAAAAAAAGACAATTTCCAACCTCTGTACTAAGTTTTGACTTTCGATACCCAGCTGTGTTAGATTAAACTGATTCGTCACGGATTCGCTGATGATATGTATGTCCTATTACAGTAAATTAATAATTCGCTAATCCGCCGTGCCCGAAAGGTACTATATATAAGCCAACAAGATTCCTATAAATATTTTCGTCACGTATACAGGTATAATTGTTTACGCCTTTCAATCGGGTGGTACCCATAGCTTGTAAATACACAATGCGCTACAATAGTTTTCTTGAGCTTTATTAGTCCCCGCGGATGAATTCCGGCGGGGACTTATAGATTTGGTCCCGTCCGTGTGTCCGTCCGTCCGTCCGTCCATCCGTCCGTCCGTCCGTCCTCATCAACAGTTTCTCAGACACTGCTGAACCAATTTTGTTAAACTTGGCACAAAGGCAGAACACTATGACCTACAGATGCACATCGATTTATTTTGCGAAACAATCCAATATGGCCGCCAGACGGCCATTTTATTACAATTTTCTCATGTACGGAGCCATAACTCAGACAAGTTTCAACCGATTTTATTCAAAGTTGGTACAAGGACATTGACCAATGTCATAGATATGCACGTCGATTTGTTTTGTGATATGATCCAATATGGCCGCCAGGCGGCCATTTTGTTACGATTTTTTCATGTACAGAGCCATAACTCGGGCATGTTTCAACCGATTTTATTCAAAGTTAGTACAAGGACATTGACCAATGTCATACATATGCACATTGATTTGTTTTGTGATACGATCCAATATGGCCGCCAGGCGGCCATTTTGTTTCGATTTTTATGTACAGAGCCATAACTCAGACATATGTCAACCGATTTTATTCAAAGTTGGTACAAGGACATTGACCTATGTCATATATATGCATGTCGATTTGTTTTGTGATACGATCCAATATGGCCACCAGGCGGCCATTTTATTACGATTTTTTTCATGTACAGCGCCATAACTCAGACATGTTTCAACCGATTTTATTCAAAGTTGGTACAAGGACATTGACCAATATCATAGATATGCACGTCAATTTGTTTTGTGATATGATCCAATATGGCTGCTGTGCAGCCATTTTGTTACGATTTTTTCGTGTACAGAGCCTTGATTCAGGCATATATTATCTAAACTGATTTTATTCAAAGTTGGTACAAGGACATTGACCTATGTCATACATATGCACATTGATTTGTTTTGTGATACGATCCAATATGGCCGCCTTGTGGCCATTTTTTTACGATTTTCCATGTCCTGAACCATAACTCAGACATGTATCAAGCAAATTTATTCAAAGTTGGTACAAGGACATTGACTTATAGTATACATATGTACTTCGATATAAATATGTACTTTGATTTGTTTCTCGATATGGTCCGATATGGCCACATGGTGGCAATTTTGTTATGTTTTTTTTCATGTCGAGAGCCATAACTCTGGCAAGTCTCAACTGATTTTATTCAAAGTTTGTACCTGGACATTGACTTATGTCATACATATACATGTTGATTTTTTAAACAGTAAGATCAATATCGCTGTGTGGCGGCGATTTTGTCACAATTTTCTCATGTACTGAGCCATAACTCAGACATATTTCCACCAGTATCATTCAAAGTTGGTACAAGGACATTGACATATTATATTCATACATTCTCGTCAATTTGTTTCACGTCATGTAGCAGTATCATGTCAATTATTGAAGTTTCATAATTAGGCTGATATGTCAAGAAATACTGCATCAAATTTCATGAAACTTTGTACAGATGTTAAGCTCACATGATTTAATAGTAAAAAAGACATTTATCAGTGTCATTTTAATTAATTTGTAATTGCATATGTAATGAACTTTCCTAATTAGAGTGATATATCCACAAATACAACGTAAAATTTGATGAAACTTGATACAGATGTTGATCTCATAGTGTTGTAAATACTGCATTAAACTTTATGAAATATGGTACCGGTGATAATCTATTAGTGTTAGGATAGTATAAAAAATGTTTTGCAACATCCTGTCAACTAATTCCCAGTTGACTCATTTAATGACCTTTAGGATAGTGGCCTACATTGGTTTTATGTTTTTCATCACCATGGAACTCATTCTTGGCCATTGAGTGCCATCTGTATCAAAGTATTTTTATCACAGGACCTGTAATCAAAGTACCCATTAGCAAGCGGGGACTGTGTCATCAACGAGACTTGTTTGTCGAAAAGGTACCGTCTGTACCGTACGAGCTTACCTTTTTGAAATTCAAAACAGTTATATAAAGTTGTAAAAGGCCCCGAAACTCTAACTTATGATGACTTTTGTCGTTATGTTAAGTTTGTATGTCAAATGCATATTCTTGTTCTGCTTCAAAAAACGTCAAAAAACGTCACGTTGAGACATCCACTATTTAGCCTGTCAACATAGCGTGTGCATTTCTTAAATGTGCTTGTACCGTTTATATGAGGATGGATTCTATCCGGATTAGAATTCACTCTGTAACGATGGCATTGAACTCCGTACGGTACAGGCTTATCAAAACAAGCTGAATACTGTGTATCTCAAGATGCTTTGGGGAGTAGAACTGGGAATTATGGTAGACAAATACTGTACAAGTCATTGACAATGACATAGTCTCTACGTCTTGTAATTGGGAATTTGTCGGAGAAATTTCTTTTCTTGAAAGGTGGCTGACATTCCTAGTAGTTCACGTTTATTCAATAACATAATCATAAAAAACTAACACCATATTTTACAAACTGTATGCAATACATTTTAACTTAGAGTTTTTTAATTGTCATGTTGAAGGTCGGGAAATTTCAGAATCACATTCAGAGCAATTTCCTTGCAAATTTCCAGAGGTAACATTCGTTCTTGTTGTCACTTTCTCCAATACAACAATATTGTAGCCCATTGTTACATATTAAATCACCATCAACAAAGATATACGCGACTGACAGCCATATTGGATCATATTGCTTTGTCATTGTGCCAAGTTTGAAAGGCATTGGTAAAACTTTGTCTAAGTGTTGGCTGTAGACATGAAATACAGGAAACAAAATGTCCGTCATGCGGCCATATTGAATCGTATGACAAAACAAAACGACGCGTACATAAATGACATAGGGATAACCCTTGTACCCAGTTTGAATTAAATCGCGCTTGGCATCTCTGAGAAATATGCGTGAACGGACAGACGGATGGGCGGACAGACAGACAGACAGAAAGGAGGAGAGAGACAAAGACCTACGAAGTAGTAGAGGCAAAACGAGAATGCCATTGACGAATAGAGACCGATAAAAGAAAAACGACTACTGGCAAACAGAAGTATGACTTCAAAAATGCCTGAATTGCATTGATAATCATTTAGATTTTTTTTTATTTCAGAGACATATCAAGTCAAAGGTTCATGAATAGTGTCAACACAAGTAAGAGCATTGATATCCATAGGATTTCATAAGCACTGTAGATTTTGTAACCTATTTTGGAATGTGACCCTACCGTTATCGCACGATTTATTAATCCTGTTCGCCTAACCTCCTCTTATCTTCTTTCTCTCAGATCGTTTTTATTGCACGAATGTTTATTTCTTGACGTGAAACTTTGTATTCGAGAACGTGTTTCGTATTGTGTTGCCAACATGCCAAGTACTGCCGCCAGGAAGTGTCCGGTTTCAAACCGCTTAAACCCGTAAAAATTACAAATGACCTCAAAAGAGGATAAAACTGCAGCAAGTTTGAAGGAATACAGTAAAAAATTGGCCGACTAGCGGGAAATACAGTACTGTATTTCCCGCTAGTCGGCCAATTTTTTACTGTAAACCCGTGAAAATCACGGGGAACCGATTAATTGACATGCATTTATGCATGGATTAGCCATGACGTGTTCATTTGCTATGCATATATGCAGAGCGTAAGCTGGGACTCAAGACAGTGATTGTTTACTTTGGTGACAAAAAAGTCAAGTATCAGTGTCAATCCTTGAGTGAAACAAAAAATTCAAATCTTTCGTATGTAAAAATTGGAAAGAGGCTCCTCACCTAACTAACCAAAAAGATTTTGGTGCGAGTTTGTGTTTGATTCGTTTCGACAATGTGTTCCTACATTCTTGTCCGATTGTTTGTGTTAATGAAATGTTTGTTTCGCTTCGGATATTTGTAGGGAAGTTTGGATTAGTGTGTACGGTAATGTTTTGTTTGTGTGGGGAAAGCTTATGGCGAGACGCAGCCGGGCCTATGGTCTTACAATGTTGATAGAGTGGCCCTTTGACGCTTGCGTTTCGAAACTGAGTGTGGTTTCTCATCAGTCGCAGTGTAGATGCTTTCCTTAGTTTGTGTTTGTGAAAATTTATGTAAAAGGGCCATTATTTGTAACTTTTGACGAGTTTTTACCTCGGAAAATATCATGTTGGAGGCTCATATTTGTTGCAAAATTTTGTTTTACGAAGAAACAAACATGACTAGTGATGTTATAGCCACATAAAACTGCTAATTTTTGTTCAAAGGTGTTGCCCTTCCGAGCTCGTTTGTTGACGTCTGGCATGCTCAGCATGCTGGGGAGAACGCAGAGATATGGTGACGCCGCGATCACGCGAGATGTACAAGTTCACGTTTATTGCGGGATCAAAACAACATTGTGTCGTGGATTGCCAGCACAGGCGCTTCTACCTGGGTAATCTGCTAAGTAGATCGATTTTCGGCTCGATTTATCGATCCCGTAGTCGATATGCCCGCCACTGCAACCTAAATACTCACAAGGTGTGCAACACAATCACTTAAAAAACACACCACCCGATTTGTCAACTGGCCGTGCGCTCGCACAAAACATTCAGAACTACACTCTCATATACCTAGTTGGATCACAAATTTAACCATCTCCTCAAAAATCACGCCGATGAACGTGTTACTCGCATCATCTTGAAGAAATCGGCCGTGTTTTGAGACCAAGCGCAGTGAAATGTGGCCTGCAGAACGATTCTACCATATGATGTAATTTATTCCACTACTGATTGGCTAATCAACGGCCAAAACAAAGGTCATGGCAAGACGTCACTGGTGTTGTATAGTTGAACCAATCAGCAGTGGAAAAAAATGACGTCATATGGTAGAATCGTTCTGCAGGCCGCATTTCACTGCACTTGGTCTCAAAAACACGGCCCGATTTCTTCAAGATGACGCGAGTAACATATTCATCGACGTGATTTTTGAGGAGATGGTTAAATTTGTGATCCAACTAGGTATATGGGAGTGTAGTTCTGAATGTTTTGTGCGAGCGCACGGCCAGTTGACAAATCGGGTGGTGTGTTTTTTGAGTGATTGTGTTGCACACCTTGTGAGTATTTAGGTTGCAGTGGCGGGCATATCGACTACGGGATCGATAAATCGAGCCGAAAATCGATCTACTTAGCAGACTACCCAGGTAAGGAGCGCCTGTGATTGCCAGACATCTGGCTACGCAACGTGCTCGGACAGTGGACTACGACGTTAGTACCGGGCATAAGTAATGAATATTTATTTTTAAATTGCTGTAAATGGCTCGCGCAGGTGCAGAAGAATGCCAACGTTGCAATCCGCGTGTCAACAGAGTTTGTATTTCTGTCCGGACAAAAGTTGAAATTTCGTTGTTAAATCACATGTTATTAGTTGTAGGGCACGTAATGTTTCGAATAATGTGCGATTCTCTGTTATTTGACAGGCTATTCAACATGAGCCAGTGATCATTTCAATCAAAACTAACGGAAAAATCGCCAGAAGATACAGCTAATGGAACTTTAATGCATTTTAGTGGTCTTGCTCTTCGAGTAGCGAGGCAAGTATATTAATGTTTGCATGGAGGTAGGAAGAGACTTCCATGATGTTTGGGTTTCGTTGTGAGTCCGTTTGGTGGTTCGGTTTGTTTGTTATATGTAATTTACTTTTGTAAATTTTGTTTAGACTAGTGTGTCTTTTAGATTTTTTGCGGTTTGTGAACTTTTAGGCAATAAGTACCACTGCAGGCTACGGATTTTTATTTTTTTTGGTCAAGATTCTATAAGTATCATGGTCGATGTGTTTCTTGTCGTACATTTTGTTAAACAGTTCGTGTACAGTAACTTTGTTTACTGTTTGTTCTGTGTCGTCACTGTCTAGTTGAGTATAATACTGAGTGTTGCGTAATTGCTTTTTGCATTCGTGTACGTAATCTTTTGTGTTGACAATGACGATCCCGACCCTTGTCGAAGGGTTTTATGGTAATTTGTCTATTGTTGCAAGCTGGTTTATCGCGATTCTTTGGGCACGCGACATTTCTTGTTTCCTTGTTTGAAAAGATATCTCTAGAAGTGCAAGTTCAGCAGCTTCAGATAGCTTTCAAGTTCTGTGTTTTTGTTGTTCGGGGAGTCCAGCTTGATTTTTCCTTGAATGGGCGATTGTTTGTATGTCATGATGTAGCACAGTCTCACTTTGCGACCACATTTGTTAAAATCCTGAAGCAGTTTTATTCTGCTTGGTTTTGTTGGTGTCGGAATGAATTTTAGGCCTTTGCCTAGTGCTATTATTTCGGTGTTTGTTAGTTTGAGCGATGGAAGTTCTTGATGAATTTCATGTTGTTGTCGGCTTTTCTTTGGAAGATGGCTGATTTATTTCCACGGCCATTTTGTCTGTTACCGTGTTTTATCATTTTGTTTTTGATTTTTTAATGTTGTATTTCTTTTTTGTTGTGTTTACGATTTTTGTTAATTCTTATACAGCATAAACGTTGAACTCGAGAATTCGCTGTCACAGAGAATAATGGAATAAGAACTACAATTTTACCGTCGTTCGGTCGACTGAAGTAGCAGTTGGTGTTTATACAAAGAGTACAAAAGAGCGTCATGGATCTGGAGCCCGCTTTTGTTCATCAGCTAATCCCAATTAACGAGGGCCATTAGCACCTCATCGAAGTTCTCCTCCCACTAATCCAGGAAACCGTACTTGATAGTCCTACGTCATCAGCTAACGCCTCATTATGCTGATTTTATGCCATATATATCTGAATAGATAACGAGCCTGCGAAACCGAACAATTCCTTGCGGCATGTTTTCTCATGAAATTACAGTATTGCTTCTTGCTTCCGTAACACTTTTGTCAAGCCAGACTCAAAGAGGCGTCATGTAAACTTCTCTTGAACTTGCCATGCTATTTAGACTTCTATATAGGTAGTCCCTATCTTACCCTTGATCTTACCCTTGAAATGACAACAGGTCACTCATTGTCTCGGACGGCCATTTTGAACTTTGTCAAAATAAATAACGGCTTCTTCTTGGAAAATAAAGGAACAATCAACTTCATATTATGCATACTGCAGTATACAGGAAACCTTTCAAATATAAAAATAATATTGTAGTATTTTGGTAAACTTTTCTCGCCATTACCCGTGACATACTCTTTACGCATTTCAGTTAATTATATAATTTCATTTCTTAATCAAAACTGTTTGTAGGGGATCGATCACTTATAGAAATTGTTACCAATTTATAGGTTAATTTTCTTTTCGTCTTTTGTCCTATCTTTGATAATTGTTTGTACACCGTGGTAATTGCATATGTACATCTGATATAGGCCTATCACAGCATTATGGATGCATGAATTTAGTATACATTTGTCACAAATGATTGTTTGGATATTTAAAGATAATTTATAATGACTTTGATCAAGTGTCATCTTACCTGATAGTACTAAACATGATGGTTCTAAGACGCCCAGCCTATTGATTACGTTGTGTCAGAGAAACCAACTACTTTCAAGATCGTGATCAATTTTACTTCAATCAAACACATATAATGGTTCCTGTATTATAAGATGCTCTTTTAATGATAAACATGTTGTAGACTATCTAAATGTGCTGAAGGGTTATGTAATATCTTTTCATGCTATCTTCACTTACGTATCTTGGGGAATTCAATGCAATCGTAGATATCCAATCTAGGTATTTGCATCTCGGCAATTATGCAATCATGCTATTCTGGCCTACATTAAAGGTCCAAAAGACTCATGTTTGATGGACGTTAGAGACAATATAAACATGGTTTCCTTTAAATTTTGATGACTTTTAACCTGCGTTGACTTATCTTAGCATCTATCACTGGTACTAGGTTACTACAGACATCGGACCCACCACCGTACTCTACATAGATATGGCAGTTTAGGCAATAAGATACCTTAAGAGAGGACCAGTTTCAGCTTGTGCACCTAATTTACTATGCCCGGGTCCAACTCTAGGCTTTCTTAAAGACCGAGAAAGTATTTTAATCTGTTTGTGTAACAGCCTAAACTTTGCTCCGATTATTTGGAACGCTTAACCATCTTACCACTAAGTTGAGAGTTATCTCCTCTATATGAAGAAAAGGTATGTTGGGTTTATGCACATGTATAATTGTGGGTTCCTACAAGGTCTTACAACTTAGCCTTTCGTTTTTTTGTCTGGCAGTGGAAACACACCAAGCTTTCTTTCTTCTTAATAATCATGAAGCACATGCCCTTATGAAAGAGGGTGGCTAGTAAACGCTTGGTTTTCATAAAGATTCACACAACGTAAGCTTTTCTCGTCAAGTTTACGAACAAAACTGATTCAAGCCAACTAACATTCCTTGTAATTTTTTACACGGTGACGAGAATTCGACACTTTCCTGAAACCATGCTTTATGAAATGATTCCCGATAAGATCTTATGTGTTTTATTTCAGAATGCATTTTATACGTCCAAAAACCAGGTTCTCAAGAGTTTACGAAGGTAAGCTTTGACTTTGAAACATATTACACAGCAGAAGCACCTGCGATTGAAAGTCATTAGCTTTCGGGGATGTGAAACATGAGGAAGTGAAACTTACTCAAAATTAAAAGCGAAGATCCTGCATTTTTAATATTCCTAGCTATTACAAGTGGAGATAGGTATTAAAAATTTCACATTTCAGTTAACGATCTAACTGACCTGTTCCTGTTTGTGCTTTTGTGAAGTTGATTTATAAAGATTATTTCTTTCTCTGGAAATGAGAACTTATGAAAGTCATCATAGAGGCACATTCTTCCGATGTGAAAAGATATTCTAGGCAATTTCTGATCACTTTAATTCTCAAATATATTCAACATAATTATTTTCAAATAAAATATGATATGTAATTGCGCTCAGGGGGGTGAACACCACTTTTAGGGGACAGGGCCTCCATTTGCCAAATCGCGTGGTTTATCGGCCTAGCTGACAGTCTCCAGGTTATCAAAGGTCAAGTACGAAGTCCTGTCACACTTGACCCCCCGCTAGGGCCCTCACAACGCGGAAACAACCCACTCAGGGGGTAAACACCATTTTTAGGGGCTGGGAGCCTCCTTTGCCATATTGCGTGGTCCATTTGCCCTCGGTGCTGCTTCTTTGCTATTTAAAATAATTCATGATGTTGTCCTAAAGATGACTGGCAGAACAATGGATTTCTAATGTGCAAATCATACTGGCAGGGTACAGTAGAACATAATATGACATGTGTCAACAAAACATTCTGCTATTGCCATTGGGTCGTTTTATCATGCAAGGCTATTTGCAAATCTTCTGTGTTTGCATCCCATAAAGCCGACTTGCTCACTGATGGTACAGCTCTTGTCTGTCGTGGAATAACGGTCACGCAATATATATATATATATATATATATATATATATATATATATATATATATATATATATATATATATATATATATATATATATATATATATATATAATGTTTCGTAGAGACTGCAGGTGGCATACTTTGGAAGGCTAGTAATGAACAAATCAGTTTGTAAATTTCTGAAGAAAAGTTAGTTATTAAATGTTAATACTTCTTTCGTTATGTCTACTATTAATTATCCATTTATAGCCTTTTCTTTTTCATTTTGACAATTACTGTGTCCCAGATGCAGTTATATCAGTGGTCTACCGGTATATCAAACACTTTGTTGCAAATGTTGCCAAGTTGTTTTTAACATTACATACTAGTAGCAAGTACTCAGAGGAAGAAATAATATACTAATGATATAAAAAGCAGGGTGTGTTCACTGACTAGACAAGTTGTCTCACTTTTTTCAGAAGTACTCTCCCATAGGTGGAAATGAATTGAAAAACTTGGCAAATGTTTGACTGTGGCAGGTACAGACTTTTAAGGTGGGGACTACCCAATACCAAGAATATTGTCATTTTCTAGAAATCACATATGTTAGAGCTTGTTAAATGGCTGTTCCCAATCTACTTTTTGAGATAATTTACATTCAATTATCTATTACCCGTGATTTTTGAGCTCTACACATCACTCCATTGCAAATTTGACCTGTTCAAAGAAAACAACAGCCATAATGGATAAAAATATTGTTTTTTCATAACACTGTTGATTCTTAAGTATCGTCTACATGTAGTATTTCCGGTAGAAACATAATTTATGAGGTTACTCATCCATTAACAAAGATGCCACTTCATGTAATGTAATTAAAATTGAGAAAAATGCTGAGTCAGCACTTTTGCATCAGTGATTTATCAAAGAAAAACATACAGTTTGATTCTCTTTAAAAATCAAGCACGATAACATGATATTTGTTTTATATTTTTCGTTGAAAGCACCTTTCAGTGGATCATTTGTGAAAGTTCTGGGAAATTGACAATATTCCTAGTATCTTTCTGTCATTTCTCTATGTATGCAATCCTAGTTTTGCATAGGCCCCGGGTAGTGTTTCACCGTTTGCCAAGAAAAATTGCTGTTTGCATCAAACCTAGACTTATTTATTTCATTTCAAGGCAAAGCAGTCATTTTATACTTTGATTCCAGGGTACCATGCAAATCCTTTCTGTACTTTTGACAGTGGAATTTTGTGTAAATAAACATGACTACAATTAAGTTTCTCATTGATACACATGATACACACAAAGACAAGCACATAATTCAGTTAGAAATTGTCAGGTCACATAATTGGTAAAGTGCTATCTATCTTTGAAGTTTAATGGTACACGATTTCGCAGGTCTCCAGATATTTATGGAGAGTGAGATGTTACATGCACAAGTCCAGCATACATTTTCATCTGATTGATGCTGAATAACTTGCAGACTCACGGCGAAAATTGGGGAACCGAACTGCTGTTTTCTTTTGTTGTTTTTTATTTTTCAAATTTGGTCGCCATAAAACATAGTGGTTGCCACTGAAAGCAACACTCCTGAGGAATATTTCAGAACCTTTGTTGAACAGAACACTTTATCCATAACCATGAATTCACAAAATGTATGTTTAATATTTCTGCTAGTTCCATTCACAATTCAATGTTCGTAACAGAGTTCACATTTGTCAGCACTACGTTTTTATTCAAAGTTGACAGAGCATGCATATTTCACATTTTTTACAAACTTTAAAAGTCATGATGCGCATATTTTCAGATGACAGGAAACAAAACATGTTAATTTGTTTTTTGGCCTTTTCTGCCAGCCTTCACTGAGAAATCCTTGATCATACAAATCAGAACAAATGGGATTCTACAATAATAATATCTTTACACAATCTGTGAGCCTACCAAAAATTCGCCTTGATTCATACTCAACGAGATCACGTCTTGAACTACAGCAAATTGTTGTGTACACGGATGCTATGGTCAATATTATTGATGTATTGATGCACATGATCTTCTAGATGCACATACAGAAATATTGGAAATCAACCCTACTTTAAACATAGGAGCTAGCAAATTTGTAAGTTTTTTCACCAGGTATTTTTGACAGCCATGCATAATTTTATAGATCAGGACTTCTGGGCAAATATTTTATTGATGTTTTTTTCCTTAGCCGCCCTAAAAGATTGTGGTATTTTTGTCTGGCCCCCTATTTTTCTTGGGGAAAATGGGTGGCCCCCTGAAAATCCTCCAGCCCCACCCCCCTGGAAGTAAATTCTGAACATTCCCTAAGGCTGTTATTGTAATTCTCCCGTGGCTGTTATGGTTAGTTAAACGTGGTTGCCATATTACGTTTACTGTGCTCAAGGTTCTATGTTACCCCAAGCTGTTGTGCTATGCCCCCTGTGGTTGTTCTTGTAAGTAACAATGGCTTTTATGGTGAATCACTCGTGGATGCTATACATCTACTGTGGTCGTTATGCTACGTCACCTGTAGGTGTTATGCTATGCATATGCCACTTGTATCAGTTATGATAAGCCACATGTTGCTCTTATTCTAGGTCACCCGTGGTTGTTATGTTACATCAACGTACTGTGATTGTTATGCTTTGCCACCTGTGGTTGTCAGAGTTTATATGAATGTCACCTTTAGCAGGTTGTAAGAGCTTTCCTGTAGAGCTTCGTGACTGCTTAGGATGTGATCTGACAACGTTTTGGCCATCTGACGTAGTACTGGGCAATCATTCTGGGTGAAGATCACAAGCCGATATAATGAGAACACTCCACATTGTTGAGCTACCATTAGTATTTTCCGCTATCCAAATCGTGAAACAACGAAGTCTACATAAAAGACTGTTTCTAAAACAAACCTAGTTTATCAATCTGTTTTAACAAATAGTGTTGTCGCATCTTGACTATTTGCTGATGGTGTTAAAAAAGGAGTCAGCAAGCAGGTTTCTATTAAGGCAAATCGTTATCTTCACATAATAGCATAATCAAGATAACATCAACTGTAGTAAATTTGTGTGCGTATTTCTACAATCGTTTTCAATCGTACTTTTTTTCCAAAATAGTTGACTGAAGTGAGAAAATACATATTCTTACAAGCACATTAATGTCACATACGTTGGAAATATTGGCGAAAGACTTAGCCGTACCCTTGCAAAATATGGCTGGTATGATTTCAAAATGTTGCAGAGTGCATTCAGGCACCGAAAGAGTGTTTTGAAATATCAGTTGATATATAATATATTTTTCTTTTAGTTTGGTGAAACTGAAACAATCTCAAACAACTCTGACCCAGACTTCATATGGAAATTCAGAATCTGTTATTTCTATGAGGATTACAAACCTTGAAATTTGACTTGTAAGTTCACACGCATTTTCTTAGTCTATATTGTACCTTATTATATCGTGATATACAGTGTGCCTTTTTAGTGTACCATGGATGGTGCACCTTCAAGATCAGAAAAAACACTGTCGACGACTCAGAAAACATTGAACCAAATAATATTACGGAATGTCCTTTGAATGTTTTGCTTGCCATCACAAGAAACGTGTTGCATCATTTCAATCTTACTCGAATCTCGAATATTTCTTTGTATTTATGTAGGCATTAGATTCAGACACCAAAAGAATCACTTAAACGAGTAGAGAACGGTTTCATATTAAAACAAATTCAGCAAATCATGATATAAGGCAGTCGTCTATGTCGATGTGGTTTAACAATATTGTGGTGAAATACAGTTTCAAGAACAAAATGATGTCATTTTAAATGTTAATTTAGGAGTTACATAACAAATTCTTCTTTCCTGTCTCGAATGAAAGACCATAATAGTAACAAACTTTTTATTCTTAACCAGGTGCAATTGTAGTGGCAAGTCTACAAAAGTAAGTGCAAATCTGCCTTTGTCCCTAGTCTGTCTGTCTACCTATCTGTCTCTTTCTCCTATATCTTTATCGATGCCTCATGAGGAAATTACGCAACCACTTCTATTAATGACAAAGGTGTTCGTAAGTTCATTTCAAGTGTGTGCTTAATATGATTTAGATGAGTACATCTGCGGGGCGGTAGTAAAAAAGAATTGGCATAGGCGTTCGCGCCTAAAATTCCTTTCGTGTACCAATACTATTATGACATCGACAGGCCTATTACTGATCACTTCCCTCGTCATCATTACATTAGTCACGACTTGTCAAGTGTGGAAATCATTCTGCTGCCTTTTCAACGCCGGGAGTATATTGGTTATCTACATTTTAATTATTTTGCAGGATATTATAGGCGAAGTAACATGTTCGTTGGCAGACATTGTCATTAAGGAGAAACTTGAACGACAGCTTACGTGAGTGTCGATAGAATTTGGCGTTAATCACACCGTATGTTGCCTATAGTAATATACGTTTTACTTGCTATAAATATGAAGGGTTGCGAAAATGACGTTTTAGAGAGGGTCTTGAATCTTTGAATCATACGTTTGCCTCTGTTGTTTATGTGTTATTTGAATTTATGAACTTCTAGTGGTACATTTAGATTGAAGATAATGTATGTGCGACTAATACCTACATTAATACTTGGAGAGAGGAGGAGAGAGAGAGGAGAGATGAGAGAGAGAGAGAGAGAGAGAGAGAGAAGAGAGAGAGAGAGATGCAGCCATACCCGAGATGAACAGACAAACAGGACAGGCCGACACACAAAACGAACGCAGACAGACAGGCAGACACTTGACATACAAACCTATTAGATGGCTCCTTGCAATAGTTCTCATGCTTTATATCATGCATAGCAATGTGGAGCTAAGAACAGGACTTAATTGTTTCCAACATCAGGTTTTTTAAAAACAACAAAAAAAGCTACACTGGATAGAAAATGGCAGATAGGACAAAAAGCAAAAAAAATCACAGGAGAAGGAACACGGAAGGAAGCAGTACCAGACGTACCATTTCCTTTTCAGTCGATAAGTGTTTCATTCTTAAAGGCAAATATTATGCTCAACTTCTTTGATTTTACTAAATTATAAATATCCAAATGGTTAAATTCCAATGAATATATATTTTTGCAAGGATGAGAAGATGTTCTACAAGAATATCCTTTTATTAAAATCATCACCAAAATGACTGACATGACATTACGTTGCATATCAATATTGAAAACGTCGAAAACATATAAAGGGAATTCTCTCCAGAATGCTCCAACGATTTGACAAAAAAACAGAAACTATGTAAAATAGAGTCAACAGTATAAGGGAGAAAACGACTGAGCTTAGTTCACTTACAACTTTACAAATTTTCTCAAATGACATTTTCGAAAATATTTCTATGTCAAGGTTGGAACTGACAATTTTGCGGTTTTGATTCAATAATGGTGCACTTATATGGGACGCAGAAAATTTTATTCCAAATTTTTACATAAAACTCGCGAAATGTCTCGGCCCCGAAATTCATAGTCTTTTCTGTCATAGTGACAAAATCTTTCAATATTGTTTCATGGATAAATTCAGAAGAATCTTTGTTAAATACATTAATGTGAAATTTTGAATGGCACGTGTATAAAGAGTAAGACATCTTCACAGTATATTTCTTATGTATTCTATATGTAATTAAATTGATTTGCACATCTTGTATAATACAAAAAGCATTGTGTTTCATGGCTAAACGACCAGTAAAGAAATCTGTCAAAAATTAACATTATTAAAATTAAAAAAAATTAACACAAGGACTTTCTAAGTTCGATAATGATAATATTTGATGATTCATCTAATCTTTGATACCGAGCTTGTGTCCTAAGCTTTCAACAATGTTTACTCTGAGTATAAAACATCAATCTTCACCATTTTTCATAGTCTTAAATGTACGTGTGTTTTTCTTTAAGGCGCAAGGGAAAAGAAGGCCAGTTTGGAAGTCTAATTTTGCGTGCCATCACAGTAGGAGATTGCAAGGTGAGAATGAAAACATCTTCAGATCTGTTTCGTTTAGCATGAATTTTACCGAGAAAAAGGGGTAACTTTGAAACCTTTGTCATTATTGATCTTTATTTTTTCGCCTGTTTTCAGGAAAGAATGACACTTAAATGTTGTACATTACAATAAATGAAAGACATAACATTCTTTAAGTCGACAATAAAGGAAATATACAATCATGACAAATTTCCTTCAAGTACTGAGTTAATATGTAATTAAGACAAGCCTTCTAAAAAACTATCAACACATTCTATTTTTCTCAAACATGTTGGTAAAGTGTTAAAATAATTGGCTCCCGTAACCTCAATTGAGCTTTAAAAACTCAGTTTCAGCTCTTAAAATGTCATGAAGGATGATATTCACTAAAACAATTGCATTAACACTGTCTGGTTTAAATTTTCTGGTCGCCTTAAATACAAAACTCAGTCTGTTTAATTTAGTTTGGAGGTAAAAGATGATCAAATACGTTACCTGTGCATCGCAAATTACAAAGCTTGGAGTACTGACAGAGACAGTGTTAAGATAATAAGAAATACAAATTCGATAATAATCCAATGTATTCAAATCCAATGTTATCTAGAATAACGATTTTATATTGGTATTGTAGGATCATCGTAAAGAATTAATCGAACTGAACGTCTTTATATATGCTTCAGACCTTGCACTCGATTTGGTGTCCGAAATATGAGAACAATAACACAGAAAAGGTAGAATAAAGCGTCTTTCCATAACATAGTGTAAGGAAACTTTTCACTCTCGATAACATATTTTCTAGACTTACATTCAATGTACCGCATATGATCTACCAAGCCAAGAATGATGTAGCATGACATCAAGTAGTTTTCGCCCTTGAGAAAATCTAAGGTTACATTGTTTACAGAAACAGGCAAAACACTGCATATGCAAAGTACGATCGCTTTTGTGCAGACGTTAATAACATTCATTTGGTGTTTTGATTTGATTAACACGAACTCTATTTGTTAAGGACAACTGACAAATAATCATGAGATATTTATTCATCGAAGTTGTAATTTCGTGAACATTTTTTTCCAGGGGCATACATAACAGTGTCATCAGCAACTTTCGCTGTGACAGTGCAATATATCTACAGGTGTGCGCTGTGATGGCTGGTCCTAAATCAGCTCTGACAGTTTTCCTGATTTTTTCACCGATTGATTTGTGTCTGATATCACCATATAGTCCGTGGGCTGGAGGGGCCTACCGTGCACTCCCCATAAACCTACTACATGGGTATTTTTTTTGTTCTTTGGGATCTGCTGGACTAGAAAAAGATGTTAACATTGGATATTTTGGGATGCACTACCTGTCTGCACTGGTTTTTGATTTGTATGTACCGCAAAAAAATGACGAAAAAATGGGTAGGGGTTAGGGGTACTATATCCTCCTCTAAATTGAGTAAACTAGCATGAAATAGCACAAACCTACATTTTTGGAAAGCTCAGATACTGTTCTTTCTGAGAAACACCAATTGTAGCAAAATTAATTGTGTGTACATACAATAGGACGACTTTAAAATGAATTTTTTTGACAATTTTGAAATTTTTTACCCAAAATGCCATGTAACAATTGTGATTTACTTTTTATTAAGCAAAATTTTGACAACTTTTTGATGTTTAAATTATTATTGCGACATTTTAAACAAGGAAAAAAGTGTTAACATCAGATATTTAACTATACACTACTTCTCTGGAGTCAATTTTCAACTGCGTGTATCTTTATGGGCTGTGCAAAAGCTAGGGTAGAGGTACAACATTCTTTCCTTGATGAAATAAATTGGCTTGAAATGCCATACAACTTACAGTTTTAGAAAGCTTAGATACTGGTCTTTCTAAAATGCATAAGGTTTTAGTAAAAAAATATAACGTCATAGAATTGGATAGATTTAAATCAATTTTTTCTGGTAATTCAGAATTTTTAACCGGAAGAAAATACGATAACTATGTTTCCTCCCAATGGAGCAAATTAAACAGATTTATGAATGTTATTTACTAATTGCTGAAGAAGTAAATAAATGTCAAAATTTGGTATTTACAATGCATTATTGTCGCTACTCACTAAAATTGCAAGTTTTTTTGGTATATCGTAAATGGGCATTTTATTGTTATGCAATGAACTAATGCACAGCCCTAAAAAGAAGACTTTAAAACGCGCACACATAGTCATATTGCCAGTTTCTCCGTAAAGTAAATAGATTGTTGATGACTGTCTATTATTATAATTTACTTTTTAAAATATTTTTTATAAAATAATTTTGATAAGAACGTATTTGGAAAATTGTCTATGCCTCCTTGTCTTTTATTATACAGCAAGCATTACTAACAATCTATTAGGCCGTGGCTAGAGGGGGCGTCTACGTGCACCTTCCCCCCACCCCAACCCCATAGGATAACAAACCTGTATTTTTCAGAAGCCTTGGGATCCCTAGAATAAGAAAAACGATTTTAACAGACAAAATATAGGGACTCAATAGCTGATACGGTCATGTTTTTAAGGGTACCGCAAAATCACGATTTTGTGACTCACATGGATTTTTGTCAAACCTGTCTTCATGTACGTCATCTGCTGAGCTTACTGTTTAACATGACCTGGCTTATGGGCTATCACTAGAAAAGTGATTGATTCTTCTTGAAAATGGTATATAGTAATATCCAATATCTTCTATAGTTTTCATGAAATAGGGCTATAATTTACCCCATACCCCAAAGTTTATATCGCAAATTACTGTCAAAACTAATCTAAATTATACCAATTATTTACCTAGAAATAATACAAAGGGCAATGCTGTGTATTAACTTTGTGTTATTTGCTACAGGTACATGTTAGAAACCTGAAATAAACTTTTGACAGAAAAAATATGGGATCCCTAGCTGTAACAGTCATATTTTGAAGGGTCCCGCAAAAGCACAGTATTACTGAATCACATTCGTTTTTGGTAAACCTGTCTTCTTGCAAGTCTTCTGCTGAGCTTATTTTGAACATAACGAGGCATATGCGATATCATTAGAAAGTTAATTTACTTTTCTTTACAATGATATATCGCAATATGCAATATCTTGTATAATTTTCTTGAACTGAGACCAAAACTTACCCCATACCCGAAAGTTTTATGTCGACTCGCAAGCTACAGTCAAAACTAATCTCAAATTCCACCAATTATTTTCCTAGACACTTTACAAAAGGCAATACTTTGTATAAAATATATTTTATTTGGTACAGGGATATGTCAAAAATATGAGTTAGACTTTTAACAGACAAAATATTGGGATTCAATGACTGTTACTGGCATGTTTTGAAGGGAACCGTGAAGTCAGAGTATTACCGACTCGTATATGCTTTTGTTAAATGTGTCGTCTTGTAATAAGTCATCTGCTGAGCTTACTTTTTACTATAGCCTAAATTATGGGCTGCCATTTGAAAGACAATTTATTTGGCTTTAAAATGACATATTGTAATATACAATATCTTCTATGGTTTTCATGAAATAGGACCAACCTTAACCCATACCCCAATGTTCTATGTCGTAAATTACTGTCAAAACTAGCATTTAATTTCGATAAATTATATAAAAAAGACAAACTTTGTATGAAACTATTTTATTTGTTACAGAGACATTTCCAACTATGAAAGATACCATTAACAGGATAATTATTGGGATTTAATAGCTGTTAGCATCATGGTTTGAAGGATACCAGGATATGTTTTATGAAATTTATTAAACTGGTTTCCATGAAATTTATCTGCCAACCTTTATTATCCGTAACCCAGATTGTAGGGTATCATTACAAAGATTTTATCACTCTTATTTTAGCAAATCATAAAGTGCATTATCATCTTAATTGTAATGAATGGCAAAAAACTCATCACCCAGCCCTTAGTTTTATTTGCAAACTACATCTGTTCTAAAACTTTGCAGTTTGCGAATTTGGGATATGGGGTAAATTTTGGTCCTATTTCATGAAAACCATTGAAGATATTGCATATTACAATATATCGGTTGCTTTTAGGCAAAAAATTGTCTTTCAAATGATAGCCAACAATATAGGTTAGAGTAAAAAGTAAGCTCAGCAGATGACTTACAAGATGACACATTTAACAAAAACACATACGAGTGGGCAAGACAGTGACTTTACGGTATCCTTGAAAACATGACAGCAACAACCATTCAATCCCAATATTTTGTCTGTTAAAATTCTATCTCATATTTGTCACATGTCTCTGTAGCAAATAAAACAGATTCCATACAAATCATTGTCTTTTGTAATATGTGTAGGTAAAAGTTTGGTAGATTTTGAAATCAGTGGTGATAGTAATTTGCAATATAAGCTTAGGGTATTGGGTAAGTTTTGGTCTTATTTCCTGAACACTAAAGAAGATATTGTATATTACAATATGTCATATCAAAGAAAAAAATACCCTTTTAATGATATCCCAATAGCCAACTTAGGTAAAAAATAAACTCAGCAGATGACTTACAATGAGACAGGTTTAAAAAAAAACCCATTGCGAGTTGGCAATACCGTGATTTTGTGGTACCCTTCAAAATATTACTGTTACAGCTACAGCATCACAATATTTTTTCTGTTAAAAGTTCGTTTCAAGTTTCTAACATGAACCTGTAGCAAATAAACTAAATTTAATACAAATCATTGCCCTTTGTATCATGTTCCGGTAAATAGTTGGCAGAATTTGAGATTAGTTTTGACTGTAATTTGGAACATGAAACTTTGGGGTATTGGGTAAGTTGTGGTCTATTTTATAAAAACTATAAAAGATATTGCATATTGCAATATATTATTTTAAAGAAGAGTAAATCAACTTTCGAATGATGCCCAACTTGCCACATTATGTTAAATGTTATGTAATTGTACTTAACGCATTGTTTCCGACACGCCAAGTAAGATTTAGAAAAATCAGTTCGTCGTAAGCTTTGAAAGCAGAATGTTATGATCTACTAGGTCAAATGCTTTACTCTAATCTAAAAGCATGGCGCCAATCATATTATGCCAACTCCCTGTGATAATGACCCAAATTTTACCAGTTCCCGTGGCATATATCAGCATAGGCATTATTTGTAAGCTTATCACGTCAGACACACGATGAAGCACTACAAATGTCACTAATGCTGATATGACACAAGGAACAATCGTAATAGAGTAATATACCCAAGAGTTAACATGTAGCCATCTTTCTTACAAACTTGTACTTCAAGGTCACACCAGAGAAAGACTTGTCTCTACATTCAAACGCGCTTTTGGCAGGTATCAAGCTTGTTGATAAGTATGATGATATCTCTCTTCGACGACTGATTGCTGATGGCATCAGTGACATTAGTCTTTAGCTGGTGACTATTACCTGTTTATTCTCAGGAGAGAGTTGTTTTCACAGGGAGTTTGCATAGGTTCAAAGTCAGAAGAAGGGTAAAGAAAGCTGAGTTTTAGGGCAAATGTCAGTATGCCGACGCAAATATTTATTTGCAGGAGCCTCAGGCCTATATTGAATTGCACAAGAAATTAACTAAATAACGCAAATATTGTAAGTAAGCACTTAGAGTAAGAAAAGTTTTCGCGTTATAACCTTGGAATAGATAATGATGTCAAGTACTAACTTATCACAATTTCAACTGTCCGTCCCTTTTATAAATTGATACTCCCTTGCCATATGGTGAAGGTTTAGTTGAGTGAAGGACAAGACTGATTGTTGACCGCTGACTGTAGCAGCTCCAGGGAAGCGAAGTTAATAGCGCCAGTTCAGTCTAATTTACGGATTGGAAGAAATTCTTAGTGTGCTCAGCATTGTTTCGGTTGACATGTACTATGTACCCTAAGACATTAACTTGGTAGACTGGTGACTTTGATGGCACAAGACATGTGCAGGCGACACTTCAGCAGTAATAGAACTGACAATATACATTATCACTAACGACAGAAAGAGCAGTTACAGAATCGACAGCAGTGACAAAAAAGCACGTCGCAAAGTTTACGGCTGTCGGTTTGATTCTTTTTTGTACAATAATCGCAACCAAAGGGTCTTGGGAGAAGTCTTAAATTATCTCTTTTGTAACCATCGTATTCTCTACCCAGGGTTGATAGTTCTACTGGTGGGCAGAATTGTCCCCGAGGCTGTCTTCCGCCCAGCGATGTATTCATTGCTTCGCTTCGATAAAGTTTGTGTGCGATGTATGATAGTGTGTGTACGAGCGTGAGTGCTTCACGAACTCCACAACGTGTGGAGAGGGCGCAGTCAGAATTGTAACATCTTAGCTCGGTTATTGAACCAATCTTTTTGAGATTGGGGATTTGGCCAAGCGGTTTTGTCTGTGTCTTCTCCGCTTGGTGATACGGTACCGTACGTTGTGAGTTCGAACCCGATTGAAACCATCGTATTTTTTGCATTCGCAGGATGAAGTTACCTTTAAGTGCATGGGTAAGGGGCTCCCAAAAATGGATACATTCGGGTCAGCCGATCCGTATTTGATCTTTTTAAGGGAAATTAAACTTAAACAGGGAGGCCAGTAAGTTTACCTTTTAAAACAATCTTATCTCATTGAAACGGTTTTAAAATAATATATTACATAACAATGAAGTAATGTACATCATTTACATTCATTCTGAAACATCCCTAATTTGTAAAGCCATTGTTTCGCAAAGTTCATATTGTGGTGGTCTGTTCCGTACTTAACCTTTGTGCCTAAGGTTGAATATTAGTCAAAACTTTGGTCAAGATCTTGACCAGACCAGACAAACCATATGTCGTAATTTGTGTGTGTGTGTGTGTGTGTGTGTGTGTGTGTGTGTGTGTGTGTGTGAGAGAGAGAGAGAGAGAGAGTGTGTGTGTGTGTGTGTGTGTGTGTGTGTGAGAGAGAGAGGAGAGAGAGAGAGAGAGAGAGAGAGAGAGAGAGAGAGAGAGAGAGAGAGATGGAGTGAGTGTGTCCTTTCGATAATGAAAATAAACTAGCCGAAAACACAATGTTTATTATTGTACTTGGGCCTCAGCCCATGTACATTTGTTTCATTCCGTGGGAAAAAACTGTAAGGTATAACCATTTCTGGCTGAGACCAGGGAGGGCAAAATGTATTGGCTTCATCTTTCTTGGCATAATAAATGGCGTAATGATGTTAACTGAATGGAAGTGCTGCTCTCAGCCAGTCTTGAATAAGTGAGATGTGAATATAAATGCTTCTCTATCTGAGTTTTTGCCACAAAATCTTCTGAATATAATCAAAATGTGCATCGAAATGCAACAATTAATGCACCCTCCGTTTCCTAGGCGATGGCACGACCCTTGCTACACCCACTGGACGAGCCAAAGTGGGAGGGGTAATTTCGGTTTGGTCGAACAGGAGGGCTCGAGACCAGAATTTAACATTTAAACTTGAAACATGTTTAATCACTGACAAGATGTGGATTAGTGTTAATCAAAGAGAAAGTTTGAAAAGGAAAGGTTTTATATCCCGGACACAATGAAAAACATTACGACTGGAAACTGTACCCCCGGTGAGAATAGTAATGCCCACAGCGATGGAGAACACTTATCCTTGAGCTGAGAAAACCAGACCATCATTTCGAAATAGAGCTGCAGATTCGAGAAGCTCGTTAAAAATAGCTAGGTACACCCCAAAAGGGGTGGTTTCGAGTCTTGAGGGCAAATTTCGCCTCCTTCATTTAGAAATCGTACGTTTGTTTTTCCAGGGGAACACATCATTTGACACAAAATTTGCATGAAAAGGGGTCGCCAGTAAGCACGTGGTCAAATCTGGCATAAGAAACAATATGAAATGTTGGGTAAAGCCAGTCCAAAATAAACTGATTTGAACTTTTGTGTTTGTAATTTATACCACTGCAGTAACATGACTTTTTTTTGACAACATCACACAATGTAATACGTTTGAAACTGAATACTCCGACGTATTCTGTGTCCCCTTTGCTAAAAAATACGGTATGCCGATTACCATGTAAGGAGATGATGACGTCAAGACAGATTTGTAGTGCGTTTGGTCTTGGATGGTGCACGAAGTTTTGTCGAGGTAGCTTGTGTATTTATTTCCTAAATGGGAGATATTAGGGTCGATCTAGAAGAAGGCCGAAAAATGTTATGATACTCTAAGCGAGCTGAACTCCAATGCGAATGGTTGGATAATTTGGAGGATGTCTAGACTGATCTCGTCTCATTAAGATTATTTGGCGGTCAGTATTGAATTTCAACTGCGTCACAAGTTTGCGTCGAACGGTCAACGAACGATATTTTAGAAATCTGGAGACATGGCACATCGCAGTTTTATTTTAGTATTTTATATTTTACAAAAGATGTAAGAAGCAATGATTTTGTTGAAAATTCTGAAAAAAATATAGGAAGATTTGATCGCGAACACATTTTCACTTGGGGTCAACTAGCCCTGCGTACGATGCTGTGTGTTCCGCTACAGTAACCGCCCCGCTCACCACAGCCCTGCAAAGACCCGTACGTTGGGTCGGTGACTTCAAATCCATTTGGGACTTGACGTAAAAAGCCAAATTACTGCCGAAATTCAGCGTTCTTGGGCCCAAGTCGTATCCCAGCCTACCTCAGCTACTCGATCGCTTCCAAAATGACAGTCTTTTATTCACTTCTCGTAAATAACCGTCGATGTCGGCAACTCTCTCGCTGGCCCTGCGTACGATGCTGTGTGTTAGCTGTAGCACATAGCATCGTACGCAGGGCTAGGGGTCAACATGGGGTCGCAGCCATGTTGCCTCAAAACTTATTTCTGTCTGCACTCAAAACTCAAAAATGTCGCATATGAACCTGAAAATCGATGTAATTTTGTCAAACTTCGGCGAAATTTCAGCCTATAGACAAAATTTCATCTAGGTAAGGTAAATTTATTGAAATTTGATCGACAAATAATCCTGAGCTTGAACGTGACAGCTCGCCTTCTCCGGGAAGTCATGCATCCGGCCAGCTGCCCATATGGCTGGGTGCATGAGATTGTTTTCAAGCGACGGCGGCAGACCGTACGGGGCTCTGGATATGAACCTACCGCCGGTGTAGCTGTAATAACTGTTGCGTTGTTTTTAATCACCACGGACGAAGTCCGAGGGGACTTATAGGTTTGGTCATGTCCGTGCGTCCGTCCGTCCGTTCACGCCTAGTACCCAACCCCATACAGATGCACGTCGATTTGTTTCACAATGCTATCAAATTTGGCCGTGTTAGAGGACTTTTTAGTTTACACCTCCATAGACTCCCATGTATAAGGCAGTTCTCCATAGATTCGCATGTATGATGCCAAGAAAAATAAAAATTTAGTTTCTCATCGTATTCATATTGCCTAAAGGATGCAGTGACACAGTTTTTTTGTCCCCACGGATAAAGTCCAGGGGGGCTTATAGATTGGCTAATATCCGTCCGTGAGTCCATCAGTGAGTCCATCGGTTCACGCAGATATCTCAGACATTTTGACAAAATATCATGTGACCTTGGTGACCTTTGACCTGAAATATACATTATTGTCCATAACTCAGTAACCACAAGTGCTAAACCTTTCGTATTTGGTATGATGGGACACCTTATGACGCCACATATTGTACCCCATTAATTATGTGCATATCTAATTATGAGCGAGCCAATAGAGCAAGAGGTCTGATTTCTGGTATAGATATAGGATAAGTTAACAATATAATTTGTTTGACAAAACTTCACGTGACCTCAATGACCTTTGACCTCAAATATACATATTTGTCCACAACTCAGTAACCACAAGTGCTACACCCTTCATATTTGGTATGAAAGGACACCTTATGACACCATATATTGTACCTCATTAATTATGTGCATATCTTATTTTGAGCGAGCCAATAGAGCTAGAGGTCTGATTTTTGGTATATAGGAATAACTTAGCAATACAATTATTATGACAAAATGTGACGTGACCTCAATGACCTTTGACCTCAAATATATATATTTGTCCACAACTCAGTAACCACAAGTGCTACATCCTTCATATTTGGTATGATAAAGACACCTTATGACACCACATATTGTACCTCATTAATTATGCGCATATATAATTTTGAGCGCGCCAATAGAGCTGGAGGTCTGATTTTTGGTATATAGGAATAACTTAGCAATACAATTATTTTGACAAATGTCACGTGACCTCGATGACCTTTGACCTCAAATATATATATTTGTCCACAACTCAGTAACCACAAGTGCTACACCCTTCATAAATGGTATGATGGGACACCTTATGACACCACATATTGTACCTCATTAATTATGCGCATATCTAATTCTGAGCAAGCCAATAGAGCTGGATGTCCGATTTTGGTATATAGGGATAACTATAGGGTAGAAATCTAAATATGCCCATCTAAATATTAGACATCTACCATCGAGAACAAAAGAAATTTGCTGTAATTTGAATATTTAAGGAGTTTAAGCAATTCCCGCTATAAATAAAGAACCCCTGCCTCAAACTCCACAAAAGTTGCTAGACATATTTTGCCGTTGTCATGCATTGCTTCGTTTAATAACCAGTTAATCAAATGCCTCATTGACAGGAGGAAATTCAAGACCATATTTGAATAGTAGTATATATTGTCCTCAAAATTACTCTATCACGGCCCAAGTACTCATTGCCTTCAGCAATACTGCCTTGTTATTATTATTATTATTATTATTATTATTATTATTATTATTATTATTGTACTTGGGCCTCAGCCCAAGTACATTTGTTTTCATTCCGTGGGAAAAAACTATAAGGTATAACCATTTCTGGCTGAGACCAGGGAGGGCAAAATGTCTTGGCTTCATCTTTCTTGGCATAATAAATGGCGTAATGATGTTAACTGAATGGAAGTGCTGCTCTCAGCCAGTCTTGAATAAGTGAGATGTGAATATTAATGCTTCTCTATCTGAGTTTTTGCCACAAAATCTTCTGAATATAATCAAAATGTGCATCGAAATGCAACAATTAATGCACCCTCCGTTTCATAGACGATGGCACGACCCTTGCTACACCCACTGGACGAGCCAAAGTGGGAGGGGTAATTTCAGTTTGGTCGAACAGGAGGGCTCGAGACCAGACTTTAACATTTAAACTTGAAACATGTTTAATCACTGACAAGATGTGGACTAGTGTTAATCAAAGTGGCAGCGTGAAAAGGAAAGGTTTTATATCCCGGACACAATGAAAAACATTACGACTGGAAACTGTACCCCCAGTTGAGAATAGTAATGCCCACAGCGATGGAGAACACTTATCCTTGAGCTGAGAAAACCAGACCATCATTTCGAAATAGAGCTGCAGATTCGAGAAGCTCGTTCAAAATAGCTAGGTACACCCCATAAAGGGGTGGTTTCGAGTTTTGAGGGCAAATTTCGCCTCCTTCATTTAGAAATCGTACGTTTGTTTTTCCAGGAGAACACACCATTTGACACAAAATTTGCATGTAAAGGGGTCGCCAGTAAGCACGTGGTCAAATCTGGCATAGAAAACAATATGAAATGTTGGGTAAAGCCAGTCCAAAATAAACTGGTTTGAACTTTTGTGTTTTGTAATTTATACCACTGCAGTATCATTACCTTTTTTGACAACATCACACAATGTAATACGTTTTGAAACTGAATACTCCGACGTATTCTGTGTCTCCTTTGCTAAAAAATGCGGTATGCTGATTACCATGTAAGGAGATGATGACGTCAAGACAGATTTGTAGTGCGTTTGGTCCGGATGGTGAACGAAGTTTTGTCAAGGTAGCTTGTGTATTTATTTCCTAAATGGGAGAGATTAGGGTCGATCTAAACGAAGGCCGAAGAATGTTATGATACTCTACGCGAGCTGAACTCTAACGCGAATGGTTGGATAATTTGGAGGATGTCTAGAATGATCTCGTCTCATTAAGATTATTTGACGGTCAGTATTGAATTTCAACTGCGTCACAAGTTTGCGAAATGAGTATTCCGTCGAACGGTCAACGAACGATATTTTAGAAATCTGGAGACATGGCACATCGCATTTTTATTTTAGTATTTTATATTTTACAAAAGATTTAAGAAGCAATGATTTTGTCGAAAATTCTGAAAAAAATATGGGAAGATTTGATCGCGAACACATTTTCACTTGGGGTCAACTAGCCCTGCGAACGATGCTGTGTGTTCCGCTACAGCTAATCGCCCCGCTCACCACAGCCCTGCAAAGACCTGTACGTAGGGTCGGTGACTTCAGATCCATTTTGGACTTGACGTAAAAAGCCAAATTACTGCCGAAATTCAGCGTTCTTGGGCCCAAGTCGTATCCCAGCCTACCTCAGCTACTCGATCGCTTCCAAAAATGACAGTCTTTTATTCACTTCTCGTAAATAACCGTCGATGTCGTCAACTCTCTCGCTAGCCCTGCGTACGATGCTGTGTGTTAGCTGTAGCACATAGCATCGTACGCAGGGCTAGGGGTCAACATGGGGTCGCAGCCATGTTGCCTCAAAACTTATTTCTGTCTGCACTCAAAACTCAAAAATGTCGGATATGAACCTGAAAAATCGATGTAATTTTGTCAAACTTCGGCGAAATTTCAGCCTATAGACAAAATTTCATCTAGGTAAGGTAAATTTACTGAAATTTGATCGACAAATAATCCTGAGCTTGAACGTGACAGCTCGCCTTCTCCGGAAGTCAGGCATCCAGCTGGCCATACACAGTTGCCCATATGGCCAGGTTTATGAGATTGTTTTCAAGCGACGGCGGCAGACCGTACGGGGCTCTGGATATGAACCTACCGCCGGTGTAGCTGTAATAACTGTTGCGTTGTTTTTAGTGCCCACGGACGAAGTCCTGGGGGAGTTATAGGTTTGGTCATGTCAGTCCGTCCGTCCGTCCGTTCGTGACGCAGATATCTCAGACATGCCCTGGTCAATTTCTTTCAAACTTTGACAAGAATAGTACCCAACCCCATACAGATGCACGTTGATTTGTTCACAATGCGATCGAATTTGGCCGTGTTAGAGGACTTTTTAGTTTACACCTCCATAGACTCCCATGTATAAGGCCAAGAAAAATAAAAATTTCTCATCGTATTCATATTGCCTAAAGGATGCAGTGACACAGTTTTTTGTCCCCACGGATAAAGTCCAGGGGGCTTATAGATTGGGTCATATCCGTCCGTGAGTCCATCAGTGAGTCCATCGGTTCACGCAGATATCTCAGACATTTTGACAAAATATCATGTGACCTTGGTGACCTTTGACCTCAAATATACATTATTGTCCATAACTCAGTAACCACAAGTGCTAAACCTTTCATATTTGGTATGATTGGACACCTTATGACATCACATATTGTACTCCATTAATTATGCGCATATCTAATTTTGAGGGAGCCAATAGAGCTAGAGGTCTGATTTTTGGTATATAGGGATAAGTTAACAATATAATTTGTTTGACAAAACGTCACATGACCTCAATGACCTTTGACCTCAAATATATATATTGTCCACAACTCAGTAACCACAAGTGCTACACCCTTCATATTTGGTATGATAGAGACACCTTATGACACCATATATTGTACCTCATTAATTATGCGCATATCTTATTTTGAGCGAGCCAATAGAACTAGAGGTCTGATTTTTGGTATATAGGAATAACTTAGCAATACAATTATTATGACAAAATGTGACGTGACCTCAATGACCTTTGACCTCAAATGTATATATTTGTCCACAACTCAGTAACCATAAGTGCTACACCCTTACATTTGGTATGATGAGACACCTCATGACACCACATATTGTACCTCATTAATTATGCGCATATCTAATTCTGAGCAAGCCAATAGAGCTGGATGTCCGATTTTTGGTATAAAGGGATAACTATAGGGTAGAAATCTAAATATGCCCATCTAAATATTAGACATCTACCATCGAGAACAAAAGAAATTTGCTGTAATTTGAATATTTAAGGAGTCTAAGCAATTTCCACTATAAATAAAGAACCCCTGCCTCAAACTCCACAAAAGTTGCTAGACATATTTTGCCATTGTCATGCCATTGCTTCGTTTAATAACCAGTTAATCAAATGCCTAATTGACAGGAGGAAATCCAAGACCATATTTGAATAGTAGTATATATTGTCCTCAAAATTACTCTATCACGGCCCAAGTACTCATTGCCTTCAGCAATACTGCCTTGTTATTATTATTATTATTATTACTTGATTTCGGACTTCATACACGTGCATATATTACAGAATAGGAAAAATATACATAAATATAGTGATAACGTTCGAAAAAATCTAATATTGCTCTTGGGTACACATTCCATAAATAGTGACTTAGAGTAAGAAAATTGTCTATATCCACCTATTCTTTTCAAATCAGATATGATGTACATAGTATCGTGAACCTTTCGTATAATGATGTTGTCGCATGTTGATATACGTTTCACAAAACCGTAAATTTGCTTATAAGCAGAGCATCAAAACCGGCAATCCTATCACAGACAAGCATTGAACTGGCGCTGCTACGCCTGTCTTACCCCACCAGTATGCGGGCTACATTGTTGTGACCAACTTTTAGCTTTGTCAGGGTCATGGTACTGCTATTGCAGATGACCCACAGGTTACCACCGTACAATCGGTAGCAGCATGCTTTAAGTCACTTGCATATCGCATTCATTGAGCACAAAGAAAATCCTCTCACAAGCATATTGGCAGAGATGAAAAAAAGGTATCTTTTGGCGTTCAATATCAGCGTCATCAATGAATATATTATGAATATATTTTGTTTTGTTTTTTTCTTATCTAACAAACCCAGTTTTACTTCACTGAGATAAACTGAACGAATGTGCTCCATCTCACATTTATCGGAAATAACGTTCACTGCGTTTTTCTGCATTGAAAATAATGCCATGAATATCACCAACATAGCTAGTTTTCGAGTACCCCCCAGAGGGGCTGTTCAAATAAATATCATCTGCATACATAAGATGGTTTACAAAAGTACCACCAATGTTTCACCAACACCAGAATTATATAATCTATCCAGAACTCAAACCATCAACATATACAGTTACTGAAAGCTTGGGGGACGAGACTCCACCCTGCTTAACACCATTAATGACGGTAAAACTTTCTGATACACAACAACCTGATCGAATAGAAATTCTCTCGGATCAAAAGCATAAAAGAAGATGTCTGACATGGAAAATCAGCAATTTGCGAGTGATCAACCGCTTGAACAATGTACAGTGGTTTACACAGAAGAAAACTTTCGAATCATCAATGAACGTAATAAGTACATTACTACCATGGTTTTTATTATGGCTCAATACCTCTTTTAAGACAACATGCACATATCAGACGAATGGTGGGCTTTGAAGCCAAACTGATAAGGTGATGATTTAAGAAAAGAACCTTGTTCAATAAGATACATCCCGAAATATTTGAGTCAATAGAAGACAACACAATAGGACGATAGTTATTTTAATCACTGATATTTTTGTTCTTGTCCTTAATAACTGGGACCAACAAAATGTCAGATAATCTTTGAGGACATACTATATATTATTACCTGTCTACATGGGTTTATGTGCCCGAGAGCAGGTAACAATTTGCCCGACGCCAGGAGGGCAAATTGTCTCATGCTGCGAGGGCACATAAATCCATATTTTCGGGCAATAATATTTTTATTACATGCCTCTCACAGTTCATGCTATATGACATTTAGTTACATGTAGGACATTTTCGAACAATTTTACCATTATCGACCAGCATCAAACAGATTTTAACGAAAGTAAAAATAACAGTACGCGCATGGATATTTTACATTAACATTAAGCGTCTACTTTGAAGTCGAAAACGTCGAAGGGCTTCACTGACCGGTAACCATGGAAACCGGTCAGTACATCATTCACCGGCCCCTCCAACTCCCCTGATGTTCGTTTTCAAATCAATGCACTGATTTGCACTCACATAGAGGCATGTAATAAATTGTGAATTAGCCCTGCCTGGTTGTAGCTTGTCAATGGCACTCTTTTCTTCATTAGGTGAAAACAAAAACAGTACAATATAAATCGTGTTGCTTCATATTTTCAAATGTTCAATCTTTACTTTTTCAGTAAGTGGGTCCCTATTCATCGTACTGAAAAGGCCCTGAATACGCGTAATCCAATTTGGAAATCGATTACTTTAGGCGTGGACGAGCTATGCGGAAACAATTACGGCAATCGTATCCGGGTAGATTGTTTTGACTGGGACAGAGGATCAAAGTAAGTGACACTTTTAGAAGACCTGCTCACAGCGTTGCTTGAATATCTCGAAACCTTAAAATAGACCTATAACACAGACAGGAAAAAAACAGACATTCGACACTAGCGCACATCGAGAAGTACATGGCATTGTATATTCGAATGTCAAACAGACGCAATTGAGTATATCAGATATCACAATATACAGTACATGTAATTTCAATTTATCAATTATATGACAGAATCCCCAGGCCACATAGTGTGGCGCACTTTCACTTACTTGCAACGGGGTCCTGCAATTATTACGTATGTTCTGGAGGAAACACAAAACGAAGTCCAGTGCAACCCGTTACGAAGCCTGGAGTTTGGCGGAATGACATGTGTCAAGTTCCCTTTGTAACAAATTAAATACCAGTAAAGTGTGGTATGTTTGTGGCACTGTGGACAAATATCAAGCGTTGTAACTCATGATTTACTCGAATACATTTAAGCGGTATTTGCTCATGAGATATTTGCATTAATTTTTTCAAATTATATGTTTTCCTTTCATGTGACAGGGACGATTTTATCGGTTCTTTCGACACTGACCTGAGTGCCATCATAGGAGACATTACATCCCAGATGGTTAGTTGTAAAACACGTTTCTGTTTGGAAATTCCTGCAATGAAGAACAAACATGTTTGAATTTTGTCACGTTGGCAATATTTTTTAATTTTATTGAGTTTGGAATGAAGTTCTGAGGATTATATAAGACAAATGACATGCTCTTGTTGTATATAATAACAGTTGGACAAAAGAAGCAAGAACCGTGGAACAGTTACCATCTCGTCAGGTAAAATCGAACGGAAATTTTCGTTTTATGACTATGTCCGAGGACTGACTCGGTTGAAATTCAGCCTCGCAATCGACTTCACTGAATCGAATGGTAAGTAAGAATTTCAAGCGATCATGTTCTTAGTTCTTTGCTCGACTGAGTTGACTTTCTGTGCGGGGCACGGTGGTGGATTAGAGCGTGTGAAATAGTAACATTAAGGTAAATTGAAATATTATATTATTTCATGCTACCATGCGCAATTCTGATTGGATGAGAGCTCATTCCACCGATGCTAAAATACTGTTTTAGCAGTGCAAAAACGAGCCCCTAAATCAGCAATTTCGAAAATAGCCCAGTCGGTGCATTGAACCTACTGATCTAAATTTAATCCGAAAGAGTCCGCTTTGTTTCAAAGAGCGAAGTCCGAATTTCGAGACACAGATAAAAGTATGGGTTAGGGTTAGGGTGTATCATATGTAACCGCGACGTGAATATTTGATTTAATCAAATACCGAAATTTTACAAAGTCTATGTTACCTATATGCGATACAACGTCAGTGACAATGAAAACCTTTATCTCTCGACAGGTAAACAGGATAACCCTTCGTCGAGGCACTTCATTGACGAAAGCGGGAAAATTGCCAATATCTACCAAAAGATTATGACTTTGATCAAGGACACCATTGCTATCTTCGATCCGACGAATTCTGTCCGGGCATTTGGATTCGGAGCCAAGCTGAAACCCACAGAGACAATGACTCCAATATTCAACTTTGTGAGAAAACAGTTATACTATTGAACGCATGGGTTAAGATCACAAATCTTTGACAACCGACAAAAACAGCTTCCCTAGGGGACTAAGCTATATACTGGTATAACCCTAAAGACTACTTAGGTTGCTGGTGATTAATCTTACTCTGTCCACTCATCTTCACTCTTACTCTGTCCACTCATCTTCACTCTTATAAGTCTTTATGCGTAACGATATTCTATAACGGATTGGGAGAAGGGTGTACCCTAGCTTCGCGTCAAGAATTTGAACTTAACTGAGCAATAATCATAAAAGTCGTCGATTTCTATATTCAAGCCTACACTATGGAACAAAAGAAACGCATTTCTTAATCAATGTCTGCACAACAGTTTCGAACCGAAAAACATTTTAAAATATGTAAACCTTGAGGTGAAGTGCTTAAATAGCACTACTTTCGGCTGTCTATGGCACGATTGGAACTATAATTGCATGGTTAAAAAGTAAAAGGAATCCACGACGTTACTTTCTACGGTAGTTTATTCAGGTCTTTTCCGAGTCGGACCCGTTAGAATGGAAATGGTGATAAACTGTCAACAGCATCTTTTTTGTGCCATAAGGGGTTCAAAGGAACCGTTAATATTGTACACATTCTGCAACCATCCCATATACATGAGTTAAATCGCAAAATTTGTCTCTTGGTCAGACTTGAACTGAAACACCTATGCGGGATGTCACTCTTCAACTCTTACAATTAAGTCATGAAGGTACTCGACAATATATTAGAAGGATTGTCATGTTTTGCATGAAAATAGCTCGGCATATAAAATACGTTTCTTATTTGCAGCACCAAAAAGGCGAGCTTTACAACGGCATAAACAATGTTCTGGATGCTTATCTTAATTGGTCACAAACTGTTACTCTTGCCGGACCTACAAACCACGCCCCTGTGATCAATAAGGCGAACGAGTAAGTATACTGCCAACATCATGAACATACAGGACAGTTGCCAATTTTTAATTATCATGGTAAAATGTGAAAAGATGCGGAAGGGTGGAAGGGCCTTGTTAGGGTCAAAAAACTATATAGATGATGTCGCAATGTCAACAAGTACCCATGGCAAAGCAGTTAAGAGATTCCAGCTTAGGTTGTGAGAATCGCATCGCAGCTAGGGTATCGAGAAGTTATCATGCTGCTCGATTACAGGAACATTTATCAAGTTGATGGACCACGACTATATATATATATATATATATATATATATATATATATATATATATATATACATATTCAAATTACTTCAAATTATTTCCACGAGGACATCTGTATACTTCGAGATATATATATATATATATATATATATATATATATATATATATATATATATATATATTATACGTACATGTAATCGACTTTATTTAAAGGCTGGCTGATAAACACAAAGATGGAAGTCTATACATTGTTATTATCATCATAACCGATGATTGTCCACACGATATAGCCGAAACAAAGGGTGCCATAGCCAAGGTAAGACGCAATATCCCTGGTCCTGGATGTAGTATGTCCAATACGCTTAATTTATTGCTTAACACTGTATCAACTTCAGCGTATTCCGTTTATAACATGCTGTCTGCAAAAGCTGGTCATATAAGTTGCTTTGAATGGTGGGTTAAAAAAATGATTCGCGGATGGATACACTGATGGCTGCATGAACGGATGGGATTTAGCATAACTAGTTAGCAAAAAATGTATAGGTACTTTTTATTATATTTACTGAAAACCTTAGAGTTTTTTATTTGTGATTTGAAGTGTCGAGAATAGACACGAATGATATGATCGATGAATGAGTTTAAGGTTTGACGCCTAGTGATGGTTATATGACGAGGAGGGAGTGCTTGGTGAATGCAAGGATGGATGGTTGAGGTTTTGATGGGGGAATGGAGGGGCGGATGGATGATTAGGTGCATGTACAAATGGAGGATGGACACTCTCAGGAGGATGGAATCAATAGATGGAAAGAAGAGTGTACGTTTTTCATGTATTACAGGTGTATATAATTACCCGGAATTTAAGTTTATATCAATCTCTGTAAATGAATGTGTTAAAACTTTCCGTTCTCCAAACAGGCAGCAACTTTGCCCGTTTCGATTATATTTGTCGGTGTTGGTGAGAATGACTTCCAAGGTAAATGAACATGTTATCAGTTATCAATAATATCAAACACTTGAGTTGCTAATGACATTTTATCAATTTTGAACGCCAGATTTTCATAAGCACGTAAGTAAAATTTACGCTGTAACTTTTGCATATAATGAGAAAAAGCTCTTCACGTGGATGACAACAACTATGAGGAACCAACTAACACAACAAATGTGGAGAAAAAAACCCAAATATTTGTTAAGTAGCTGCAGCTGCCTTTAATTACAATCCTACATTCCTTGCGTATACTGACTTGTATTATATATATATAAACACAAATTACAATGTAATAATGTATATCATTTAAGTTTCACAAGCTTACATCCTGTATATGTTAGACAGAATTGTCTGTCTGAAGATTGCAGAATGCTATGAATGAAACTACAGTAACAGATATTATTCTTTGTACATAAAGTAATTTGTGTTATTATTCATGACGCTCTGCCTTTAGAATCGAGAACTATGTGTATGTACGTGTATGCGAGTGAAAAGTTTATTTACTCAATGTGCTTTAGATGATCCTCAATTTCTGGACCAGACTGCGGCATTTTAAAAATGAAGAATCCGAATATGTGTCTCCGAGGCGCATTATACCTTGTAGAACTTACGTGACCCACTGCAGACGGTCACACTACTAGGTACATCGTGGGGGTCCCCATTTTGAAGACGAACTTGCAATGCACTAATGTCATAAGAAAACATGGAGACTTACCGAGGAAATTATACAGGGTTTCTCCAAAATTTGAATACTGCCCGTAGATTTTTAGAATACTTAATAGAAGTAGTCCAAAGTCTGGCGGGTACAAAGCCAAAACTGTCGTGAAAAATATTTGTCACTCATGACGTCAATTTATTGCACGATACTAGCACCTTGTGATCAATACACAGAGTGTATTATATATATATATATATATATATATATATATATTTATATATATATATATATATATATATATATATATATTATATGTAATATTTTAGATTTCCTGATCAACTCAGTTGTGTATTTAGCTCTACTCTAGTATTGAGCACTCTACTCCAGGTGATCTTGAGCTAAACAAGTATATATATATATATATATATATATATATATATATATATATATATATATATATATATATGTCTATATATATATATATATATATATATATATATATATATATATATATATATATAATGAGGTTTTTATTAAAATATCGCAAGGAAAAAGATGCACTTGGACATTGGCGCGTCGGGCGATACGCTGCACCAATGTGCTCGTGCATCCTTTGCAGCGATATTGTCGTAATAACTTCATTATATATATATATATATATATATATATATATATATATATATATCGTAATAATATATTTATATGATTTCGTCTATTCAAGGAATGGATGAGGTAATAAGACCTACCGGCACTGTTGCCAGGGACGTTGTTACGGTAATTACTAATTTAAATCTATATCTTCTAAATATCGTATAGGTTTACAATACGTTCATTCAACTGTCCTTCCGTGTTTAGCCTATTAAGCCTGCATGAGTCAATTTATAGATTATCTTGTCTCAAACCGAAATCCGTGGATAAGAGTTATTACTGTATAAGTGATTTAAATAACAATTGTAAATGTGTGTATATGCAAGTCTGTGTTATGATGCATGATTTAAGTGACATTTTTGATGGTCAAATCACACTAAAGCATGGTGACACTATAGCTGCATCCCTCGGTAACTATGAACTTAGTATTAATGCTCACACACTATGCAATTGTCACACCTGAGAGTTGACAAAAATTTGTTTAAGTTGTGCTAGGCGTGACTATAAGAAAGTATTTTGTCATACGGCATGAAAGTCCGTGCCTAAACTGACAATTAAAATGTTCCTCACTTCCGTTCCACTGAGACCTCTTAACCTGGTCGCGATAGTTCGCTCAGATAGGTGGTATTTACTTCTAACTGTACAATACAAAGCGATCTCACAATCATATCAGTTGGCACAACAGTTCCGCCAACAACAATATTTATTACCCAAGAATAAATCAACAACAACAGCGAGTATTCGCAGATACCCCTGTATGGTACAATGATTGACAACTCGCTAACAACTATAGCAAAGACTGTCAGTAACACACCAAAGAAACTGTTTCCGTGATGTCACAACTTGTTGTAGTAACACCGAAAATATGATAGCTATGTGCTAGTACGCCTTAATGTCTTTAAACTGGCTTTACTCAAAACACATAGAAATACACCAGTTCTCTGTTCATATGGTGTGCACTCACAAAACTAAGTAGTCTAATAGTGACAACTCTATTTTGGTCACTATGACAACAAAAGGTAGCTACTTCAAAGTAGGAAAACACTGTAGTAAAATTACAAGTGTACAGAAAATGACAGTAGCCTGCAAAAGTGAGGCTTGGCTCAAAACTGATATTTGAACAATACAACAGTTTGGTGAAATTCAGTAAACACTAAACATCAATCTGAACTTAGTTGTACTTCTATCAAACTAATACAACAGTATTTCAGTGTCAGACAACTTGTACAAACACTCACGCTATTCTAAGCCTTCTTGTAGGGAAATAACAATCGCCCACTTTTCGAACCAATTTCACCCACGATCCGAACTATAAACGTCCCTCCAAGCGGCGAAGAATCACTCATACAAAATCGACTTACACTCGTGTGTGTGAGATTATTAAAGCACGATTTCGATTCTGCCGAAAGTTCGCATTCGTAAGTAAAGTTTACGCGGTTCGAAGGACGAGGACAAGATCCCTGTTATCCTACAAGGGTGTCTATCTACTAAACCTGAGAGTTACTGTTCCTGACCTCCGGTCCGGTAGCGCGGCGTAGCGTTGAAGGTGCACAGAAGTTCCATATAGGCTGGTGAGTTCCCATTCGCGCCCAAGCTTCCGGCCTGTCCTTTCACTCGTAGCTACGTCACTCGCCCACACGTGGTCGGGGCTCGATGGATCGTTCTGTCAGAAAATGTCTCTCTTACCACATATGAATGCTCACTAAATGTCCTTGAGTCACAACCACACTAAAGGGTTTGATATTGAGTCGGTTCGGATGTTCGCAACGTCTGAATGGAAAGTTTGAAAATCGACTGCACTCAAGCCGCGTGCGGCCATGCGGCCCCATGCCGTCTTCGAGCTGCTCTTCTACGTCACCAGACATGTGACATAGTATAGTCATAGCCCGCCAATAATTGGCGCTTAGCCGCTCAAACTTTCTAGGCTAGTGTTCTGTTTGCTGGCTACCGCAAGCCCAGCAATAAGTTCTTGAATTCACCATCTCCATTCGAACGTACGCAGATTATAGAGTCTACATCTCCGGCAATATAACATCGCGTATCTTCCGAACAATCATTTTATTATTGTGTAAGTGTACTGAGTGCACAAAACACATTCACTCAATCATACCTGTAGAAGCAGTCTGACAACATATGAAAGTTACTTTTTCTCTATTAAATTAAAAATGAGTAAAATCACACATGTGATACATACCAAAACCCAATAAGTAATATCAGTGAGCCCGATGCGTAAGTAATTTAAACATGCAAAGACAAATGACCCCATAGCTGCAAGAAAATCAACTGTCAGCCATTTGTGGACATCTTATCATGCCAAGCGCTGTTTTCTCAGCATCTTGTTTGTGTCTCTGTAAGAAAATTAAAAGTTTAGTGAAATGGATTTCCCAGATATCGTGAACAAGCTTTACCATTTGCTAACAAATGCACTTTGGCAGCTAGACTTTACAGTTCTTATGAAGAGATCTTTGAACATAACATTGTAGACGCTGATTTGGAGGTTAGGCGTGTAGTTGATCTAGGTGATTCCGTAGGTAGAGGAAACAACAAAATGACAGCCGCTACCACTTTTGTACGCATTTACTTATTCATCAACGTATGATTACCTCCGAACAGTTTGTAAGGATCGAAGATCACCTGGACCAGCAGAAGATGTTCATAAGTGAATCACAATGTAGACATGCGATCTTCAGTAAGATTCCCGATCAACTCGTGTCTTGGATGAATCTCAAAGATATCAAACCACAGGCGGACTCGTCAATCGCCAGTGCCATCCAATGCACAGAACAACTTTCGATTAGTTAAACACAAGGTGTCAATAAAAGGGGCCGTGCATTGTGTGTGAAAAGCAACGATTAAATGAAAACATGTGTCTAGAGGCATTCCTCCGAGAAAAATTAGTTTGGCTTGTCGACAAGTATCTTAATTTTTCATTAATTTTAGATGGCAGCAACCTGATGAAAGAGCAAGATTTTCGAAAGATTTGTGGTCCAAAGGGAATTCTGGAAATGTTTTTAATTTGGTTAAGCTCATTCGACCACCAGCTAATATACTGTTGCTCATTAAATGTAAATTTTCAGGGAGAGCTTACGTTCAAACAGTTCAACATAGAAAAGAAAAAATAATTCTCTAGTTCGTGTTATGGGATCGTAAAGTAACTTTCTCCCTGCTGTAGAGCGCTTAGCTGTGAACCTTAATGCAATTAACGTCTTGTTAAAATTCAAAGCCGTTTTGCCCAGATGTGTTCTTGTCACTGTCACTGCTAGTGTCATGATTTTACTGTGTCTTCAGTTTGAGAATGATTTTTAGTGATTTTTTTGAAGTTTCGTCATTTTGCAAATACAGAGAATGATGCTTTTACATTTTTTTCGACAAGGAATATACTTCCTTGCTCAGTAGAGAGTTGTATGAAATCATTCGTGGTACTTAACATGTTATTTGTCGCGAATAGAGATAGTCGTTTTGCAATACAATTAAAGATATACATATCATATGTCCCAAAGATGAGGATTGCGGGATCGTTGAACATATTTTGAATATTGAAATTAGAGACATCCTTTTCCGCTCATATTTAGATTAAAATAATTCTAATTATATTCCCGATGCCCATGTACATACTCGACCCCTATTCTTCATCCCAAGAAATAAACAAACAAATTAAAAGATACCGTCTACGAATCGATAAATTTCTTAGGGACTGACTAATGAAAGAAGATCAGCAATTGAGATTAGATCCTTCCATACAGGTTTTAAACTAAAACGATAATTTCGGCTTCTCATTCCAAAGCTGACTTTATCCAAAGTCTGTCACGTAATTTGCGATAAGGACAAATAAGTCGTATGCAAAATGTTGTAAAGAAATTCACACAAGACACAGTGTGATAAAGTTGTCCCATTGCGGCATGTGTTATGTGAGAAAAATATGAATTACGAGCCCCTGCTTAAATCAACAGTGAGGTCGAATAACGTTTAATTAATGAAGATCAAGTAGCTGTAACTTTTGATCTATTTTCCAGTGTTATTGTAAGTTGCGTTGAATTGTGTTCTATACTCCAAAAATAATGTCAAGTGTGATCTCACCCAAGTTAGCTTAAAGTCCGACTTTTCTATGCATCCAGCATTTGTACATTCTCAAATGTTATCGTTGACGATTGATCTACAAAAGAATTCTCAAGACTAGAATTATCTTGTCAAAAATTTCATTGGGTGTCGTACATAATGCCTTGTGTTTAAAAAGCTGATAATTTGTAATTATGGTTTAAGATACGTCAACAAGACAAATTAGCTATAATGTTATCATTAGTTAAAGATTTTTATTGATTGATGCGAAATTTTTCATTACAGGTCAATATTTGCAGAGTTTAGGAGTGGACATTTTTTATCATTTGCATATTTCTTTTGTGCAGAGATCTAATATCATACCGAAGAATACACTGTTGAGGAGTTATGTCAAAATATACAACAATTTTGTCTGTCAATCAAAATATAGTGCGGGATTTCATTTAGTGTACTTTCAAAATTTTAACCCCAACTTCAGTCTTTTCACAGTTGAAAACAGAAGTTAGGGTAAGACTGGCACAGATTAAGTCAGCGTTGAAATGTATATTACTTGAGTAAAATGTAGTACTTATTGACGAGTTTCATTCGCATATATATTAGTCTAAGAGAACAGTGTGTGTCACTACCTTGTACGCAAAAGTACAGAACAATTCAAATCAATGTAGATTTGAGTATTTTAAGGTAGTATGCGCCTCGAAACTGAAAGACATAAACTTTTGCTCTAACTTTCCCGAATGAAACTTTCAATCATTCTCTAACTCAATCAACAATAAAAATCAGGGGTCACTGTGCAAAGTGGAACTAGCGAAACAAATTACCCAACATTTTGCGATATTTGAAATTCAAAATGGCCGCCATTCCTGTGTTAACTCTATGGGGAAATATAAATTTTGGATTTTCGAAAAACTAAGGCTGTGAAAGTTTTTACTTTCTCTAAGTGTTTTAAAATTAGCCCCTACAAGTGGTAGATCAGAAAAGAAAAATTCAGAAATTTGAGAGTCCGACTATCTCTCCCTGAGGCGTGTTCTACCTTAAGCTAATTTGAATTTGTACCATTTTCACACAGTGATTTCATCGTTCATCAGTTGACACTATATCAAAGACGAGCAGTCCAAACTTGCCAAGTGCCCAATCCCCTTCAATGGGTTGTGCCAGCGACTGCTAACGATGGGGCTTATGCCATTGTACTATTCGTGTTTACCTTGCATGTATGAGCTTCTAATTTGATTACCAGTTATTGAAATAACCCTCTACATCTTATTTGTTTACACTAACCAAAGACCCTATCTAAGAGAGAGAGCTAACATAGTGTAATGTCTGTGAAATATTGTTGCCATTATTTTTTCATTATATTCACAAAACAAACCATTCGCCTTTTCCTGTACTAGTCTAATGCCTGAATTTTGAGATAGCGCATTTAAAGTACAAATAAATTTTGAAAACGTCCAATCCAGCAGCAACTGTTTACGTCGGGTAAGACTGGATCGAATGGCTCCGTACGACCATTTATCAGTATAGATGCAAGTAAAGCAGAATTGATAATGGTTGTAAAATGGTCATTCACAGAGATGTGTAAATTACTAGAATGAAAAGATGTACAGGATGTTGCGTATAACGACTTCAGTCCGTTGTGTTTTTTACTCTATGGCCATTTAAAGAAACTGTTTTGTTCGCCGTCCTTGGCTTTTTGAAAAACCTACCAGCTTACCAGCTGGGAAAAAAACAAACACAGACAAAAAACAAGTGTATAACATAAGCTCAATTTGTATTTGGTTTCCTTTGGAAAAATAATATTTCTATTTGTAATAGTGTTAACAATGTGTTTGTTTTCTTAATTTTCTCTGAAAACCTACCAGCAAGCGGACGGCAAACAGAGAATTTTATTTAAAACGCCTAAACACGCACTTTCCACAAAGGCTGCCACATTTGCACTCATGATAGGGAACTCAACTCATAAACAATAACGACCAATTTTCATTTTCCATTGCATATTTTGTTTTGGAGTATTTCAGCTTCTACACTCGCCATTTAAATGAATATTTGTTATTTTTGTAAAGAAAGATGAAAGTTCAATGCGTTTTTAAGAATGTCATGTAATTTGGTGTTTTCTACAACGTTGCGAATTAGTAGATAGTGTACAAGTGCTCTTGCCTGCATTAAACTTTTGTTTGCAATATGATGTCCTCTTCAGAGTTTGTTTGTGTGTGCAATTTATTCGCTGACTTGGTCCACATCTGTGTAGTTAACACCAATTTTGTTAATACCATGAAGAGATTTATCGCTTCTCCAATGTTCTTACTGCGATTTTAATGGAGTATAGCGAGATGATTCCTGAAAAATATAAATCTTACAGCCGCTCGCGTTCCCTCCACGCATGCGCAGATCAACAGACATAGCGTTTATTTCACACAAGCGTTAAGAGCAGAGTTAGTCTTCGCATATAACGATGCTTGAAAGGGGAATTACCATTGAACTCAGTAAAAAATGTTATATGAGGTCGTTGAGAATTCTTGTGCGAGAGAAAATTACAGTTGATATTTAAATACCGTTTCCGCACAAATTTGCAGTGAAAGACATTCAATGGTAGAAGAAAAGAGAACAAAAAGTTAACGTATAATCATAGACAGCAGAAGCTTCTACTGTCTATGGTATAATTATATATTTTCAATAATCACAATTGCATTGCTTGAAATAGTGTCAGTCATGGCAATTCCTGTAATGAAAGAGAAACAGTGTATCGGCGCTTACACATACCCATTTTCATTTCTCTCAGAAGTAACGAATATACCGTAAGAAAGTCACTCCTACGTAGAATGTGATTTCCGGGCATTTTTGAAGTGCTGACGTGTGTGAGAACAGATTTCCACTAAGTTGAGAAATAGAATATGCTACACGTCCAGTCATCTTAGCCGGTGACAGGATGACAATATCCGTTATTTGCAATCGCGAGGGGCTTAGTGTCCGTATAGCTGTCCTCTGATTTGCCTTCCCACTAATCTCGTTACATGTCTGAGTAATGTGGGCAAATCTCGTTCTGAATCAGATTATCACGCCAATTTATTATTCTGAGTGGATTGTATTTCCTTTGACTGTAATGCAGCAAGAACATTCGCTTTCTACGTTAAGGAGGAAATGTGTGCTCTTTCGAATGACTATCGGCAAAAAATCATCCCCCCGCCCCGGCCGAAGAACTTGACCAGCCCCTATAAGCATGGCCTAATAATGCCATTTGCCTCACACTAAATCTACATATTCCTTTACAGCAAACAAACATATCGTACAGGGAAACAACATTACACACTGATAAGGAAGTGTCCAATTATTACGTCGGGGAGATTCCTTAATAAAATTGCTCAATCGAAGAAATTCATGGGAGAGGCCATTGTACGCTTGATATAATGTTTAAACTATCTTACCGCCACTGATTTGCTATCCAGCCTCCGATCTAGACTGATGCGCCCTCAACTGTCAGTGCCAATTCGGCAAAAGAGATAAACATGTAGTGAATCCTACGCCAACCCGCTGAGCCGAGCTACATCGGCTCCAAATAAGGGCAGAACGGCGCAGCAAGGGAGAAACTGTGAAATGTGTCACATGAATACGTGCTGCAGTTCTTCGTTTTAATTTTAACTTACGTTGAAAACAATCAATTTTTCAAAAATCTAATTTGGCTTGTAGAAACGTTCGATGCTGTAAACTTTCCCGACAAAAGTTACAATAACAAAATTTCAAAAGTTTCTTTACAAATGATTTCTACAATTTTGTGCACGGTATGATACGAAAGTTCTTCAATGGAATGTCGATTTCCATTCCGACGTTCAGATTTTTATAAAAAGGAGGGGTCGTTTTAAATTTTATTCGGGATGGCACCGACAATAAAATAAGTTCACTTTCATGATATATTGTGTAGGTTGTGTGCCCAATGAAGTTGTGTTCATTTGTGTAATAAAGATTCGTTGCCACCAGACTGAATATTCAGACAAAGACATCAAAATATTTTCGGCCACAATTTGGCTGCAGCTTAAAAAATTATGACAGCGCCGAATGTCGCCAATGCCCTGTTGAATGAAGCAACTAAAACAAAGAATACTCAAACGATATTGGGGACAGAAGAAAAGACATGTCTTTTAGAGACGAAATGAAAAGAAAATATCTCGGCAGATATGAACACTGAAGATTTTTGTCGGAATATTTAAAGCAAGTAGATTATGTCGTTAACTGGTGCACGACCATCCACCTCCTCTGCATTTTACGATGGGGTTTTAGACAAGCCATAGAGGAGAAATTACCATATGTCGGTCAGTGGATGTGTGGTAGCACGACTGGCAGCGAACAACAGAGTTTACTTTGCATATGAATAAACGTCCACAGTTTTGCTGGTACGATGCTATGAAATCGAAAGCCTAATTCTTCAAAGGTCAGCTAAAGATAATTACGACATTGTACAAACAACAGGCAAACGCAGCAAAGACTGGCGGTGACGTAACAACCTACTTTCGCTCAGTCGGACGTGAGGAAGCAGGAAGAACATGGCGGCTACGGACGCCCGTCCGTCGATCGACCTATTAAAGCAAGCCTTCAATTCAGTGGAGGTTGACATTAGTGTGTCTGCAAGGTAAGTAGTAGTGCAGCAGACTTGATACACAGCGAGTGACTTGTCGGGGTTCATGCTTGGCAACTGTCGTCTGATATTTAATAATCGGTTTACTGTACTGTGTGTACGCCACTACTCAACGCAACACTATAAACGAAACACTGTGACATCCGAAGTACATGTCGGACATATTAGTAGCATTCTGTATAGACAAGCCATGATAATAGACTTAAGGTCACTTTCAGGAATGTTGTACAGCGACATGGTTTTTAGAAAGTTCGAACTTGAAAGAGCGGTGATGTAACCAGGTTCTCCATTATCAATATGTCCATAGTCTTTCCCAGCGAACGTATCAAACATTACAAAAATAGTAATCGTGTATCTGTGTTGTATGGCGCGTAATCAAGGCCAATATTCTAACTCCCCATTTTCAACTATACAAAGCGACATTCAACATTCTAACTCCCCATTTTCAACTATACAATGCCGCATTTTCAACTTTCGAACTCCACATTTTCAACTATACAATGCCGCATTTTCAACTTTCGAACTCCCCATTTTCAACTATACAATGCCGCATTTTCAACTATCGAAGCCATAGGTCCCCCTAGACCACAAGCCAGCGAACACAAGCCAAAATTAGCATACATATAGTCAAATACGTCTTCAAAAAATCGTCGGTGTCATTTTACATGAAACTACTTATCACTTTGTTAGGGAGTCCCAAACACACGGTGACCTCGCAGTTACTTTTGAACATGGACGACACCGAGTTTGTTCGTGACCACGTCAGTGGTAGTTTGTCTAGGCTGCTACTTGACCTTGACCAGCCCGATAGACGGGGAGATGTGTTACGTAGGTGTGAGAGTCTTGTTAGACTTTTGTCACAGTTAGGCCTAGTGGCATTTGAATGTGTAGTGAGCGTATTGTCCAGCTGGTGCAAGCCGCTCAACGTGAAATACATGATGTTGACATAGTGGTCAGGTGTAATAAAGGGAAAGTGGCTTCACTCATCAGCCATCTCGTCTTGTATGTGGTTTGGTGTGTTTAGTGTTAGCTCTGCATTGCACTGGGCTGTGTGTTACCGGCGTTATACGGCCTCCCACTACATGTGGTGGGAGCCGTATAACGCCGGTAACACACAGCCCTGCCTAGCCCTGCGTACGATGCTGTGTGTTCCGCTACAGCTAATCGCAACGCTCACCAGGCGATTAGCTGTAGCGGAACACACAGCATCGTACGCAGGGCTAAGCCCTGCCATGCAGGGCTAGTTTAGTGTTTGAGTTGTGTTTTGGCTGTAATAGTGTGGAAATTATAAGCGAGTTGTTAATTTTAAAATAAGCCATGGCGAGCCACGCATGCATGCTCTTGATTAGACGACAGATAGCGACCGAATTAGGCCTACGTGATGGCGGAGGTCGGCGTAAATCTTGATAGCATCACAAGTGTTTCCAGTTCATATTTTTTGACCCTCTAGAACATCACATAGGAATAACTCTAAAACTCCGAAACGTCATGTGACGTATCTATGACGCGTTCTGACGTAGTATAGCCCAGAAGGAAAAACGTGGGTAACTACAATGAAGCAAGTTAGGGATGCTTAGGGAGAATGCGAATCCTAAATGTTGAGTTCGAGAGTTGAAAATGTGGAGTTCGAAAGTTGAAAATGGGGAATAGCAATCCCAAATGTTGAGTTCGATAGTTGAATGTTGAGTTGTAAGCTTATAGTTGAAAATGGGGAGTTTGAATGTTGAATGTCGAGTTGTATAGTTGAAAATGGGGAGTTTGAATGTTGAATGTCGCTTTGTATAGTTGAAAATGGGGAGTTTGAATGTTGAATGTCGCTTTGTATAGTTGAAAATGGGGAGTTTGAATGTTGAATGTCGAGTTGTATAGTTGAAAATTGGGAGTTAGAATATTGGCCTTGATTACGCGCCATAGTGTTGGGTTACATGATTTTGTTACAAGAAACAGACTCCCCAGTTTAGTGATTTGCTTATCTCGTGTATGACTAAATGACCGTGGCCTAAAATGACACTATCCCTTTTCAGATTGTTATTTCGAGATGCTGTTTTGATATGAACTCTCAGATCGTACTTTCCCTTTTTCTGTTTTGACCTGCGCTCTTCGGGTTGTAATTTCCCTGTTCTGTCTTGCCCTGCGTTTCAAAGATTGTAATTTCCTCCTTCTGTTTTGACCTGCACTCTTCAGGCCGCCTCTTGTTCCGTTTTGACCCGTGTTTATTGTCCTGTTCTGTTCTGAGCATAACCCGGAAGTACTTGTCCAGGAGTAAACATTTTGCAACAACATCGAAAGGTCACACTTTTTGAAAAATAAATATAGGGGCTTAAAAGTGAGTGTAGACTTATATTGATAATTGTATCTATTTTACGTTTTAGTGGTGAAATCTTTTCAGGGGATATAATCATTCAGGGCTTGTTTGATACTTTTAGTTCTAATATATGGATTGAATGTTGTTATGTAAACCAGAGTATTGTCCTTGGTGTTGTTTTTTTTGTTTTTGTTCAAGTTGCCTACTCCTTGTTTTGTGTTCTGTTTCTCCGGTGATGTGTTCTATTTCACTCCTCACAATTGTCGGTCTTGCAGTTTTTCACTAACTAGCACTTTCTGTGTAAAAATGGCCTCATTGTTGCATGATATTCTGATATGTCGTGACGTTTCGCCATTAACAAGGCCCTTTAATGTTTCTGGTGAGTGGCAAACTAGAATAGGAATATGTGTTCTACCACACAGGAAATACATCGAAAGTTACTGCTAATATAACGTTATCACGTTTGTGTATTCGGCGAGACTGTTGATGCGAAGAATGGCGTTTTTATTCTACATTTTGTCGGGTTTTGTGTGTGTTCTCATGTCGAGATTGTTATTGTCATAGTATCGAAGATCTTTACAGATAATTAGGTGTAAATGTAATACTTGAGAAGAGGTTCAACGAAAATTTGAAAGCAGGATTCATTTAGTTGTTTAATAAGAATTAATTCATTAACCCATGTTGAGTTCAAACGAGTGTCGAGTTCCAATGAAAATCAGAGAAGTACGTTGTATCTAAATCTCAGCCAGAGCAATATTTGGTCTGTGTGTCGATGTATAATTTCATTTTTCTCTCGTGAAATGTAAATGTCGGCTGTTTTCCGTGAACGCGGAGATTCCATACATCCGTTGGTAAAATTCATTGTCGAATTTAAGCATGTTGCTTTTAAGATTATTTTTAGCACGGCTAGCATTTATTTTATTGATTTTTAGCTCACATTTGGTTTTACCAATGTGAGTTTATCGTATAGGCTGAAGTCGATGGCGTCTGTATGTATGTGTGTATGTATGTATGTATGTATGTAGTATGTATGTATGTATGTATGTATGTATGTATGTATGTAAGTAGTAAAGTAAACGTGGGCAACTGGGATGAAGTAAGAATTTTACACCCCATTTTATTCATTTATCTACATGAAGTGAAGGAAAAAATTAACCATCCATGTAACTAAAGTGTGACCCTGACCTATATACGAACTCACGCACGCGCAGCAGTGCATTGTCCTGAACTAAGCGGGAAATTCCCTGCTGAGCATGTTTATACATGTACGGGAAATTCCGTGTGAGTCATCACCATCAAACTAGCCTATATAAAGGAGCCCGTTGTCAGTCCGGCCGGCCGGTCGCGGAGTCTAGCTGATGTGAATTTTTTCTACTGCATGACTGAGGTCTGAATTTCCGGTAGGTTTTTTTTCTGAACTCGGAGTTCCTATCGGTGCGAACTTGTTCACCTGATAGATAAAATTTTAGTAATTTCCTCTGAACTTAAAATGTGACGGAAGACCATTACTTCAAATAATATGAGACGTTTCAGATGAATGGTACTGATATCTAAAGTGTTCACTCTTTTATCTCTACGTACAAATGTAGTTCCTAAGTCGTTCTCTATTCTATTCCCACCAACAAAACATTCAATACTCATTTCCCCTCCCCGATCTTTATCAATACTTAGATAATATCACAAGTTGTTCTGTTATCTGTTTTCATAGCATAATATCCAACCAAATCGTCAAAATCATCTCCAGTAGCTAACTTTACACATCTAATGAGAACTGTACCATGTTGAAGTATTTTCATATTATCAGTCATCTGTTGATTTACTGTCTGTAAAGTTAATTCAGCTGCCTCATCACCGACACTTTTAAGACCCAGTTTCTTTAAAGTTGTGTCCCAAAATAATCTAACTGGAACTCCGCTAGCTGTATACGAGCAATAATCTCCCCCTCGTTTATCCACCTTCTTAGTGTATTATCTGCCTTCATTATTGTATTAAGAGGACTAATTTTAAGATGAATTGGTATACCAAGAAGTGCAATGTATGGATTTGTAGGAGTAAGCCAACTACGAAAATCTAACAATTTATATTTGTTTACATTGCTATCAAAATAAATCACATTCGGAGTTCCTGGTGGTTCAGCAACACCTCCTGCAATTTCACTATCCAATATATCTAAGATGTTACGCGGCACATTATAAGGCATGAATTTCTGACTATCCCCATCCCATGTCAGAGCAAAAGGAGTAGGATCATTCGAAGCCTTTGTGGCGTCAATTACAGTTTCATCAATGTCTTTAAGTTCGGAAAATTCTACAGCATGCTCGTGGGATTGCACCGCGGCATTGGCTAAAACGAAATATTTTTCGCGGTCTTTATAACGAAGGACGTAATCCTTATTATGATTAGCAGCCATCTTAGTATTATTGTTAACTTTAACATCACTCAGATCTTCAAGCTCAAGATTTTGCATACGAATTGTACCTAGACCGAAGCCACTTGGATCAGACATACTCCGTAGGGACCTATATACAGTGAAAATTAAAATAATACCTTGTAATATACACAACCATGGCTTCAGCTATAGGAATGACAGTTCTCGGTGCTGTATTAAATGCAACGGCATTTACAGGAGGAAATATTATCGGACAAAAGCTTTCTGGTAATGGTGACGCTCTTATTGAAGAAAAGATCCGACATGATAAAGCATTAGAAAAATTTGAACATGATCGCAACGTCTGGTCAGAAAAAAGATTACTACAGGCTGACTGGGAAAGAGAAAATCAGGCAAAGGACGCACATGCTGCGGCAGAATTAGAGATACAGATGCAGAAATCCTGGAAGAAGCAGAAGCGGTGCAAAGCAACTCTACGTCAGGCAAAGAAGTTCAATTCTCAGATTATTATCAGCCCAGTCCTGAGCAAAAGAAATATGAGATGATCTATATTGCTGGAGGATTGGTCGTGGGATGGTTATCTTCCGATAGGGTTACACCGGCCCCGCTTCGGGACTACAATAATTCAATACAAAAGCTAATTGGCCAGTTATTGAAATCGATCATGTTCCCATCCTGATCTGTTATCCAGATACGCATTGAATTCATGTAATCTCCCCCTTTTCTCAATGGCATAGAAATTGCTCCGTTTTTAAATCGTAAGTAACCTTTTCACTTATTTCTCTCGTATCCCGGATGGGAAGTATTTGTAAACAGTTCGATACTTTCCCCTGTATGTATCCTCCGGAGGCACCCGAACCAAATGAAACATAATTTCCAGTAAATCGACTACATCTGAATGAACTATATATTTAGTGACTGTTAAGAAATCCACTTTCTTCGGACTCATAGTACTTTTTATAACTGGGTTGTTCTCAGGTTTATCTGAAAAGCCGACGACGTTGGCGAAGCTACCTGTGGCATTGAAATAGACTTTAATATCTTTAGCCAAAGTTAGATAAACATGGTTGTCGGCAGATGTTTTTCAAAATTAATTTTTTGCTTCAACCCGATTGCTTTGTTTAACGTATCGATATTGTAGTTACCTGGACGTATTGATTTAGTCTTCTTCGGTTGGTCACCTTCTTGATATTTTATTACATTATTCGTCGATGTTATGTTATGCCATGAATTATATAGTCCGCACTCTAGCAGTCTTATCTTCGTAAACTGTGTCGTGTCAATACAAGGGTAAAAATTAACAGTAACAGGTTCACCTGTTTTGCTTTCAATCCAAATGATCATCGTTGTACGTTGTATGTATATATTACTAAGTATAAATGTTCGATGAATATTATTATTACGAAGTATAAGGTTCTGCAGGAATAATATTTTTCTGTTCAAGGAGATCTTTGGTCGCAACCGCGGCAGCAGTCGCACCGCCTAATTTTGCCAAGTGAGTTAAATTTGGTCGACTTAGATCGCCAACCTCTATTTTCAGAAATTTGCTGGAGATCATAAGATATCCCATCGCAAGTCCTGCGATTACAATTCCATCGTACATTGTGTTTACAACTGTTTTAATATCCATGATTGCTGACTAGTATATAAAATAAAAAAAATAAAAATAAAAAATATGGGGAGTAATCCATCTCATACAATGTAGAGGAGCTGGGAACACCCCCCTCCCCCTCCCCCTCCCCCTCCCTGTCGGAACTGTTCCGGAGGGAGCTGCTACGTGCTCTGTTTTTTTCGCTTTCTGGGGGGGATCTTTCCGATCTGGACTCGTTCGATTAACGGGACAGGGGGTATGCCGAGCACGCCCCCAATATAGCCCTAATGCAGTCAATGAAACTCCCACAATTCCTAAAACAAGATAACATTTATTATACCAGCGTGAATTATTATCACACTGTTCTTTCATTGTAGGCGGTAGGTCTGCTACCGCATCGCCCCCCTCTCCCCCCTCCATTGCTTTTAGTTTCTTCTCCCTGTTTTGCCTGTTCCATTCCGCTAGTCGCTTGCCCGCAGCAACTCTCCCTGGATGCTTCGGCGGTAACGTCACTTTCTCTATGTTGCGCTGTGTCGGAGTCGTTTCCGTTTGCGGTGTGGGGGTCGTCGGCGGGGCTTCTGACGGAGTCGTTTGCTGAGTCGGCGAAGTTGAATCCATTTATTTCAGGTACTATATTAAACCCGATTTTTTTAAAATTTAAATGTTTACCCGTAATTAAACCGGTGGAAATTAGAGCAATCAGGGGCCCCCACGTGTACCCTATCCGTCCTGATAATCGTTTTATTTCACTGTTTAGTATAAAATCCTTTTTAAGATCAGTGGCATAGTTATCTCGATCATCGATTGGAACTACCTGACTGATTGCACGGGCTCCTAGATCTATGAAACTTTGAGTGATGGTATCACTTATAAGAGAACTGTATTTCGCTTCGTACATTTTGAAGGCTTTAACCACCGTTTCATCTTTCCATTTTTCTACGTCAGCAACTGTAAACTCCTTACCAAAAAATAACTTACTTTGACCACTTGCGATGACACAGAGTATTTTTTCACGTTTTGTCTCTATTATGGATTGATTATTGTCCGAAGGCGCTGAAGGTGCCGAAGCCCCTTCGGAATGCGCTGCCATATTTGCCGCTGCCGATGACTTTATTAAATTCTCCATTGTTTGCAGTATGTTATCTATTCTTAGTAAAAAATAAAAAATTCGTTTAAACCTGAATCCGAAATAAAGTATTAACATAGTCTGGAATGTTAGTACCCCTAAAGAAATCGTTCCGACAGGGATTCCGAGAAAATTCTCCTCCATTTAAATCTATCTGTATATAGAAACACGAATAATGAGTACAGACCTATTCCCAGTTGCTTTTCAATTGAATAAGACGAGCGTACCGACAGTACAGCATGCTGATATTCCTTCCAAACCGGACGGGGGAATAAAACCTATTCTCATGGACTTAGAAATATATGTAACGCCGACAGATAAATTTACTTTCCATCCACGGGATGTGTTCAAAGATAATGTAATCACTCATAGAACAGCAAAAGAAAGTAATGTCTGGCTGGGCAGCCCAAAGATGAAATACTGGGACCAGCAACTGAATTTCGCTGTATGGTGCAGCACTACTGGTTGTGGTATATCATTCGCCCATCTCTTTGATAAGAAATTTCCTCCGCAAATACGATCATTCTGCCGTTTCCATGTATACTTTACAATACGTCGGATCCTTCACGAAATGGGCGTTGCACTTCCAGACGATACCCCCACCTTCAAAGCGGGCGACAATCCATACAATCTCGTCCAATATGAACTTCTATGTACAGAATTTGGAAATATAAGTCCAACGAAGTCCGACTTTCGTTATCGAAAAGGTCAAAATAAAGGTCTTGGTTATGGTATGAATATTACACTAATCGTGGTCCCGTTCGACAGCCAAAAGCGATATACAACGGTCATGACTTTTTCCTCTCCGCCGACGGAGGCGTTTTCTATACACATACCATTTTTGGAAAGAAAAAACATGTACTGCCCGACAAAGACAGACCACACTATTATTTCTTCCGAAATGATGGATCGGAGGGACAATACATAGTTTCATTCCTCTGAAGGGAGACTCGGGACTAACAAAGGCCGGTCTCGCCCGCCTCAATGAAAGCCTTGAAGCCTACGTATATTGCATACTTGGCGCACAAGCAAATATTCGTAGTACCATAGTGGGTGATACTGGCAGTGCACAGCAAGTCCGAAAAGAATTCGGTGTTCTCCTCGAAGATGAAATTCGCAATACCGACAAAGTAATTAGTTATAGGCGATATCAAGACACAATAATGAATACTGGTGTCAAACTTGATATGGCAGTTTCGCCAAATTTACTTCTCTTACCGTCTGAGATGGTCATTCTTTCGGGCCCGGCAATCTCGGGTTATAATAATGAATTGCAATACGCTACAGAATCTATGTCCTTCGGGGTGAACGGTGATATAAACACGGAAGTTCGAGAAAGTGCTGTACACGAGATGGAAGGAGGAGGGGAGGAGGGGGGAGATCCTGTGAAGTGGCAAGACGAGCCCGGAGAGTCACCACCACCTCACAATGACACGACTCGGGGGCCTCCCCTCCCCTCCCCGGAACGGGCAGCATCTGCAGACCCTATTCACGAATATGGTAAAATTGGTTTGTTATCTTTAGCAATATTCATTACTATTGTAGGTACTGGAATAAGTCACTAACTATATAGTTCATTCAGATGCTGTCGATGTGACTGGGTTTCATCTAACTCGAACCAGTAACTTAAAAGAACTAGAAGAGATTCATTAATTTACAGTATATAGATCCAGAGGAAATGTCAATATACGTAACCCCACCATTCAACATGATTATAACTGGACCGACATATTCTGGCAAAACAGAATTTATGTTGGACCTCCTCACCGGTCCGTACTTAAGGAAATTCGAATATGTGATATTCATTTGCCCAACATTCATGAATAATAAAGCGTATAATAGAAGATTCATTTTCACCGATGATAATGTGTTTATATTTCCAGTCGGACTCGATGCAGTGGATGATACATTAACCTACGTGCATAAAGAATGGGCTGGACGAACACTTTAATAATCCTCGATGACTGCGCCTCGTCCAAAGATATGAAGAAGCGCAGTAACGTTTTAGTCCAACTTGGTTTCAGCGCAAGACACGACGGATTATCTGTCTGGGTTCTGACTCAACAATATACTAGTATTAGTAAACCATTCAGGGAAAACATACAGATGTTAGTACTATTTTACACACCGAACAAGATAGACAACAAAACTATTATAAAAGAATATGGAATGGAGGTGTCAGAACGGGAAGCCGTGGGCCTAATCAAGCAATTGAAAAGTAGGACCATTCAGTAAACTAGTATTTCGTTTACGGAATCCGTACGACATAAAATTATTCGTATAATATAGCAATTATGGAAGCTGAAGCCGAAGGCACCCCCGAAGGAACTCTTAGAGAATTATATTACAACCCGAAAACTGGTTTTGGAGGTGTACAAAAATTGTATGACGCAGCACGGGCCAGCGGACTCCACGTCACTAAGAAAGAGGTGAAGGACTGGTTAAAAACTCAGCTAACTTATAATCTACATAAACCGGTACCTCGTTCTCATGCTACGGCGGCCGACGCGTTTTTGTAACATCGATAGACTCACAGTGGCAAGCAGACCTTGTGGAATTCCCTGCAGCATTCGCAAAAGAGAATCATAACATTCGATACATGCTAACAGTAATCGATGTACTCAGTAAATATGCCTGGGCTAGGCCAATACAGTCAAAAACGGCCGATGACACTCTGAAGGCACTACAAGATGTGATTAAGAAATCTGGAGAAGACCCGACAAACTTCAGACAGATGAGGGGCGGGAATTTACTAATCAGAAAATGCAGGGGTGGCTCCAGGAGTCAGGCATTCATTGGTTTCACACCTACAGTGACAAAAAAGCTAGCGTCGTTGAACGTTTTAATCGGACCCTCACGATGATGTGGAAATACTTTACATACAGACAGACACGTGAATGGCTTTCTATTCTACCCCACCTTCTCGAGAATTACAATAACACCGTTCACGGAAGTATCAAAATGAAACCCAGGGACGTAACAGAGGAGAACGATTGGCAGGCATTTTATACACTATTCGGTCCTGAGTTGGCAGCCGGGGGAGCCAACCCTGAATTCAAGCCGGGAGAACGTGTCCGAATTACAAAATACAAGACCACTTTTAAGAAAGGATATTTGCCAAATTGGACAGAGGAGATTTTCGTAGTTTCAAAAGTTGTGTACGCAGCTGGCTTGGGAACACCACCAGTTTACAAAATAAAAGATCTGAATGGAGAGGAAATACTCGGCACTTTCTATTCTGATGAACTTCAGAGCGCCCTTTCGGACGAGCTGTACAGAGTAGAACGAATTTTGAAGACGAAAAAATTAGAGGAAAGAAATATTATCTGATAAATGGAAAGGTTATCCAGAAAGTTTCAATAGTTGGGAGCCGGAGGAAATGTTATTAGAACTTCGTAAGTTCCTGTGCTGGTACTACGTAAGTACTTCGTAAGTTCCTGTCCATGGTACTTGTCAAGTACTACGTAAGTACTAACGTAAGTATTTACGAAAGTTATTCAATAAGTACCATGGAAAAAGTCTTAATTTCTTGAAAGCCGAAAGTGTCAGTTTACCACCCCACTTCCACCCCCCACCTGGCCAAGTATTTATCATGTACTGTCGTAAGTAATGTTCACTTACTGCATCTTTTTCGGCCGTATGTGGATGAGGTGGTACCCCCTCAGTTCCTGAACATATTAAGTTTGCAAGATCTTCAAAACGACTTCTCATGTTACCACAGTCCGTTCTTTCGAGTCCCCTTTTTCAGCTTTATCGATAAGTTCTGGTTGAAGTATAATGTACACAACTGACATAAGCCATAGACAAGTAACTTCAAAGTCCCCACTTTTCATAATGTCAAGTGCTCGTAGGTCAAACGAAGCATTATAAGCACACACAGATTCACAAGCGTTAAGAAGTTTGTGTAGGTTCTTTAGTGAGACTCGAGGTTGTTCTAGTTGTTCTTGACCAGGTGGAAGTACGCTTTTTCAAGTTCCTCCTCCTTGAAACCGTCTATTAAAAATCCCTGGCTGCCGCCGCTCCATGCAATTCCAAAGTCAAAAGCTCGTGGATATTCTACTGGTCCGACTGTCTCGGTATCAATTGTTGGATTAAGTATATTCTTGAGAACGAGGGGGGTAAGAGCGTTCCGAATTACCAAACATGGAAGTCTGTAGTCGTGGCAAATTTCTAAGAAAGTCTGTTTGAACTTATTGTGAATCTCTTCTAGTTCTTCTAAGGCGGCTATTTCGTACGACCTGGCTCGAGTCAACACATTCCGCCTGCAATAATCCCAAGGCATATCTTTGAATATGATAATGAAACTGGGTAAATGGTCAAATGCTCTAGAAACAATCTTTTTTTCTTCCGTTGCCACGGAAACGCCCCGGATTCGAGAAAAAGTCAGATGTTGAATTATGGAAGAGTCACAAATAATGTATTGTTCTGAAGGGAGGGAAACCTCCCTCCTCCTCCCAGCCTGACATTGTAAACTAAGCGTATGTTCTATAAACTGGTTCTGAAAATCGGCAATCGAAACGTGGGTGACACGCCCATTATAAAAGTCGGCAATGTTGCTGGAAAAACTAGTGTCAAATTCTGGTACGTGATACGGATCCAAATTTACTGCATCGTAACTCTTACCACTTCCAGTTGGTCCATTTATGAATATGTATGACATTTTTGGGATACTATATCATAGAAATTTTTTTAAAATTTTTTTTTATTAAGATATATACGATAAGACAATGACAATCCTTTCTATTTCAGATGCAATAAAAATACTTGAAACCGGAGAAAACATCAAAATTGATGATGGAGGCAATTAGTATTTGGTGAATATGTAGATCCTTTCATATACGTAGACAGTGAGCTAGAAGTAGTTTTCAACATCGGACCTAAATATGGTTCTAAAGATCCAGCTACATGTGATGGGGTGTGTGTCCGTTGGCAACCGAGTCTTCAAAAGTTTACTGATTTAATAATATTCCGTACCCTAGGTGAAAGTTTCGATGCAAGCACTGCTAAAAGTTATGCTGCAAGCCTGGCCGCTCACTCCAAGAATAATTCCTGCGGATTTTACAATCCATCTAAAGTGTATCAGAAGCGAGGGAGCGGGGCGCAGCCAGTGGCGTATTTTAAATTTCAGTTTAAAAGAGGAGGAGGGAGAAATCACGATTTCGCTACATGTATTGATATGGTTCAAGAAATTGACTGCGGTTTTAAAACAGTGAGTCCATTGCCAGTCCGAGAAAATCCTGCTATTGTACCTCGTAATATCCGAAAAGGTAGTAAGATAGAATTCTTAGCATTTAAACCGCGCTTAAGTAAGCGTGCTCTTTCTTTCACTGTTGAGAGATTAATATTTTGTGCTGCGCCTAATAAACCAGAAATTCAAGATGTGGAAGAACTAGTCGACTTAGAAAGATTAGGCGAGATATATAAACAAATAAATGCTGCCAAAAATATTATAGTGGATTTTGATGACCTATCATAGAATAATTATTTTTTCATTTTAAAAAATTTTTAGGATAGTATATATCATAAAGATTATTATGTCCCGTCAATTACATACAGCATTCAAGGGAGCAGTTTTACGAAAAGAATTTCCTGAAGTCAAGCGAGTCAAGGATATCGGGGAGCTGGTGGATATTGAAGGTATGGTTAAGGGGCCCGAAAGATGTACTCTGTTTATACCGAAATGGAAGTCAAATTATCGGATCCGAAAACTGGTAATACACAACCGCGTTCATTGTATGTTAAATTAAATGATACATACACAAAAGATGTAAGAGGATCGGGATCGGATGTGGGGCAACAATTAATAGATCGCTACGATCGTATGCTTGATACAATTGAAAATGTTGAGGGTTCTGGTCTCGTTCTCGAGGAGATACTTAATTTTGAAGTAATTCTAGTAGAAGTTTTACTCGGGGCTGGCCCGGGGCTGGCGCAGTCCAACTTCCCGGATGGTTAAAAAATAAGCATTGTGTTAGCGATCTGGTGCTACCTTCGGGCAGCGAGAACTGTTTTCAATACGCCATCGTAGCAAGTTTAAAGTTGGCCGACCCCGAGTTTCGTGAAAAGAAATGTGGTCAGGTAAGGAGAAAATGGAATACGTACGCCCCATTTATGGCTGACTACTGTTGGGAAGGTATTCCCTTTCCTACGCCCGCCGATCTGACTGTATTCAGGCGCTTCGAGCAGCAAAATCCGAGCGTCAAACTTCAAGTATTTCAGATCTACGAGAATGATCCCGATCCGTCCGGAATAAATGTGTTATATAGTAGCTGTAGCGGAGCCGAAGGCGGAGCCCATTCCGAAGGTGAAGCCGATAGGAATCAAATAGCAAATATCTTACTGATAGTTGGTGAAGACGGCGGCCGTTCTCACTTCGTACCAATTACTGCGGAAAATCGCCTTCGTAATTCTCGTACTAATCGAAAGAATGAGCGCAGACGGAAGTGTATTTGTATGGTTTGTAAAAGAGGTTTTAAGTCAACAGAAGAATTAGAAAAACATCAGGTATACTGTGGAACAGACACTGCCCAGCCAGATTTTCCTAAGGAAGTGTGTCAATTTGAAGGACATCGGAAGAAGGTTCCTTCTCCCTACGTCGTCTATGCAGATACTGAGGCAATTATTGAGAAGGGGACCGGCCGACACATTCCAATTTGTCTTTCGTATGTTATGGTGGAACGGGGGTGGGGACCTTCGGAACGAGGCCCGGGCCGACCCACTGTTTATGGTAAAAGAACATTCACAGGTCTCTCCTGTGTTACAGACTTTCTAAAGGATATGAAAGAACGGGCCGAGTATTATTCTAAATCGTATTATTGGAAAATAATACCGATGAGGGATCCTTCTAATTACCGGCGCGACGGATGTGATCCAGTCTGTATTGCATGTGGAGAGCCGGCAGGATACCGAGTAGTGAAGGAGGAGCGACCTTCTATTGCGAAGGATGCCGGCCGTCGAGAACCATTCCTATCTACTTTCACAACCTCAAGGGATACGATGGTTCTTTTATTTTGAAAGAATTACATGAAATCGTTACCGAAGGAGATGATGGGGGTTCCGGACCAGAGCCTAAAATTATAGCTAAGACGAGCAATGGAGAATTATGGGTCTCTCGAAAACATTTATTTTTCACGCCTCAATTGTTGTTGCCGGAGGGAAGAGGGAGATAAAGAGACGTTTCTTTTCTATAAAGTTTATGGACAGTGCTCAGCTGATGATGGGGTCATTGGCGAAGTTGGCAAAAACTGTGCCGGAGGATGGGTGGACGGCGGCCCCACTTTCGTACCCGGACATTCAAAGGGCGAAAGGTTTCTTCCCCTACGAATATTTAGACTCGGTTGACAGACTGGGAGAGGGTGAGCTCCCGGAGAGGGAGGAATTTTATAGCGAATTGACGGAAGAGGGGATTTCGGAGTCTGATTACGAACATGCTTTGCGAGTATGGGACGAAGTTGGATGTAAGACGATTCGTGATTATATGGAATTCTATTGTGAGACTGACGTTCTACTTCTTGCAAATATATTTGAAAATTTCCGTGACACATGTTTAGAAGCGTACAAGTTAGATCCAGCCCACTATATGTCAGCGCCTGGCTTGACATGGGATGCTATGTTACTTTACACGGGTAATAAGTTTAAACTCATTCAAGATGCTGAGCAGATGACTTTCGTACAACGGGGAATTCGAGGAGGTATCAGCCAGTGTAATATTCATTATTTACAGACAAATCATCCGGCTTACGCTGGCGCGAATTACGATCCAGAGAAGCCGGTGACCGAAATAAAATATCTCGATGCAAACAATCTCTACGGCTGGGCAATGAGTCAGGCAATGCCTACGGGCGGACTTCATTGGATGACGATGGAAGAGTGGGAGGAATGGGCCGCCGGCGGAGCGGGGGGCGGAGCTGGCGGAGCGTGGGGACCTGGCTCCACCTTTCCACCAAGTTTTCTAGAAGTAGACTTAGAATACCCAGCCGAATTACATGAAGAACACAGCGATTTGCCATTAGCACCACATCACTATGAATTTCCGAGGCAGGGCGGTCGACTGATTACAAGTGTGATGGATAGAGAGAGATACGTCTTACACTACAAGTTGCTGGAATTCTATCTTCGGATGGGAATGAGATTGAAAAGATTTATCGGGTGCTTGCTTTCGATGAAGCTCCATGTCTCGCGAAATATATTGACTTTAACACTAAAATGAGGGCAAAGGGAGGACAGATTTCGAAAAGAATTTCTATAAGCTGATGAATAATGCAATGTTCGGTAAGACAATAGAAGATGTTCGAAAGTACAGAGACTTTAATTTGTTTCGGACTGGAACGGCACGGATAGTGGACGTAAAAAGATTCAGAAGTATAATCCAAAGATGAAACATATAACTTTCATAACTTCCGAAGAGGATGGCGATTCCTGCGACAGTGCCCTACTGGAACTGAAAACGGATGAGCATAAATATGTAAAACCAGTTTTCATTGGCGCGGCAGTGCTTGAACTTTCTAAGCTGCTTATGTATGAGACGCATTACAATTACTTTCGGGTCAAGTTCCCTGGAATACGATTAGCCTACATGGATACTGACAGTTTTGTTTACAGTGTACCGATCCCGGACCCGGACGTAACTTTCAATGATATAGTACGAGAAGATGTTGAAAAGAATGGTGAGAAGTCTATATATGATACTAGTGGGATGCCCGGACCCAACTTTCCGAAGATTAATAAAAAAGTGATAGGTAAATTTAAAGATGAGTTGAATGGTGAACCTATTCTTGATTTTGTTGGCATACGCTCGAAAGTGTATGCTTTTCGAACTCCAACTTCGGAGACGAAAAAAATAAAGGGGTGAAAGATGTTTGTGTTAGAAAACATTTGAACTTTGAAGATTATAAAGATCTGTTTGAAACTGGGAAGAAGCCGGAGCCGGCACAGTTTGTACAGTTTGTACGGAAAAAGGCTGGAGAAATCCGTAGTGAAAAGCGTAGTAAAATCATGATGGCGCCAAATGATATCAAACGTGTGCAGCTATACAATCCAGACACGGGCGAATGGCTGGCAGAAACATGGCCGATAGGACGGACGACGGGTCATGGTTAATATTGTAAAGACATTAATCTACTATTTTCAATAGAGACCAGGGCATCACTGATAACATAAATGTGGGCAAATATATTATCATTGTGAGCGTCATCGCCACCCCACGAGGCATCTTTCTTCAGGATCTCAAGTTGAATTCCGTCCTTTGTGTTCATTACTTTTAAACCATTTCCATGAAACTCAATATCTTAAAGCTACGCAGATCGATAAACAGACAGAATTTATTCTTCAAATAATCGGCCTCATCTATATCAATTTCACACCAATCTTTATCTTCAGCAAAATACCGTCGCACCTCTCGCCAAAATTGTCTTGGTATCATCTTCTGAGCGTACACTTTATTTGCAATGCCTTCGATTGATACAGACACAGATTCAATGGATGGATTAAAGAAAAGTTCACTGTTCAGTTCTGTCTGATTCTGATTTTTAGTGAAGAGTATAGCAATACCTCTAATGCTACGTCGTGGTACATTTATATTTTCATTGATAACCGTGTCCGATTCTTTGAATGGGATTGTTCTAAAATAATGTATATGCTCGTAAAGGTAACTTTTTCCACCGTTGTAATAACCAGCAGTTGACCTCGCGAGATCGAGGTCAGAAATTGTCTCGTATTCCATTTGAATGTTTTTTAATTTATAATTGGTTGTAACAACCTGATTACTGACAAGTAATTGGGGGGCGGGTGCCAACGTAATTTCCCATTCAATATGACTCCCTAACGCTTTTGGTATGCAACTCCATGACCTGTTATTGGGGGTGAGTGAGACGAATAGCATATTTTGTTTTATATGTGTCGAAAAGTAACTTATCGCCCACGACGTTTTGATCTCCATCGGTCGAACCGCTTCTTAATTTTCTTAGATTTTCGTTCTGAATTCCGTACAGTGTCATGTTCGTTCTCTCCTTTTTATGTTTGAAGAGATCGCGATAACATTCAATAAGGTTATATTTATTCAAATCGAAAAGTGTCTGACCCTCAAATGTGAGTTTCATACGCTCCACCAAATTTTTTGCAACATTTTGTACTACTCGGTTATATTCATCTCCCATTACTTCGAGATCAAAAACCAGGTCGAAAGTATCTGGAACTAAGAGTAACTCCGCTTTCTAACTTTGGACATCGTATGATAAGTGTCTGGCCTGGATCTGCCTCACTTGGATTATGAGCAATCACGTGATGAGTTCTTTCTGACTTCGTTCCATTCGGTATTCGTTGGTGAAAGTCGGTGATAATGTTCTATCGTACCCCATTTTTCGTGTAATGTATATAGTAGAAGAAAAAAAGAAAATAAATCACATCTTTACGTAAATATTTCCGTCTGCCTGAAAGATAAATCGATTGCCTGTGTCGCGAATCAATCGAAGGACCCAATATTCTTGGAGATGATGAGCCTCTTGGTCATCCTCAGTATCCTGGAATACAGCTATGAATTCTAGTCGCTTAAAGAAGTTAGTCTTCTGACATTCCTTCACGAAAGCTAAAATGTTATGATATAGATTATCATCTTTGAGTCGGACACCTGGATTTGCTCGAAGGATATGTCGATTTACCCGCCGGAGTTTGCACCATTCCAATTCGACAGAGAAACCAAACAGGTCTTTATTTTTGGAAAGAAACTTTGCAATATTCTTTTCACCAAACATGTTGATGCCGTAGGGGTGTCATATATTAATACATAATTTTATTTATAATGACTAATGTTAAACCAGTTAAAAATATCCATAGCTGTTCTCCGACAAATCCGACAACCGATCCTGCTGTTTTTAATAGAAAACTGACGAGGGAGCCGATTAAACCTGGTATTGCAGCAGCACTTTTTGCGGCCAATGTTTTTAACCATTCGCCAAATTGCTTTACAATTTCTTTCGCTTTTGTATACACTTTGGGCGGACCTGAACCTCCTGCGTTTGTTCCTCCTCCCCCTGCTCCCCCTGCTCCCCCTCCTCCTCTAGTCACAGCCAGGGCAATTGTTGATATTGTCATTCCAAGGGCAGTCAGTATTGCAGCGATTGTTATACCATTTCGTTTAAATAACTCTGTTAGCTTCAGCCTGAGTGACAATTCTGGATCGGAAATTACATCACGAAGAGACCTAGTCGTAGCCAGTCTTTCATGTGCCCCACTGATCTTACCATGTTCGTATTCATTCGATTGTCAACTTTAGCTTCTCTTGTTATAAGTTCAGCTAGTAGTTTTTCAGCTTTTACTTTGCTTGGGTGTGTTCTACAGGAATTTCCTCTAACTGTTTTTCAACTTCTCTTTTCTCTAGCCTTATTTTAACTTTTTCGTTGTTAAGCTCGCCAAGATGCATATTCGCAATCTTTAATTCATCATTAAGAGCTATATATTCTGGGTTTAGATTGTTCCATTGTTCGATTTTATTTTCAAAAGCTTGTATTTTATCTGCATTACCAGAAGCATCTTGCCGTAACTCTGTCAGTTTATCTTTGTATATACCCATGTCTTTTGGCGTCATCTTCTCAGCCGGTATTTTATCGTTTTCCACATCTACAGAATACAATGTACGACTCACATATTCGGGCTCACTATATTTATATACTTTGTTTACAAATTCAGAACCTCCTTTTAACCTTTTTATTGAGGATTTCTCTAAAAATCTACTTCCTTTATCTGTTGTAACTCTGATTTTTTTATAATACAGATCACCACCTTTAATCTCAGCATTCATAATCATTCGTCTCGTGCATACTGATTAGTAATATTATATTTGTCTAAGAGTTGTTCAGCCATATCTTGTGTAAGTTCTCTTCTCTGTCCAATCAAACGATCAACCTGTGGGCTAGCCAGGAAAGGATCAGCTTCTGCAAGAGCATTATCATCGTCTATAAGAATGTTTCAGCAGTAGCATCATCATCATTTAAATTTGCATCATCGAAATCCTGGAGTGGTATATCTTCTCCTCCTTCTGCCATATTGTATTTCTATATTACTACAATTATTTTTTATCCCCCTTACATATACAGTAAAAATGCACATCTCAGTTGTTGAAAGCGTTGAACAATTGCTGATTACATAGAAAGAACAAGTGCTGCATATCGACGAAGTTATAAATTAATGGGTCGAATTGATATGGCTCTCAATATTACTAAGGGAATTCTTGTAAGCTCTGCTGTAATAGCAGCAATTCCAACAGTTCCGGTACTGTTAGCCTTAACTCCTATACCAGGTGTTGTTATTGATGTGATACAAGGGAAAACTGGTGTAGCAAAGAGACGAGAGAAATATAAACATTATTATGTTCAATATAAACAGCTGCTTACACAAATACAAGAAAAAGGCTGCAACAACAGAGGCTCCGGGGTCAGAACTTATTCAGAACATATTTCATCAGGCGCTAGAAATTCAAAAACAAGAAGGATTTAGTCCACCTCTGGAAAGATACCTAAGACATTATGGATTAAATGGATATGAAATTTAGTTAACTTCGTGTTCAACATCAGCTAGACTCCGCGACCGGCCGGCCGGACTGACAACGGGGTCCTTTATATAGGCTAGTTTGATGGTGATGACTCACACGGAATTTCCCGTACATGTATAAACATGCTCAGCAGGGAATTTCCCCGCTTAGTTCAGGACAATGCACTGCTGCGCCTGCGTGAGTTCGTATATAGGTCAGGGTCACACTTTAGTTACATGGATGGTTAATTTTTCCTTCGCTTCATGTAGATAAATGAATAAAATGGGGTGTAAAATTCTTACTTAATCCCAGTTGTCCACGTTTACTTTACTACTTATGTATGTATGTATGTATGTATGTATGTATGTATGTATGTATGTATGTATGTATGTATGTATGTACAGTATGTCCGTCAACATCAAAAACACGCAAACTGCTGCACGTTTCAGCTTGGTATTTGGTGTGTGGATGCATCCTGGGCTATAGATGGGATTTTGTTCAAATGAAGTCTGCATTGCCAAAATTATGCAAATGAGCTTACAAAATGTGAAAATGGTTAAGAATTAATAACTCAAGAACCGCTTTTTTGATTGCTTTGAAAATTTGTGTGCAAGTACCTTATGTGAACCTTCTACAGTTTTTATGAATATTTTGCAGATATCCTTAATTTTGTATTTTGCTGAATTTTTTTGTGATTTTTCTCATTTTCAGTAAAAATTCTTCTTCTCTGAAACCGCCAGCCCAATCGCTCTCAAATTTGGGTTGTCTCTTTGCAAGGGTGTTACTCTTCTAATTTGTTGAAATTATGACAAAATTGGGAAAATTACTATTTTTGTGCAATTTTGTCATTTTTGGTCAAAAAATCTTAGACAGTATTTCCTTTTTAAAACTACTGGACAGACAGCTTTCATATCTGGTACACAGCCGTACAGAGATGACAGTAGTTAGATATGTGGAAATTGTCCTGAAATATAAACAATTGTATTTTTAAGACAATATTGTCATTTTTGGTCAAGAAAACTTTATCTCAAAATTACTTGTTTGATAGCTTTGTAATTTGGTATAAAGTCCCTTGTTTGATAGCTTTGTAATTTGGTATAAAGTCCCGGAAGATGTTATTAGATAAATTTTCTGCTCAAAGTGTTGGGAAACCCCAAAATTTGTATATTTTAGGTACTTTTCTCAGTTTGTGACCTTAAATGACCTACACCAACCCAGGATATGTTGTGAGACAATTTTGAAGGCTGTGAACATAATTTTGTCATATTTGTACCAATTTGTAGGAAAATTTGATCCAGAAGCGTGAGGTGATTTTTTTCATTTGGACCAATTTTTGCAACTTTTCTATGTAAGACATACAAGAACTGATGAGAAATTTGGATCCTGGATATTTCCAGATGTTGTAATCACCGCCCACAGTGGAAGGCATTTCACTATCTGTTACTACCTTAAGTGCTGTTTACATTAGAATGATAACACTCATGGCATTAATTAAAAATCTCCAAGGTTGTAAATTACTTCCTGTCATTTGGTCTTATGTAATACCAAGGGGTGGAACATTTGATATTCAGGAGGGGATAGGGTCTAGAAGATCGATGATGCAGCATTACTTTTTTACCAGATCCCTTGTGCATTTTTGCCCACTCCCACCTTTTCTTTTTATCAAGCCTTCTCTGTTTTTTGTTGTTGACATTTGCTTATGTATTTAGGATCTGCTTCTCCCATTGCTATAGAAGTTGATATGCATGTTCCTAAAGATGACCTCCAGTACCTAAGTTGGAGACCTTATTTGCTTTTGTCATTCTTGTTTTTCTGGTTTAAATATTTCTTGAATGGACCAATTCAAACCGAATGTGAGCACATAGTGTCCTTGACGGTATTTTTTTTATTATGTAATCGTTTTAAGTGGTATTCTGATTGGATGCTCTGTCTACTAATTTAATAACTTCATGATGCGAGGTATTAGTGTACATTGACACTACATCTGGTGTTACCAATGTCGCTTTGGCCCGAACTTTGATTGTCTCAATTTCCAATATAAAATCTGCTGTATCTATGATGTATATAAGTTGTTACTTCACGATTTATTTGAGTTAAAGTCAATGAATTCTGATAATTATGTGAAAGGTTGGACTGGAGCATCCACTTACAATAGGGCGTCCTATGAACTCAGTTCCTGTAGGGCGTTTTGTGTATTTTATGTTTTTTTGGGTGGGGGGTGAGGAGGTACCAAAGTGGTGTTCTTATTTTACTGTTACCTGGATTCAGATATTCGCATGCTTTGTAATCGATGTGTTTTTACCGGACACGTCTGGTGTGATATTAGTGTTCATCTGTTATGGTTTGCTTTGTGTCATCTGTTGTTAATTTTGTGTAGTATCGCTGATCTCCCAGTTGTCGCTGGCATTCTCATAAAGGTGCAGGATTGCTGGATTGCCAAAATATCCAACTTTGAGATATTAATCAGCTAATAGATTCAGCTACGAGCGCAATTCAAAACAGAACAAGGAATTTCAAATTACAATTTGAAGAGCGCACCCCAAAACAGAACCAGGAAATTACAATCTGCACAGAGATAGTCTGTGACTTTTTTCCGCCATGGTACTTAATCCTGACCGTGGCGAATAATATACATCAGTTTTCCGCTTTCGATTTCATCCACCACTCTAGACAAACCATCATGCCCTTGACAGGCTAAGAGTTTACCATCACGGAAACGATGTCATGTAAAACCAAACCAACCTATTTCAGTGTGACAGACTACAGAGATTTCATTTTGTGTCACTTACCTTCAAAGTTTTGTCAAAAATAAAGTCAAGCCACCTTTTTAGACAGGCAGGATAGAATACCAAGACAATTTATTCAGTGTTATACATACCTCAATATCCAGCCATGGGATAAAAGACAGCTGTCAGTCAAAGAGTCGATGTGTTTTTTGGTCCGACGAGCTAGTAGAACTCGTTCGTATCATTAATTCGTGTTAAAAAATTTATACATACATCCATAATTTGTTGTTTTGTTTCTTGTTATAGGGATATCTTGGACAGAGATCTGTTGTCAAAATCCGATCCAAGTAAGACTATTTTTATCAACATTGTGTGATCAATAGCCAGTAATGGTTTCAGTATGAGTCAAACAAGATTCGCCTCTTCGTGAGCACGCAAAGTAGTATAGTATTTACAGAATGAGATAATGTTACTCTAAAAAGTCTAGGAACGATGACGTCATTTCCTTTGTCAAGAGAGAGAAGTACAGCCATGCATATCTATGTTGCTATCACATATCCGGTTTGGCCGTGTCTGATACATTTATTTCCACTGGCGGACTAGCAAGTGTACAGCGATTCGCTAGATATTAAACAATGTTATCTTTGAAAGCTAAAGTCAATTGCTGGGAGAAATTCCCCTGAAGAGAATACAAAAAGAGAGAAAGTGAAAAATGTTCACAGATAATAAAAGGTATACCTGTTACTGTAGTTCAAGCCTGATTTCCGATAACTCATTTTTATAACACCTGGTATTTGTCCAGTATCCGCACCTATACCGCAGTGAATTGTACTCATTGCAACATCATTGTCACCATTTCACATTTTTTTTTTTTTCAAGTGACATTTATTTCGAAAATCTCTTTTACAGAATGTGTTCTGTATACCAAACGTCTTGGCTCTCAAGAATTTGTGAAGGTAAGGCGTGCTGATGCACCACATGCAAGTTAAATTTACACAACAATCTTAGAAATTGAACCCGTCGGGTTAAAGGGATAGTAGCAGTGACTTTTGATGAATGTTTCTTGATTTTTGTTTCATATGTCAACAGCAAATGTTGCTTCTAGTCCCCAAAGCATGTTTAAATATCCACTCTATTCAGTTTTCAACAAGGCGCGTAAAACTTGTAAAGTTCATTGTTATTGTTTATATTTTAATACTAGACAGGATGTAATTTCACTAGTCAACGATTATATATATATATATATATATATATATATATATATATATAGATATATATATACGTATATATACGTGCACTGAGGAGTAGGTCAAGAAACTGCAGTTGTAAATTAAAGTCGTAAAATATTATCAACAGCTATTGTCCCCTTAACTATAGTGGTCTTGCCTGTATAGTACAGACAACACGATTGGAACTAATGCGGGATAATAGTATCTTACAAATTACTCATAAAAACAAGTTTTTAACTTAAAAAGAAAACAGATGAGCTTACATTTGCAGACTAAACATGCATTGAAGACGCATCTATCACTCTTTTTAATTTACTTTCTCACATTTAGAATCCGCAAATGCATACATTCGTATTCTTTTTATAGACTTTTCAAGCGCTTTCAACACCATTGAACCATATGTTCTCCTTAGACGTCTTATCAATATGAATGTCGATGCCAACATAATTCTCTGGATCAGTGATTTTCTTAAAGAAAGACCACAACGGGTAAATGGCTACATGTCAGAGGAAATTGTACTGAATGTTGGTGCACCACAAGGTTGCGTGTTATCACCTACTCTATTTTCTATTTACACAGATCACATGAGGTGCAATACTCAATATCTTGTTTGTTCAAATTTGCTGATGACATGGCTCTTGTTTGGGCTACTCAAAAAGGAAGATTCTCTTTCTGAATATTTCCATAATGTTGAAATTTTAAAGAACTGGTGCATAGATAGCTATTTAGATATGAATATTAGTAAAACAAAAGAGCTTGTCATTGGTTGTAAAGTTTGCCCGGATTTTACTCCTGTCACAATCAACGATGAATCTGTTGAAGTCGTTTCATGTTTCAAATACTTAGGTTCATTTCTAGATGAAAAACTCACATTTGATGAAAATACTGACTATATAGCGAAAAAGTCCCAACAAAGATTATACCTTCTCAGGAAACTCAAATCGTTCAATGTGAGTCAAAATATCTTACAAATGGTGTACAGATCCCTCATTGAGAGTGTTTTAACCTATAATATCATTTTGTGGTATTGAAATTTGACTGTCAGAAACAGAAGCAAGCTTTCTCGTATTGTGAGGATGGCAGAAAAAATTATTGGCTGTCGTCAAAATTCCCTTGTAAACCTTTACCAGCTGGCAGTGAAAAGGAAAGCGCAGAATATAGTCAATGATTCTGATCACCCTCTCCATGGTTACTTCCAGAAACTCCCGTCAGGGAGACGTTTTCGGGTTCCTCGTGCAAAGAAAAACCTCTTCAAAAAGTCATTTCTTCCATCAGCAGTTTCAATTTAAACTCAAACTCGATGTAGATGTTTTAAACCTCCAGTTGGTCCTTTGTTGTTTCCGTCTATGTTTCAATATTTGTATCTATGTCGCTACCTTGTGTGTGTTTTTAAGCATTTCAATGTGTAATAGCGTCCCTTTTTATAGAATGCTTTCGCTAGTTGTGCTATTTTAATTTGTATATGATGAGCCTGAAGGAAAATTTCTACATTTATTGTGGATAATAAAGTAATTGAACTGAATTGAATTACTTCACCATCCAATTATCCCAAATTAGTTCCAATCGTGTGAGACTTGTGTTGGGGCGAGTAAACCCATCGGAACACATCACTGATGAGACTAGATACTGCAGTGCTTAGGCTACAAGGAAGTTGTAAGTACGCAATCATTGCCGAGGCAGAGCGATAAGTTAAGTCTTAACATTTTGAAATGTCATCCATTTCTACGTTACCTTACATTGCAATAACCTCGAGTTTGGTTCATATTTGCAGTATGACGAAACAGAGGAGGTTACAGATAATCTGAACCCCACTTTTGTGAAGAAGTTTCGGTTGACTTACTTTGTCAGAGAAAAACAAGAACTTTTATTCAAGCTGTGAGTAAGCTTACGTATTTCGAAGTTAATTCACTGAAGAGTTGCTGTCAGTTTCATTGTATGTACCTGTTGTACTTGATTTGCAAACTTTCTCGATATTAAAATTCTTCGAATTCCTTACTTAGTGTTATGCCCCCATTCAGAAATTCATTAAAAAACATGGCGTTTTGTACAGCTGCTACAGGTTTATAAAAGGTTTAAATACCACCCGTGACCACAGCGTATTATAGCAGCGTCCACATTGTAACATTGTAATACGTATAAATACGATCACTATTGGGACGTAAGAATGAGTTATCAAAACACCGTAAAGGGTTCTTCTCGATATTGAGGCTTACTGTCTGTTTTCACACAAATCGTTCATCAGCGCAGAGAAAAATTTCTTGACGGATAGACAGCGGACGCTTAATCAACAAGACTTCGCAATCAGATTGTAAGCCGAGCAGGGGATTATATCTGTGTCGTAGACTTTACATATCTCTATCAAGATGTTGTAAGAAGATCTCTCATATACATGTACATTTGTGCGTGTTGTATATTTTGTACACAAAGCAACGTATCATTGCATTACACGAATTATAGTTATTGCGAGTAATGACTTGTTGCTATCCCTGCTTGGTGTTCTTGACAGGTACGATGTTGATGTTTTAACAAAGGTAAGTTCATTTTTATCTTCAAACCCTTTCCTGTCTGTCGATACTGTGCCTGAAAGAATTAGCATTATTGCATATATTTGCTTTCTTATCTTCTTTACTACTTGCATACCTATAGCTAACACGATTGGAACTAATTTGGGATAATTGGATTTTCATATTTTATAAATTTCTCAAAAGTGTTAGGTGCCGTACAGCTGAATGTTGCAATATTGGAAATTACTCATTAAACAAGTGTGTAATTTAAAAAGAAAAGCAGATGAGATTACATCTGTAGGTTAAATCGACATTAATTCACCATCCAATTATCCCAAATTAGTTACAATCGTATTAACTGAATAAAGTAAAGGTGACTCTGGCAGTCGATAACAAATCGAATATCTTATCTGTGAATAACTTAGCCGTTTGATTTTATTCAGAAAGTACTAATAATTGTAATCAATAGAACCTCTGCTGCAGAGTTTGACTTTTTTACAGTAGAAAGTGTCATGGCATTGGAATATTGTCACCCTATGACGCAGATTCTTTTCTAGGATTTTCTCGGAGAAGTGACCTGCTTGCTGAGTGACATTTACAGGCAACAGAGATTAGAACTACCACTTTTGTGAGTAGAAAGATGAACACGATTTCATTTTCTCGTATTTATTATTTCACTTAAGTTTGCTCTAATGTTGATGTAATTCAGGCAAACAGTGATATGAATAGCCATGAATAATCATGTGTGGCATATAGAGGTCCAATGTTCGGCTGCCTGGTCGACGTTTTTGAAGTATTTGCTGATTCCGTCCATTGAATGCAAGTTATTGAATGGACTATTCGTTCTCCTTTTCTCAAAGGTATTATCTTTTCCTCTTTCGACAGATACAGTGGAAACAAAAAAGGGCAGAGCGGCGTTCTTATTTTGCATGCCTTCAAAGTAGGCGATCGTAAGGTGAAATGCACATTTTGTACCGTAACGATGTAGAACCAATTTTCTGAGTGTCGGGTTTCTAAGACATAAAAATCAGACTTCGAATGTATAATCACCTCTTTTGTAACAGCATAACGCCAGCCAAGGAAAATTTAATTTTCGAAGATTCAAATGCGAGATGGTAACATTGAGTAGAATGATAATGTGATATTAAACTTTGAAGGCGGGCGATAACAATATGAGAGGCGTTTGCTATCGCTCAAGCGTTACTTCAGACTCTGACGTTTCTGGGTCACACATTTTGGTCATATTGACAGTTAATATGCAGTCATGGCATGCAAATTAGATTGTCTAACGTTGTAATAGACTGACGTCATACCACAATTTTACCTTTTCAACCTTCCCGAGTTGTCATGTTTCGTAATACTTACCTTCCAAAGCTTTTCATTCCTTGTTTTTTCTTTATAGGACCAAGTCACGTTCAACTTTAAAGCTGAAGAGTTGCCAAAAATGGACCGTTTAGGTTCAGGGGATCCTTACTTAATCATAAAGAAGGAAATCAAATTAAACAGCCGGTAAGCAAATATCAGATACTCGATTAGCAGTCGTAAACATATATATATATATATATATATATAATAGTATATTATATATATATATATATATATATATATATATATATATATATATATATATATATATATATATATATATATGAGTGATGTGTTTATATATATATATATATATATATATATATATATATATATATATATATATATATATATATATATATATATATATATATATATATATATATATATATATATATATATATAATATTATATATATGCTCGATACCTCTGCCATGTTCCCATCTAATCACATGATTCAATTTAGGTGATTGCTGTCCATCATTTGTTCTTGTTCTTTGTGTTCTCGCAAAGTAGAGGAAATTTAATAATGTTTGACCTCACGTAGGTATTTTGATTTTCTTGCATGATTTTGTGACTCGAGTTCCTTAACCTATCAACAGTGAGGGCTTTATGTACTTTCGTCTCTCTTTGCAGTCAGTTCATTCCTGTCGCACGGACTGAGGTAGTCAAAAATACACATTCGCCGACTTGGCAACCGTTGACCCTTGATGTCGATACGCTGTGTGCGAACGACTACAACAATCGCATTCTCATTGAATGCTTAGACTGGGACAGACTAACGAGGTAAGTTGTTACTCTGCGGTACCGACTACGATATACACTATATATATATATATATATATATATATATATATATATATATATATATATATATATATATATATATATACACACACACACACACACAAAATGTGTATATATACATAGATATATATATATACACACACCACACACAAAATGTATACAATGTGCCCTCCCGGTTATCACCATATGGCTTTATGGCAACCTATATATATATATATATAATATATATATATATATATATATATATATAATATATATATATATATATATATATATATATATAAAACATTCAAGAAGAAGACTGCAATTCTCAGGAAATGATTTTGATGAACACATAATTTCTTTTATATGTTTCAGTGATGATTTGGTTGGAAGCTTCTTAACAGATCTCACAAGTCTCACACAAGACTGTGGTCCCGATAATTACCAGGTAATTCAGCATTTTCCTTTTCTTTGAATACTCCAACAAAACCAACCAAAACAGGTATAATTTTCTGAAATGGTTGTTCGTACAATATTAAATCTCCCTTTCAGAAAACTTTTCAATTCAACAAAAACGGCGAGGACCGAGGAAAACTAATTCTTACATCCTGCGACATCCTGCAGAAGTTTTCATTCTACGACTATGTCAGTTCGAAAACTCACTTGAATTTCGTTGTAGCCATCGATTTCACGGATTCGAATGGTGAGTAACAAGTATACTAGTTTTAATGAAATTCTCGGTGGCGATGGTGTTGTAAGTATATAGTCGTTTATTTAGAAATCATTTGTTAATAGTATCGACCTGTACACAATCGTAAATAATCTTCAAATTGGCAAAGTTGTGATCGAGTCACGTCATTTGGCCTTAGAAGAAACGTTAAGCAAAAGTTTGAAACCGACAAACTTTGAATACTCTGTAGTTGATAACGACTTAAATTGTCAACATACAATGTAAAAAAACACAACAGCGTTTGTACACGTTAACTATTTCAAGGTGCGAGCATACTGTGATATGAGTGAATAACGTTATTGCAATTTTCATAATCCTGCACCCTTGACAGTTAATTGCATTTGACATTCAATATTACGTTATACACACAAAAGGCAATCAAAGTGACCCTGACTCAAGGCACTTCAGTGGCGAAAGCGGACAAAGTGTCAACACATACATGAAAGTCATGGAAGTGCTCGGAGAGGTCATCCCACTTTACGACCCAAAGAACTTCATTCATGCGATCGGTTTTGGAGCAATATTGTCACCTTCTGACTCGGTATCCCATAACTTCAACCTGGTAAGCGATGACTAACATGTCAAGATGAGTAATTAAGGATAATATCAGGTCACTCCACCACACAAACAGAATAAACAACAATGCATGCTGACTACCTATTCCTCCGACACCATATAAACTTGTTGCTTCCAAGATTTTAATTTATCAGTTATCATCGACAAATGACCAGTCGTCTTCTACTCTTGATCACAACTTGCAGTGGACAATGTTGACTTCCAATATACTTTGCGTACAATAATTGTCAAATCATAGTTATACATTTTAATCCGACACCAACAATTGTTAACATTTAATATTGCACCTACTACTCACACAACTTGGTCTTTAACGTTTCAAGCATTTTTATCCAAGTGCGTATATAAGTGTTCTCGAGACAGATGTTAAAGAAACTACAGGCCTTGATGGTACTTTTTGGGGTATTGATAAAACGTCTGTGTATAAAGGGGGTCTGTAAGTGTGAGCCACACTGACTATACCATAAGAATATTGTCAAAAGACCTCTGCACTCACCATATCTGGATTATGCTATGTACGCCTTTCATAACATCCGTCGTTATCAACGTCTATAGTAGCGAAAGGGACAATGGCCCTATGTTTTATCTTGGAGCAAGTTGATTTGGTTCAAATAACCTTTGTTGTAAGGTTTGTGATTAAACCATGGCATTCTCAGCACAAGGAAGGGACGTATGTATTTTGCCAGGCGAGAGCTGATGGGATTAACCGTCGAGTGCAATCAACTTTTTTCATATTCTCAGATACATTGACAGATCTAAAGTAATTCCTTTTCGATTCGACCTAGTGACCTCATAAACGCTGACCCTGTTGTAGGTCAACACCCGAACAACAAACCTTGATACTAAAAGACAAAGTGTATTGTAGTTGTGCCGCCACATCGACCCCTACTTTAGTGAGCTTCAGACAAGTAGAGAAAGAGACATGAAACAGTAGTCAACGTGTTCAGACTTCGATCCTTGTCGCTGTACTGCATTACTATATCTGCGGTAATTGAAAAGGCGAAGAGGAATGAAAGATTTGCATTTTTAACTGCTTTTTAAATTGTTGTTGTTGATTACTTTCACATCCAGGATTCAGAATGCCAGCCTCTTGATGGAATGGTCGCTGTAAACACAGCGTATCGGACAGTATTAGAAAACGCCATCCTCGCTTCGCCTGTTGAGTATTGCCCGGTAATAAACCATGTAATAGAGTAAGTAAAAACCCAAATAATTGTACACATGAGATTTTTACCAGTTCACCCATCGCTCATGCATATATGGAATCAACTGGTCAAAAACGAGTTGTATACTCGTTGTACAGAGATGGTTTCTTGCTATAATATCATAACAGTAAATTGAAATTTTGGCTTGAAACGTTCAAAAAGAACTTTTTTAGCTGGGGGCTAGCGTGCGTTCCAATCGTGCTATATCGCGAATATAGCACGATTATTTTCTTGTCTCGACCGATCAGATCGCTGTCACCAATATATTTGTATGAAATAATTATTTAACTCAATTCTTAAGCTTCAGACATTTCAATAACTATCTTTCAAATTTACTTAATTTCATCAGATAGGAAAATATGTCTTCCAACTTGAATTTTCAGTGTAACCAAACAAAGTTCTAGTATTATAACTAGTAAAGTTCCGTCCGAGCAAAGTTCAATTCTCAAAACAGTGCCGAAAGTAATAATCCTCGTCCAAAATCAAGGGCGACATGCGATTGGTTTTGAAATTGTTTGTACTTAATGAATGTTAGTAATTTCCGTATTTTAACCCTTTGAGCGCTGTAATTTTCTCCCGCCAAAATTTTAGTGCAAAATTTAACCATTTTTTACGATTTTTTCTGTACTTTTTAAAATTTTGGACCAAATGGACATCACATTTCATTGGCTATACACTTTTTTCTCAAAAGTTTTGCAAAAATCTGATAAAAATTGACTGGGGTTTATCTTATAAAGGGAACAAAAATAGACTTTGGCGCTCAAAGGGTTAATGACCATGCGAGATGCTCCGCTGTTAGTTACGGGCCTCAGAAATGGCGCTCCTTTGAGTGTCTGACGTCACTTATTACTCTGTTTGACTATTATTCTCTGTTATGTATTTTCATGGTGTTTTTAATTGCAGGCGCAGCAGAGAACAGATCGATGGAAGTGAATACTTTGTCCTGTTCATTCTCACAAACACCTCTCCCGATGACAAAGATGACACAGAAAAGGCATTACAAGAGGTAAGACATCTTTTGCGAGGGATGTTTTGCAGAAAAGATACAAAACGATCATCGGTTTATGGTCAATTAATCCAATCTCTGATATTCAACAATACATATAATATTGGTTACCACATTAACACTCTAAACTTATTTTGCAGTATCTCTTCCCCTCCTATGTGCCACTGTTTGTATGGCTGTATGTCTGCCTGTCAGTCTCGCTGATTCTCTCTCTGCAAATGGCAGCAATATTTTGCTTATGTGATAAGGATACGATGTACATTATCACTACATATACATATATCGTGTCGGACGATTATGCACGATTTGAACATGACGTCATTCGTTTGTTTTTTTGTTTAGGCCTCTGGGCTTCCCCTGTCAATAAGCATCATTAATGTTGGTGATGAAGACAATGCAGGTATTTCATCCTGGAAATCTTCCATGTACTATTAATCCTCATTACAAAATACGTGCATGTTGGCGTCTTACACTCACCAGCAGGATGACATTCCCAACTTTTTGATCAGCAATATTGTTTTGAAAATAGTATCAATTTAAACAAATTGGAGACAGGAACAACTGCAATTTTATTTCATTTGGATTCAGAACACGAAATGTGAAATCGTTACTGCGGATATAGATTACTTTAAAATCGAACCCTAGTGAAATTAACAAGTTCCGATGTAGGAATCTTGGTTCTGTATCAGGCAAGATCTTTCATTCAGATAGCATCAATTTATCATGATTGTGCGTGCATCATCTAGACCTTACGATGATACAGAGAAATGACCAAGCGAATACGGAAGTAAATAGCTAAATAAATACCATTTCTGCCTCAAGAATATGTAAATAAAGCACTTAATTCCGTCGAGGCGCTCGAACCATATCAGGTGACATGATACTAAGCGGTAAGAACCAGCACATAGAAATATTCCATGAGTTGTATGTTTTATAAACTTGCCCTTTAGTAATTTAAATTTCAATGATTTATGCGACCGAACTGATTTTTTTTCTTTTTACCTTAATTAGCATGCATCACTGTGTGACTGGCGATATACATTTAATTGCATATTTTATACATTCTAGGAATTGAAGAATTTTCAAGTCCCTCTGATAAAAATGCCAGAGATGTCATAACGGTAAATTATCAATATGTATCCTTACAGTAGACAGGACTGTCGATTTCGTCGATTCAAAATGTAACGTTGTGGTTGACTAGGATGCGTGAGCGCGGTAAGCGGTTGTGTTAAGGTAGAACGCGCCTCGGGGACAGATATTCAGATTCTCAAACTTTTCCAATTCTTTTCTGATCTACCACTTGTTGGTGCTCATTTTGAAGCCATTGGAGAAAAAACTTTAACCGTCTTTGTTTTTTGAAACACTTAAAATTTTTATATTTTTCTGATTAGACTTAAGAGACGGATAGCGGGCAATCTTGAACTTAAAATTTCGGTAAATCTTTGGTAATTTGTTTTCCTAATGTCACACTTTGCACGGTGACCCCTGATTTATATTCTTGATTTTGACAGAGAATAATTGAAAGATTCTGTGAGGAAAGTTTGAGCAAAAATTTAGTATTTCATTACCTAGGTGCATTCAACCTAACCACGGATATGTGTATTTGCTGCGAAAGAGCCTGAGTGCATAATTCTATCTCTGAGGCTGTTCATGTAAATGGTGCATTTTGGCGTTGTTAATCATGCAGTATGCGCTCATACGTCTCAAAGACAGGCGTGATGATAATACAATGGTATGGCGAGGGAAATAGGACTGCTTCCTGCATAATCAAATATGATGAATATCTTTCTCTGAACGAGGTTGACAATAGACCATGTCCGAACCGCGCGAGACATTCCGAGATATCGCGAGAATTATGGTTCGCAGTGGACGCGTTCTCGCAACACAGGACAAACTGCGTAAACAGGACAAGTCGCTAATTACGTTAAACACTGCATAAAATATATGAAGTTGCAATCTTTGCTCAGTTCTGCACGTTTTCTAGTTCCATACAAAGTTTAACTTGTATTACTAAACTGGAAACCTGTTTCTACGGGCATCTATTAAAGTCTCGCGAGATCTCGCAATCAGCGGAACATCGTCTATTGTGGCGATCAACAGCTCAATTAGTTTTTTTGATTAGAAACTGGAAACTGATTGAAGTAATAACAGGTAACTCATTACGATCTCAACGCAAGTTACGTTGTATGCCACGAAGATCAAAGCTTCCGCCAGAACAAATGACAACTCCGTAAATTACCATAAACCACAGAGAGACAGAATATCGCTCGGATACAGCAGGAATAATGATAACGGAAAACTATTGTAATTTATGGGAGAGCATGACTCTGACCGTGCTTGCTTTATAGTATAATGATCTGGTTGTACGCGAGACTTTGTCAGACCATGATCCTTCTCGAGGGTCTATTGTCAGACCATTGAGCTAGAAACTGCCACGTCCATGGTTGGATTGTTGATGGAGATAACAGTCGATTGAAGGGAAAGTGCACTTTCCGCCAGTTAGACGGGTAAGGTCATTCCAATGCATTCGTGAAAGGCAAAGACTCGTGTAGATAAACTCCGAACAGAAGGCATGTTTTAGTATGTAATATGTGATGAGTTTATGGCTTTTTGTTTTTGCTTCAACAGTGCACTAGAATCAAGGATTACCAAGACGGCGATGGAGAATTCATCAGCAAAGACCAGTTCGCCCATGCGATGTTCAGAAAAATTCCAGAGCAGCTGCTTTCTTGGATGACAAACAACAACATCAAGCCTGAGTAAGAACACACTGCCAGCGACATTGCAAGAATTGATGTAATGTACCTCGCCCATCGAACATTTTCCACAGAGAACATACAAAATGTGATGGTCTGTGATAATAAAATTTTCAAATAGCTATGTATATCAATCTATGTCACAAATTCTCATATTTACTCTATCGAATGCTTAAATAATAAAAATTCAATAAAAATTACATAAAAGTGACCAACGTTTATGTACAAACATTTGTGAGCTGAGATTGTCAAGAAAAAGGTTTTTTACAGTAGAATACAGAGCCAAACTACGTCGGCTCAAAATTAAAATAAGGCAGCAGTGCGTAGCAAGCGAAGGACTGTAACAAGATTATGTAATGTCGAGTGTTGCGCGCACATTATCTGCGTGTTTACTTGCAATGAAGAAATTTTTTCCCTCTTTCATATTGTCGTCTACGTAAACCTTTTGTCAGAATAATACCCTTCGCTGTTATTAGTATCATCTCTTAGTTTCCATGAATTTTTCTGAATCACTTACATTAAAAATACTTTTCTATTTAAAGTAACGTTTAGAGGTGCATATATGCCATGTTATCTCAGCACAGACGTCAACTGATAGGTGAGATTTGTTTTCCTTGTGAACGTTCATTTTTGAAATAATGACAGTTAGGGTGTGTAAAACTATAACTTGCTCCTATACCACAGCTGCCTCCGTTTGTTTGCTTTTTGGCATTTCATTTCCGTCAAGCAACGACACTAACAAATTAACCTTTAAGGCTAGTGTGTGAATTGCAGCATTTTGAAATACGGCGCATTTTCTAACAACTTACGCAAAATGTAATAGGGTTATCAGCATTTTGCAATAAAATGGTCTTGGTCTACGAATTTTGTAATTAAGATATCAGCATATTGTAATAAAAATTGTTTACGCGATTTGTAACAAGGTTATCGGCGTTTTGCAATAAAACACGTTTTGTAACAATAGTTCACGCATTTTGTAATAATTATAAAAATCCCTTGTGTAATTATAGGAAGAGAGTGTACGTTGGGAGAGAGTTGCATTGGGTCAATAGTGTCCTAGTATGGGGCTTCTTATGACATGTACATGACGTTTGAAACAACAACAGCACAACAGATATGTTCGTTGAATTTTATTGGTCAACAACACCAACAACAACAACAATACCAAACGACTAATACAAACATAAACAACAATACAAACAACAACAAAATTTGTTGGGTTCCCTGTGATATGAGTTCGAAGGGAAAGAAAAGTCAGTGTAGCGCTGGTTTGCACTACTGCGCTGTTATGTATCATGTATCATTTTTTTAAAAGGAGTGAGTCGTTTTCCAGTGTAATGACACTGACAATCGCAAAAAAGTTCACTTCCATAATATACAGTATATACTGTTTAAGTTGTATGCCAAATGAAGTTGTATTCCAAATGAAGTTGTATTCAATTAATAAAATTTCATGCCATCAAATTGATTTTCAAACAAAGAAAAATTTTGGCAGCTAAAAAATTATGACAGCGAAGAATATCGTCAACGCCCTGTTGAATGAAGCAGCTTTGACAAAGAAAATTAAAGAAATGTTAGAGATAAGAATACGTGTGCTTTCATGGACAAAATGATTCAAAGTAAAAATCCTCAGCAGATATGAAAATTTTAGACTTTTTATCGGAATATTGATAGCAAATATATATATATAAACGATTTGATTCTGTCTTTCATTAAATGGTGCACGCCCACCCACTTCCCCTGCATTTTACAATGGGGTTCCAGAGAAGCCATAGAGGAGAAATTACCGTGTATCGGTCAGTGGATGTGTTGCAACACGACTGGCAGCAAACGACAAACTTTACTTTGCATATGAATGAACGTCCTGAGTTTGACTGGCACGCTGCTTTGAAACTGAAAGGCTTGTTCTTCAAAGGTCAGCTCAAGATTACGGCACTGTACACACAACGTACACTAATACGCACAGCCAAGACTATCGGCGACCTTACAGCTCACTTTCCCTCGGTCTGACGTGTGGAAGCAAGGAGAACATGGCGGCTACGGACGCCCGTCCGTCGATCGATCGATTGAAGCAAGCCTTCAACTCAGTGGAGGTAGACATTAGTGTGTCTGCAAGGTAAGAAGTAGTGTAACATTCTCGATACACAGCGAGTGACTTGTCGGGTTCGATGCTTGGTAACTGTCGTCAGACAACCGGTTTACTCTACTGCGTGTACGCCATTACTCAACGCAACACTATGACATCCGAAGTGCACGTTGGACATACTAGTAGCATACTGTATAGACATGCAATAATAATACACTTAAAGGTCACTTACAGGAATGCTATACTTGGGGTACAGCAACATGGTCTTTGGAAAGTTTGAACTTTAAAGAGTGGTGACAAATCATGTCCTCCGTTATCAATGTGTCCGCAGTTTTTCCGGGTGAATGCGTTGAGTACTAAAAATAGTTCTCGTGTTTACGTTTTGAGTTACATAATTTTGTTACTAGAAACAGACTGCCTGGTTTAATTTTGCGAATCGTTTTTATGAATTTTTTAATCTCGTGTTTTACTACATTCTTATTATGGCTAACAGATAGGGCCTTCTTCATTTAATATAGATGACATTAACACGCATGTGTTTTCCGCTTTCGATTTCGTTCACCACTCCGGTCACACTGTCATGCTGATTGCCAGGTCTAAAGGTTACCATCACGGAATCTCAAACCGTGTTACATGTATATAAAACAAGGCCAACCAACCAAAGAGAGACGGACTAAAGTGAATTCATTTTGTGTCACTAACTTTCAAAGTTTCTGCCAAAAATAAAACGGAAACGTTTCAAATGCCGCCCACCTTTTTGGACAGGCAAGATAACACACCAAGACAGATTATTCAGTGTTGTACCTCATGTCTAGCCATGTGATACGAGAGAGCCAGCAGTCAAAACAGTCAAACAGTCAGTTTTGCTCCGACGATCTATTAAAATTCGTTTGTATAATTCGTATTATTAATTTCTTTATACATTTATTAGTTTGTGTTTTGTTTCCTTGTTATAGGGATATCTTGGACAGAGATCTGTTGTCGAAATCCGATCCAAGTAAGACTATTTTTATCAACATTGTGTAATCAATAGCAAGTAATGGTTTCAGTACGCGTCAAACAGTATTCACTTCTTCGTTGGAGCTCGCATACATGTACAAGTATAATATTTACAAATTTGACGTAATATAATGTTACAATGAAAGGACTAATAACGATGGCGTCATTTCAAGTTGTTGAGGGTGAGACGTACGGCCATGCATATTTATGTTGCTATCATGTAATCAGTTTGGCCGTGTCTGATATTTCCAATGGATCAGTTTGTCAAGTGTACAGGGATTCTCTCCATAGTAGGCTTAAGGCTTTACAGATAGGTCGCGAGCGGTTTTCAAGGCACAGTCACTTCCCGCTATGGCGACTAGAAATCAAAGCCTTCGGGGTTATTTGACCTCGTGAGCCCTGTCTGACCCCAATCTCTGCTTTTATTCGCTAAAGGAGAGAGAGAGAGAGAGAGAGAGAGAGAGAGAGAGAGAGAGAGAGTACAACTTTGTTTCGGCATGTAGCAAGTTTGTTATGACTTTGAAATATATATTAGTATAACATAATAAAGGCCATTGCAAGCAAAATGTCTAAGACAGTAACATACTTCATAAACGGGAAAGGATCCAAGACCTGCTATAAAATATATATTCTTCAACATGGTCTATTATCATCTATCCTACCAACCCCTCCGAAAATTTAGTGGATCCTACTTAGATCAACATTCTTAAGACTCTTTGCTGAAACTACTGACACTGAACAGAGTACCAAGTGGCAAGAGGTTGAGAAGCATGCATGCTTGGTTTATGTCCTTCCGGTCATTAACCAATCACTTAGGTGGTATTCAAAACAAGCTTTGACTCGATGGAGAACAAATGGGGTATTGCAAGGTCGATAAAGTAAATGGGCAACATAGCTCATTCTAGTAATATAATTTCCTGAATATGTTATGTCACTGCATTTGCTATGTATTTTTTGCATTTTGATATACGATGGATATTCGGGAGATATATAGCATCTATTTTTCGATTTCCATATCACCTTAAAAATTCTGTCTGAGTTTCGCGTCTCGCCTTTGTCAGTTCTAAAGGCAGCAATTAGACAATTTACCGAAAGTGATGAAAGACAATTCGTTTGAAGTTATAACTGATCCTTTCAACGACCTCCATTAACTTTTGAAAATATGATCTTCAAAAAAGACTTTATACCTATCGTAGCTGCGTGTAAAATATCGAAAATAGAAGCTGGCGACTATGCAAGGACTGAATAAAGACTGTCACCGTTGGCGGAATTCCAAATGTGGCCAAAGATTGACTTGAACATCACTGAAAAATTATGACAAGAAAGTAAATAATATGCCCATATGTCACGTTACACGTGCCAGACTAAGCATGGGTATGACTTTCAAACCAATTTGCAGTGGCATACTTAATAGTTAAATTTCAGCGTGCTTTGTTCCGTGCAAAACTAATTTTTTGCTGTACTCCCGAAAACATTTCGAAACTCAAAGTCCTTTAAGCTTTCTAACTCTGCTTATGTGCGTGAAGAGCAATATTATTTATGAAGGCTGAAATCTAGTCCGGACAGAAATTCTTAACAGAACAAAAACAGAAAGAAAAAAAGTTGACACATACATGATATAAAGTTGCTGTAAGTCTTAATTTCAAGCCAGATTTCCGATTACACATTTCATAATACATTATATATGTCCAACACCTGCATTTTTACATCATCGATTTGTACTTATTGCATCAACATTGTCATGGTTATTGCACATTTTTTATTTCCAACGACGTTTATTTTGAAAATGTCTTTTACAGAATGTGTTCTGTATACCAAACGCCTTGGCTCTCAAGACTTTGTGAAGGTAAGACGTGGTGATGCACCACATGCAAGTTAAATTTACTCAGTGTCACCAATCTTAGAAATTCAGCTCGTCGGGTTAAAGGAATAGTAGCTGTGACTTTTGATGATAGTTTCATGTTTTTGCTTTATAAATCAGTTTTTGCTCTACTCCCCACAGCATGTTTAACGTAGAACGCGTCTCGGGGACCAATAGTCAGACTCTCAAATGTTTACAATTCTTTTTCAAATCTACTACGTGCTGGGGATCATTTTAAAGCTTTTGGAGAAAAAACTTTTTTACCGTCCTAGTTTTTACGAAAACCCAAAATTAATTTTTGCCATAGAGTTAACACAGGGATGGCGGCCATTTGTAATTTCAAGTATCGCAAAATGTTGGGTAATTTGTTTCCCTAATTCCTAACTTTGCACTGTGACCCCTGATTTTTATTGTCGGTTTGGTAAAAGGTTCAATGACTCACTGAGAAAAGTTTGAGCAAAAGTTGAAATCTTTCACTTTCGAGGCGCGTACCACCTTCAAGAAGCTTATGCACCTCGAAAGTGAAAGACTTAAACTTTCGCTCAAATATTCCTCAAGGAATATTTTAACCATTCACTTTCAAAATTAAGAATAGAAATCGGGGTCACCGTGCAAATTTTGGAACTAGAAAAACAAAAGTACCAAAGATTTACCAACATTTTAAATTCAAAATGGCCGGCATCCCTGTGTTAGCTCTACGGAGAAAAATAAAATTTTCGATTTTGAAAAACTAAGACGGTGAAAGGTTTTCTTACTCAAAAGGGCTTGAAAATGAACCCCACAAGTGGTCGATTAGAAAAGAATTGAAAAAGTTTGGGAGTCCGGATATCTGTCTCCGAGACGCATTCTACCCTTAATCACTCACTACTAATTCAGCTTTTTAAACACAGCGTAAAATTCATTGGATGCAGTCCATGCATGTACAGGCTGAATTGACTAGCCGATAACTAACATCTCAACATTCACTATGGAATAGGACAATATTAAGACACTGTTGTTGACATTAAAACCAGCAGTCGTAAAAATATCATCAACAATTACAGCCACTCCCCTCACCGTCCTGGTCGTTTTCCGCGCGCGTAAACCCACTGGAACACGTGAGAAATGAGAGACACTGCGGTCGCTAGGCTTGGAAGTTGTAAGAAAGAAATGTTTGCCGAGGCATAGCAACAAGTACACTCTAAATATTTAAATATCACCCATTTTATAGTAACATGTTACCCAACATTACATTCGCCTCTGGTTTGTTTCAATTTTTGCAGTTTGACGAAACAGAGGAGATAATGAATAATCTGAACCCCACTTTTGTGAAGAAGTTTCGGCTGACTTACTTTGTCGGAGAAAAACAAGAACTTTTATTCAAGCTGTGAGTAAGCTTACGTATGTCTAAGTTATTTATTTCAAGAACCTAAATGAAAATTTGTTATCTGTTTCATTCTGTGTACCCGTTGTACTTGATTTACACACACTTTCTCGTTATTAAAATTCTTCGAAATCCTTACCTGGCCTTACACCTTCATTCCGAAATTCAGTTTAATGTGTGGCGTTTTCAGCTACAGGTTAATAAAGGTTAAACACAATACGACAGCTTTTTACTGGGCGTTTTACGCAGGTTTCACGCTGTGGACATTCTAGCACGTATAAATACGACCACTATCGTGACGTCAGAGCTAAATTCCAAAACATTGCAAAGGGTCCTACTTTATGTTTAGGATGACTGTATCTCGGGATGCGGCTTTTCAATAGTTTTCACACAAATCGTTTATCAAAGCAAAGGAAAAATGTATGGACAGATAGATAGGCGATGCCAAATTCAGAAGACTACGGTTTCAGACTTCAACCGCGCACAGGATCTATCAGTCTTGTATGCAGTATTGTACTCAATGCATTACACGAAATATAATATAGTTATCGCGAAAATGACTTGTTGCTATCCCTGCTTGATGTTCTTGACAGGTACGATGTTGATGGTTTTTCTGGAAAGGTAAGTTCATTTTTATCTTCTGTGCCTGAAAAATTCAGCATTCGTAGCATATCTTTGCTTTCTTAAGTATCGTCTTTACTACTTGTATACCGAAAGCTGAATAGAGTGCTCTTGACAGGTGATAACAAATAAAATATTTTCTATAACCTAGCAAAACTATCATATTCAAAAGTACCAAATCGATAATTTTAATTAATAGAATCTCTGCTGGATAGTTTGACTTTTTTGCAGTAACAGTCTTGAAAGTGTCAATGTATTGGAATATTGTCATGCTAAGTCTCAGATTTTTATTCAGGATTTTCTCGGAGAAGTAACCTGCTTGCTGAGTGATATTTACAGGCAACAGAGATTAGAAAGACCACTTGTGTGAGTAAACGGACGGACATTATATCCCCCTGTCTTCTTTTTACGTCGCTCCATTGTTAATATAAAGCTGTCAAAAAGTGATATGAATAGCTTCAAATCCATCTATGTGACATAAAGGTTTCGTGTTTGGATTATTGGCAAGCGGTAAAGTATTGTGCGAACTCGGTCCATTGAATTCAAGTTTTGAATGAGCTATTCATTCCTTTTTCTAAACGGTATTATCTTTTTTTTTCTATTTCGACAGGTACAATGAAAACAAAAAACGGAAAAGCGGCGCTCTTATTTTGCATGCCTTCAAAGTAGGCGACTGTAAGGTGAAGGATCAACACAAATTTCGTAGAAATGTAGAAGTGTAGTACTACCAAGATTCTAAGATTTTAAATCAAACTCAACCGTACTATTATTCTTTTTTCAATCAACATAACACCAGAGATGGTATTTCTTCAAAGTATGTTCGAAGACGGAGATGCGAAATTCCCTATGGAAACGTCGAGTAGAATGAGGATATGCAGGCAATAATCTTATGAGGGGCGTCTGCTGTCGCTCAAGCAGACCCCAACGTTTCTTAATTTGTTAAACATTTTGGTGGTATTGACAATTAAATTGTAGTCGTGGTATTCAAATTAGAGTGTCTAACATTTCAAAATGTTGAAGTTATACCACATTTTATACCTTCTCAAACTTCTGAATTGTCACGTGAGGTCCTACTTTCCTTCTAACGCTTTCTATTCGTCGTTGTTTTGGCAGGATCAAGTCAGGTTCAACTTTAAGGCTGAAGAGATACCAAAAATGGACCCTTTGGGTCAGCGGACCCTTACTTAATAATTAAAAAGGAAATCAAAATAAACGGCCGGTAATCGAATATTCAGAACGTTAATGCAGATCAACAGTCCTAAACACACACACACAGACACACAGACACACAGACAAACTAACAGACATACATATATCCGCTAGATTTCGTATATCATATGAAAACAAATATTCTGATATATATATATATATATATATATATATATCATATGACAACAAAATATTCTGATATATATATATATATATATATATATATATATATATATATATTTCTCAGAATAATTTGATTTCTACTTTAATTGACGAGTTTTCGTTTTCAAACGTCAAAGACTTCCTTAGCCTATCAACGCTAATGTCTTGATAGGCTAATATTAATCATGGACAGTACAGAAACTTCAATTTACTGTTTATGTATTAATATAGTCTTGTCTCTCTTTGCAGTGATTTCATTCCAGTCGCACGAACTGAGGTTGTCAAAAATACACGTTCACCGACTTGGAAACCGGTAACACTTGACGTTGATGCGCTGTGTGCGAACGACTACAACAATCGCATTCTCATTGAATGCTTTGACTGGGATAGAATAACGAGGTAAGTTGTCACTGTGGTACGGATTACGACATGGCAACAATGAGTAGGAAGACTGTACTTTTCACATGATTATTGTGATGGACATCTGTTTCTTTATTTCAGTGATGACTTTGTTGGAAGCTTCTTCACGGATCTCACAAGTCTCACAAAAGGTTGGGGTCCCGATAATCACCAGGTAATTCAACATTTTCCTTTCTCTTGAATACCTAGACACCAAACCAATAAAAAATCCATCAATGCTACTGTTCACGAATTCTTCTACTGCATTAAATATTTTGGCCGACTTGTTGCAAATGTAATTGTTTAACTATACTTGTTGAGCGCATATATTATATATATATTATATATATATAGAGAGAGAGAGAGAGAGAGAGAGAGAGAGAGAGAGAGAGAGAGAGAGAGAGAGAGAGAGAGAGAGAGAGAGAGAGATCTAAAAGAAAGCATAATGCCAAGGTTTTCACTATGGAAAACCTTTGAATTTTCCCTTTTGGTATCATTTTCTGAAATGATGCGTACAACATTAAAATCTCAGTTTCAGAAAACGTTTCAGTTCACTAAAAACGGTAAGAATCGTGGAAAATTAATCCTGACATCGAACAACATCCTGCAGAAGTTTTCGTTCTACGACTATGTCCCATCGAAAACTCACATGAATTTCGTAGTAGCCATCGATTTCACGCAATCGAATGGTAAGTAAATAATTATACAAGTTTTAATGTACTTTTCTGCCTCGATGATATAGTCAGTATATAGTTGTTTTATGTAGAAATCAGTTATTCACAGTGTCGACTTGTACACAATTGTAGACAATTTTCAAATTCGCAAAGTACTTATCTGATACACATAATTCGACTTAAAATATTATGAGTTGAGGAAACGTTAGCAGAAGGTTATAATTGAACAACTAGGGATACTTTGTTGTTTATAACGACTTCATTTGACAGCATACTAATGTAAACAAAACACAACACATGGAGGCGTTTGTACACCAGTGTAGCGTCTTCACGGTGCGACATTCTGTGACATCAGTCAAGAATAAGTCATCATGGCATTTTTATGGTTTGCAAGTTCATTGTCATGTACCAGAGCTGAAATGCAATGGCTTGTCATAAATATGTTACGGTTCTCAAAACATGGACCCTTGTTAATTGCATCTAACATTCAGTATTATGGTTATACACACAAAAGGCAAACACAGTGACCCTAACTCAAGGCACTTCAGTGGCGAAAGCGGACAAAGTGTCAACACATACATGAAAGTCATGGAAGTGCTCGGAGAGGTCATCCCACTTTACGACCCAAAGAACTCCATTCATGCGATAGGTTTTGGAGCGAAGTTTTCAACTTCTGACTCGGTATCCCATAACTTCAACCTGGTAAGCTGATGACAATATAACTCTTGTTTACGTGACAAATATTCATGTTGTCGAAAAAGCTTCTTTTGTTATACTGACGAAGGGATATCTATGCAGCAGATCAGTTTTCTTAGAGATTGAAAATAGCAATACAGAGGTAATTCAATTCAATTCAATTCAATAGAACTTTAGTTATCCCAAACACTGGCAATTAAAAGCGTGGCTCAAATACAACATAAAAAAATATATAATAATAAAATAATTTACAAAAAGGTAGGAGACGCAGGACTATATAATAAAAACAGTTTAGGAATCATTTAAAAGCCGCACAGCGGTTGGAATGAATGACACCTTGCGCCGGTTTGACCTGCAAGCCGGGTATCTAAGCCGCCGACCAGAGGGAAGTGTGTCGAACTCTGCTGATAAAATATGATCACTAGACAAAAGAATTGAGCGGGCTTTCCTGAGTACTTGCTGATTATGAAACGTGGAAAGACTTCTCTGGGGTATACCAATTAGTTTTGAGCTAAGTGAAACAATTCTATCAAGTGAAGTTTTGTTTTTAACAGACAGATTTTGATACCAACAAATGAATGAAAATGAAATAACGCTTTCAATGTTAGATTTATAAAAAAAGAGATAAAATTTGTCTATCAACCATGAATGAACGCAGTTTCCTTAAAAAGTACAATCTTTGCAATTGCTAGATTGCGAAGATGCATGAAGCAATGACGTCAACTAGTTTTCCGATGATCTGCTCTTCTAAGGCCATGAAAATTCAGGAGATATTTTTTCTTTTTCACTTATTTTTTAAGAAAATTTTCACTTGTTTTTCATCTTGAAGCAAGTCGATCTGGTTCAAACAACCCTTTATCAAGATTTATGCTGAAACCGTGGTATTAATTCTCTACATGATAACGGAAAGTGTGTACAATTTGAGGATGGGGACTAACCGTCATGTTAACTCTCGGATACATTACATATAAAGTAATTCCTTATCGATTTGACCTTGTGACCTCATAAACGCTGCCTTTGTTGTAGGCCAACACCCGGCAAACAAACTGGTTCAAAAAGAAAGGTATATTGCATTTGTGCCGCCCCATCGACCCCCTTCTTTGGTGTGCTTGAGACGAGTAAAGAGAGACATAAAACAGTAGTAAAATTCAACTTCGGACTTTGATCCCTGTCGCTTTACTGAGTTCTGCGTTGATTGAAAAGGCCAGCCTTTATGACGAGGAATGGAACCTTTGCATTTTAACCGCTCAGTAAATTCTTGTTGATTACTTTCACATCCAGGATTCAGAATGCCAGCCTTTTGATGGAATGGTCGCTGTAAACAAAGCATATCGGACAGTATTAGAAAACGCCATCCTCGCTTCGCCTGTGAAGTATTGCCCGGTAATAAACCGTGTGATAGAGTAAGTAAAAAACCAATAAATATACTACTTGTACATGCAAAGGAGATTTTAAGAGACAGGCGAACATACAGTCCGCACTTTCAAACGCTTTTCTGATTCCACAGTTACGTGATATATATTTAACCCTTTGAGTGCTGTATTTTTTTCAAACCAAAATTTTACAGCCACATTTTACCAATTTTTAAAGAATTTTTTTGAAATTTTTCGATAATTTTGGACCAAATGGATATCATATTTTATTTGCTACAGTTTTTTACCAAAACTTTGGCAAAAATCTGAGAAAAATTGACTGGGGCATATTTTATAAAGGAGACAAAAAAATGACGTTGAAACCTCGCCAAGCGACTCTACACCAAGAGATTTTGACCAGTTCACTCCATGGCACTATCGTTCTCACATAACAGGAGTGAATTGGTCAAGTGTGGTACACCTGTCGCTGCAGTACGTGGTTTATTACTATTATATCATAACAGTTAATTCTTTATGTCAGGTCTACAAAGCTTCAGACATTTAAATGACTATCCTTCAAGTTGGACTACGGTACTCCATTTCATCAGATACGCGAATTACATCTTCCGATTTGAAAGTACGGTTAACTCAAACACAATCGCAGTAACTGGTATAGACTTGGTTCAAGTCGGTGAATTTTTAAAAGATAAAATCATTTATAATAGTTTCTCTTGTGTCTCTTCTATTTCGTTCAAACCTATTCGGAATTTGGTAGCCCAGGCCATGTTTTCCCAGCGATTGAATGCGTTACCTTTGAGTCTGCGCAGTATAAGCTTAGTGAGTTAGTTTCTGCCGGATGAAACTGATTCCGGGTGAAACTCCCCTGTATAGCGTTCACCCTACTCATCGCGTCCACTCCACTCACGCGAGCGTTTCACATGAAAGCAAAATACATATTATTGCGTTCACTCCACTCAAACATTAACAAATCACAGACTTGAACCAAGTCTATAACTGGTACTACAAAAATTCCCTCCCAGCAAAAATCCCTTCACAGGACAGTGCCGAAAGTATTAATCTCTGTCAAAAATTAAGCATGACATGCCATTGGTTTTGAAATAGTTACTTATTAACAAGCATCAGTAATTTCCATACTCTGATGACGTAATGCAGCCGTCTTTCTCTAGTGAACACCAGCATTCCGGTGTAATTGTGACACAAAGAAGTGAATTTCATGGCAAGGTTGATGCTTGCGGTTTCTGTATTGTATGCTGTACAGAAATGATCTTAGAAGCTGAATTCTTGTCTGGCGAATGAACACCAAGCCTCATTTAGCTATTATTTTTATGAAAGTTACATTACCTGCTGTGTAAGAACAATTTGCTATGGTAATATATAAAATTGTTGTCCCGGTTGGGCAAAGGAAAGCTGCACAGAACTTTCGTTGAAACAGAGCATGTCATTGTCCTCTAACTTTGCGCTGAAAGACTTCATCCATCATGCGAAATGCTCCGCTGTTTGTTACGAGCCTTTCATGTCAGACAACGTTCCTTTGAGTGCCGTCGTTTATTACCAGCATTAACCCGATTTGTATAATTATCTGTTATGTAATTACATGGTGTTTCTAATTACAGGCGTAGCAGAGAACAGATCGATGGAAGTGAATACTTTGTCCTGTTCATTCTCACAAACACCTCTCCCGATGACAAAGATGAAACAAAAAAGGCAATGAGAGAGGTGAGACACCTTTGACGAGGAATTTATTTTTGGACAAAAGAGACAAAAACGATCATCGGTGATAATAAATTTTCCGATCTATAATACACATACAATGTACATATGACGTCAACACTGTTGAACGTATTCTGCAGTAATTTCCTTGCACTGTATTTTCCTTGGACCTTGTTTTGATATCTATTTTACAGTACAATATACCTTCACTCTGGAAGTCTCCAACTGTATCCGTCGGTCTGTCTCTCCCCTCCTCTATATATCTGTCTGTCTGTCTGTCTGTCTGTCTGTCTGTCTGTCTGTCTTATAATCCCTATCTGCATCAAGCAGTAATGTTTTGCTTATGTGAATTTGACTTATACATTAACTCTACATGTATATTGTACCTGATATTTCACTCAGTATCGGATGCACGATGTGAACATGACTTTTTTGTTTTGTTGTTTAGGCCTCTGAGCTTCCCATGTCAATAAGCATCATTAATGTTGGTGATGAAGACAATGCAGGTATTTCATCCTTATTATTTCATTATTATTATTTCATCCTTATCCTTATTAGAATTTAATCGTTATTATAAAAGACGTGCATGTTGGCGTCCGACACTCACTATAGGATGACATTCCTAACTTGTGATCAGCAAATTTTGTTTTTAAAACATTACAAATCTATACAAATAGGAGATAGGAACTACAATTTTGTTTCGATTTTGATTTTGTTCCAAAACATAAAATGTTAAATTCTTCCACCGGGTATAGATTACTTCAAAGTCATAACTTAGTGGCATTAACAAGAAATCTTGGTTTGTATCGCGCAAGATCAATCCCCCAGATATAGATTAAGGTAGAACGCACCTCGGGGACAGACGTTCGGACTCTCAAACTTTTACAATTCTCTTCTGATATACCACATGTGGGGGTTCATTTTAAAGCTCTTGGTGAAAAAAAACTTTTCACCGGCTTACTTTTTCGAAATTCGAAAATATTCATTTTTCTCCATAGAGTTAACACAGGGATGGCGGCCATTTTGAATTTCTAATATCGGTAAATCTTGGGTAATTTGTTTCTCCCGTACCAAAATTTGCACGGTGACCCCCTATTTTTATTCTTGATTTTGAAAGAGAATGATTAAAAGATTACTTTAGGAAAGTTAGAGCAAAAGTTTAAGTCTTTCACTTTCGAGGTGCATATACCTTAAGCAAGCGGATGCGGAAGTTAATAGCTAAATAAGGGAACGAGCACAATTAACGGCAGGGGGGGGGGGGCCGGAAGAGAAAATATGTGGTGCGTATATTTTTTACAGGCCCCCCCCTAACACCAGCAAAAATTTTAGTGGCCCCCCCATCACCGGCAACAAAATTTTTGTGGCCCCCCCCTCCCCAAAAAGAAAGATTACAAAGGTACAAAGTGTACACATATATATAATCCTTATAACTTTTAATATATGCTTTAGTGAAAACAACATTTTGCATTCTTGAAAAATAATAAACAAATAAATATATAAATAATAAACAAATAAAATAACTTTACTTCAACTGAGTATCTGTATGATGTTTTCAGATGTTGGGGAAAAATGTATAACATGACCGTTGCGATTTCAATGCACTTTCCACAACCCAGTGTCTGCCTTTCTATGACTACCCAAGATATTCAATGTTACTCCACTGTAATGACAGTCTGCCTTTGGAATAGTCCTTCATGGGCTAACTATAAAAGACCCATTAATGCCATTTTTTCCTCTTTTTTCAGTATTTTTTTCTGTGTGTGCCACTACGTATTGTAGTTCTGAACTGCCTATTAGCCAGTCCACATTCCTGTGTGGAACAGGTTGAATGGTTATTTGAGGAAAAATAGGCAGTCCATAGCAGTCCAACCTGCCACATGCCAGTATTGGAAATATGACATGTTAAAATTTGAACATTCATCACTGGCTATGAATGTGAAATCAGACTCAGCCATGTGAAGTAACCATTCATTACCAGTCCTATTGAATTCATGACAGAAGGGAAGATTGTCAATGGATTGAATGGTAGCTTACACATGTGGCGGTAAAAATTTAGACATGCATTAATAAACTCCAAGGACTGACTTGTTGTCAATTCTCATGTTTTCACATCCCTATTGTCTATTTAATTTAAATAAATTTGCGGCACTCATGTGTAGAGTTGATTTTACTTGGGTTAAGTTTTTCAGGTGAAATTACTCATGTTTGCACTATAGAAATGCCACATGGGTCACATTTACCAGTTAAATTGTTCTCAGACTTAAATATTTAGTGGCTACAGAAGCAACGGTTTGCCATTTTAAAGTGACAGTATAAAGCTGTAAGTTTTTGATTTTGTTAATATTTTTGTTATGTATCAACTGCACTTACTTCATTGGTTCACAAATTTAAGTTGAATTAGCTCGTTGATATTATCAATACAACCAACATACACTTTGTGTGCATGTATATTATAAAAGTTCACTGTTATTGTGTTCAATTGAAGTTTAGTCCAGACCAAAATGTGTTGTCCAACAATAACAATGCTGACTGTACATAATACAGGTTGTGAAGACTGGATATTTGAACGTGTTTTAGAAAATAGAATAACATTAGCAATACTGGCTAACATGATTTTGAAAAGAGAGAAAAACCTGTAGTCGATGTACGAAGAACACAATTTCTGCCAAATTATGAAGTTACAGCCTATCCCTTAAATATAATTAGCATTGGTTTCATTCATCTCCATTCAAAAAAACGAGACCAGGGATTTTCAGTATAAACCAATGAATATGACAAGAGGGAAGTCATGCAGATGGCTGCAAACGTCTGTGAGCAGCCTCTAAATTTAGCTGCAAAATTGTAGCGCTACGGTGAGGCGGTCGGTGATTTTTGGTTTTTTCGACTTCGCTCACCAGTAGCGAAGTCGCAAAAACCAAAAAACACCGACCGCCCCACCGTAGCGCTACAATTTTGCAGCTACCTCTAAATTAAATCAGCAAAGATCAAATTTTAAACATCGTTATTTTTATTTTCAAAATGTGCAATAATAAACACATGTTCACCGCTAAATATTCCATATGATCGGAACCTGCATTCTATTGAAAGGTACTCACATTTCCAGACGTAATATGGTTGGATCTGTCATTAAATTTTTCTCATACGGTCCACGTTTTCGCGTACGTCCGTCAGCAACTGGCTATGATGTGCAGTCATGTACATGTACGTCAGATCATCACACAACGACGAACACACTTGCGACGGTTCTGCATCTGCCATTGTAAAACTTTCGCGATTACAACTTACATAAAACTTAATGGAAACGCAGTACAGGTACTGTTCATCCCCAAACCGTTCAAAAGTCGAGCCGGATGGACTAACGGTTCTGACGATGTATGATGTCGTGACTTTGGAAAGAGTTGTTGGAAGAGTGGACGGGACGCAACAGGGTATGAACGTAAGGGTCCCGTAAATGAGTACGCTTGGATTTAACGAGGCTGATCAGAATTGCAACAGGGTTCACTTAGTGTGTTGGACGTCCGTATTTTAACTGATCTCTTCATATAAAGTCAATTTTTGCTTATGAGAAAAATCTAAAAGAACAGTTTACGCGTACTTGAAATGTCAAAAGTTTGCGACGATCACGACCCTTGACCTTTCGAATTTGACCAATGCTTTGTGTTCCCACACGATCGTTATCGGATATCACTCCTGGATATCACATTGCATCTCTCAAATGAGATTGCGCAGATTTTTTGAAGTAATGGCTGTTCAGACCAGCTGAATCTTACGAATTGTGGCTGATTTCTCGGTCATTTCTTCCCCCAGTGACGACACATTTTGAGTCAAAACAGCAAGTGAGTTAGGTCTAAGTGGTAATGTTTCAGTTGGCATGAAGGTAAAGTGTATTTCCCCGCGACAGTGTTGGATGCAGTGACCGAGATAGCAAGTCTTCGTGGACGATAATTTCCATTCATCCGGTAAGTATTTGAAATGCATATTTATAAAGGGCAATTACGAAATTAGTATGCCTTATAGAGAGGCTTTTCTCTGCACATTGATGTTTTCCTGGGAAGCTTGGTTTTGTATATGGCCCGACATTTTTAACCTGAGCTTTAGGGTGAAAAGAAAGTACGTATCTGTATACCTGGAGAGGGCGGAGGGAGGTGTACAGTGTGGCCATTAACGCAAAACATAGCTCTGCATGGCGCAGGGCTGTGTGTGTTACCGGCGTTAAACGGCCTGCCACAGGGGAGGCCGTGTAACGCCGGTAACACACAGCCCTACCATGCAGAGCTACGCAAAACAAAGCTGGGCTTGAACAACGCCTAAGCTTAGTTTGCGTCCATGGTCTCACTCAGTGCAAAACACTGCTATAAAAAAAATGGGCGAAATGAAAATATTTAAAAAAAACCAAACTACCGGTAGATCGTAGGATGAACATGGCTATGTAAACTTATGATTGTTTGTACCACCCGGTCTTACTTGCATTTTTTCCTTCTTTTGTACATGGTTACTTTTAAAATCCATTGTTAATATGATATTGCCAGGTAAGAAGCCTTGTATGAAAGACAGAAAAAATATTTAGAAATGTGATAGGTCTTAATTTTCAAGGGACAGCAGCTGTAATTTTTAATGAGTTCAATAACTTGTTTGCCTCATGTATTAACATACTTTCTTGTATTGATTCAAATTATGAATTGTTATGCCCTCACTTTGTAAAGATGTACATAAATTAATCGGAATAGTGGCTGTGGCAACTAGTCAAGTCAAAACAACGTACACAAGCCCAATACATTTCTAGACATATATGTTACACTTTCAATGTATTAATTTTGCACTCGCAAAGATGTATGTAAAAAATTCCTCTATGTGTATGTAACAAATCACACACATGTTCTGAAACTTTATTGTAAAGTTGTCATCTTAATAAATGTTGCTAAGTTCATTCTCGTCTTTCTGTTTCATTTCAGTGTGCATGTCAGCCAAGGCCCAAGAGAAATTTGGCAAGAATAATCATGACTTACGTAAAGAAGTCTTCAATGTCAAATTTCAAAACAAAATAGGACATGAAAGACGAGACTTGGCCAGAGCTAAATGAACTCTTTTAAAAATAATCTTTGACTAAATCACTTTTCACTGTGTCTATGAAATTTGTTGAAGCCAAAAATTTATTAAATTGGTCATCAGACTTACAGATATGTTTGTGCTTTTTATTTTGAACGTTTGGAAAGGTGAGTCTGCTTGTGTTTGCTGTGTTCAGGTGAGTCAGAGTTGCTTTTAACTCTGTTTGGCCTGTCTTAGTTTTAGGCCAAATATGGTTAAATTACATCTCCAACCAACTGTATCATATAATTCACCGAAAGAGGCTGTGTAAAAGTACTTGATTTTACTGGAATTTGATTTCACTTATTTGATGTTTGCTTACACCTTGCAAACATGCAAATGTAACAATGTTTACCAAATTCATAACGGCAACATCAAAATAAGTAAAATCGGGTGTCAAATCAGTACTTTTCATGGTGCTCTTTTTCTGCCAGGATGACCCTGTCATTCATATGTGCATTCAAAATAACCATTCGTTCACATACATGTGAGTGGATTCAGAATAACCATTCGTTCACATGTATGTGAATGGCTAGCTCATTTAAATATTTCGGCCTATACACATGTTACCCACGTGCTTCTGAAATGAATGTGGACTGCCTGACTGCCTATTTCCAATGCACATGCATTAAGCCATGCCAACTAGCTATGTGAATGCTAATTTCACATGGTACTGACAGGCATTCCTGTTCTGTAAGGGTAATTCCTATAGCATGATGAAATAACCAGTTTCAACCGAGCCTCTGTATCATTACCAACCATTATTACTGTTGACAAATGAAGTCAATTTTCAATAATAATATTGCTCATTTTACACATAACAACTGCATTGTGAGGTTTAAGACTTGGTATTTCATCATGCTACAAGAAGTTTAACAAGGAACTCCAGCTTCAACAAGGAACAAAAATGCTGAAAAATATTCTCTGTCTGTCATGGTGTAAAATATTTTGGTGGCCCACCCCTTACTTTCCCTAGAATTTTCATGGCCCACCCCAAGAACACTCATTTTTTTTCGTGGCCCCCCATTTTCTCTTCCGGCCCCCCCTGCCGTTAATTGTGCTCGGTCCCTAAATACCATTTCTGCACCAGTGAGAATATATAAATAAAACCTTTAATTTCGTCGAGGCGCTGGAACCATATCAGGTGACATGATGCTAAGCGGTAATAACTAACACACAGAAATATTCCATGACTTATAGGTTTTAAAGTTGTCCTTTAGGTACTTACATTTCGATGATTTAGTTGACTCGACTCATTTTCTCTTTTTACTATGATATACGTGCATTATTGTATCACCGGTGATAAATATTTAATTTATGCGTATTTTATACCTTCTAGGAATTGAAGAATTGTCAAGTCCCGCTGAACAAAATGCTAGAGATATCTTAACGGTAAATTATGAACGTTTACACTCACAGTAGACACGATTGTCAATGTCATCAATCTAAAATAAAACGTTTTGGATAGTGTTGGTGAGTGTGGCAAGGGGTTATTTTGATTGCGGATAAATGTATTGCATGTGAGTGGGCCAGAATGCATAATTGTGTGTCTGAGGCCTTTTCATGTAAATGTTGTGTAGATAATCATGCAGGATGCGCTCATACGGCCTCAAAGACAGGCGTGATGATAATACGATGGCATTGCGGGGAAATAGTGGTTCTTGAAACTGACTGCTTCCCTGCATAATCAAATGGCTAAATATTTTCCTCTGAAAGAAGTTTAAAATTGTGGTAGCCACGTGCACCAGCTCAGTATAAAAAGAGACAATAGGTGAAGTTATAACTGGTAACTCATTACGATCTCAACGCAAGTTACGTTGTATGCCACAAAGCTCAAAGCCTCCGCCAGAACAATTAACACCTCCGTTCCGATTAAAAAGACAAAGTAATTTTTCGATACAACTGCATTGTAATTTATGCGAGAGTATGGCGCTGGCTATATTTGCCTTATGAATTAATGATCTCGTAACTTGTATGCGACACTTGAGGTAGAACCTCCCATGGTCAGACAAATTCACACAAAGCGGTCGATAAACAGGTCAGTGCACTTTCCGAGACTTAAAGATAAGGGGGAAGGTCATCCGCGCGAGGGATATGTTTATGTATAAATAAACTCTAAATTGAAGATATACCAATATTGAATGTTTTATGAGTTGATAATCGCTTGTTTTTTTTTCCGTTGACAGTGCACGAGAGTCAAGGATTACCAAGACGGCGATGGAGAATTCATCAGCAAAGACCAGTTCGCCCATGCGATGTTCAGAAAAATTCCAGAGCAGCTGCTTTCTTGGATGACACACAACAACATCAAGCCTGAGTAAGAACTCACAGCCTGGCATTGCAGGAATTGCTGTGTATATACCTACGCACTACCTAACAGACGCAGCAGACTGGAAGTCGCCCGCTCTCCGAACAGTTGAGACTATACATAACAAAGCGTTTGTATGGATGAACATTTTCTATAGCTGCATTCATTTAACCACAATTTGTATGTTTCAGAAAAATCCAATCTCATTGATTCTATTTAAATACAATTTGCGTTTTCACAACTTGCTTTATTTCTGTAAATATGTTAATTCTCAGAAGCTCCACCAAAAGTACTTGAAATTTAGTACTAAAATGCTTCTTAAACGCTAAAATATTTATTCACTCAACTTGCAAACAATTTTACATTCTAATTCCAAGAATTACACTGATTTGTATAATACTTTGTACACTGGGTACTCAAGAAGTGGAATTTTAAACTCTAATTGGCACCAGCAAATTCAAATCAGTAGGAAGTATCCGTTAATTTTCACACATCGCCATTATCAAACGACTTTTGAGTAACAAATGGGCTTCTTTTAATGAGGAAACATTACTTTTTGAGAGACGCAAAATGTCGCCTTTTAATATTGTCATGATTTTGTTCAAAGTTTTGGGGCAGTACTGAAGAATTGTAAAAAGCGAGCTCGGTATAGGCTTTCAACATTTTTACGATTACTCAGATGTAGTAAATTCAATAACTTTTTTGCATTTTTGCTCTTTGAGTTTACACGTACTAGACTTTGATCATTGGATAAAATTTATTTATCTATGTTTTTTATATCAAATATATATATATATATATATATATATATATATATATATATATATATATATATATTCCAATTGCAAGTGTCCATTCCAGTGTCCACTACTGTTCCCTGTAGCTATAACTTTCGACTATTGTTTTAACCATAATGAGTTTTGTTATTAATTTCAATTAAAGTCTCCAAACCATGTTGAGATACACAGTATTTAGCTTGTCAACCCAGCCTGTGCACAAACAGATTGCGATGTGTTTATTGACAAGTAAATTATGGTCCGAACTGGAATTTAAATGTAGACAATAACAGTGCATTTTCTGGGCATAAATACGCTGTATTGACAAGCTAAATAGTTGGTGTTTCAATATGCTTTGGAGAGTAAACAAGAACTTGCGATTGATATACGAAAAAGTGAAAAACCCATCAAAAGTAAAAGATACTGGCCTTTAGCCGGGGAGTTATTTGTATATTTAGCGCTGGAAATTGTGAGAAGAGCGCTTTATATATTCCAGCTGAGGTGCTGCAGGAGCGTCAGTAGATGGAGTACAGAGTGGAGTATAGTGTATATCATGTAATTTTAGATAAAAAAGAACTGCTGAATCAGGCATGAAATTAGGGCAAAGACGTGATGGTTATTAAGGCTGACAAAATTCGGCCTGTTAGATTGCGGTATTCGATTATTGTGTCGTTATGGTGTAATGAATTAAACCAAATCCACAGTAAAGTATATTTGTGCCAAACAGTTTTTGCTCTAGGTAACTTTTACACATAGCAGTTGGCACTATTGACAATATGAGCCATGTGCCACAATGTTTTAATGTGGCAAAGGGGTACATGTCTCTGTATCAATGTTCTTGATTGTAAAAGTTATTGTGCTTCGTACACATGTGGTAATATACCGTGGTTACTTCCACACATGCTTTCGACACGTTTCGAGTTCCAACGACAGATGACATGCGCTTTGCCATGAAAACCTATTTTCTAAACTAAAACAAAGCTACCCCATTAGAAAGAGTTCAAACACTCCACTTGCAACTTGAAGGATAAAAAAATAAAACAAACTGGATTTTCAGGTTAAAATTCCCGGGATATTCAGGATCAAAATAGTAAAGCAATTTAGAGCGATAGAAACCAAACGCTCGATGAAATGCAACCGTTAGTGTTTCAGAAAAGATTGAAGAAGAACAGAATCCATTAAAACCAAAAATTGAACCACCTCCATTTCCTTTGATTGGTTGTTTCACAGTCCCTCCAGCAAAACACAGTCCCTCCTTCCACACATAGTCCCTCCAACCATAAATATTTCCTGCAACCAAGGAATGAATGTTGTTGGAGCGACTGCGATAATCATATTGTTTTTCTAATTTTAATTATTCAGTTCTTTTTCTTTCTTCCTCAAACACCGTAGCTGACGAACTAAGAGTTGCACCCGAAACGTCTCGACTTAGTGCTGTCAAGCTGGGTCTCGTGTTTTTATCCCCAATCTCCCGTATTGTTTATCGTTTATTTTCTAACCCGTAATTTGGCGTAAACCCAAACCTCATCAAAAATTAGTGTTTGCACGGATTGAGTGCACATAAGTAAAATCAAAGTGACACATCACGATGCATGGAATTGTTCAAAGGGGTTTGTTTGAAATGGTATTGACAATTGGAATAAAATAGTTTTTCTTTCAAAAGTCACTGTCATTGTATCGTATTATTTTTGTCAAATGTGTAGAACTATTGCTAGAAAACGTATTAAGACGTCGACATATCATGACGCACTGTGTCAAATCGGCAAATTAATCTAGAAATACACAGACTAAGAAGAAATTTCGAATCAATAAAATTGTGCACTCCATCATTTAAAGAATATGCTGTGTAGTATCGGTTTCTCAAATACACTGAAGGAAGGTTTCAAAACGACGAATTACAATTTCCCCCAGGAGGCCTTTACAGACGATTGCAGTTCATTCGTTCAAACAATTGCAATTTGCATCCTAAAATGCTTTTGTGTCCTTGCCAACACAGTACGAAGTTGTATAATATAGTATAGTACTTTTATTTCAGACTGAAATAACACGATTGGAACTAATTTGGGATAATTGGATGGTGAAGTAATGTCGATTTAATCTACAAATGTTATCTCATCTGCTTTTCTTTTTATATTACACACTTGTTTTTATGAGTAATTTGCGATATTGCAACATTCAGCTATATGGCACCTAACACTGTTGAGAAATTTGCAAAATATGAAAATCCAATTATCCCAAATTAGTTCCAATCGTGTTAAATGTCCATACACGAAAAATACAAAAGGCAATACCTTGAAAATTCACTCAGTTCCAAGGATATGTCACTCTGCAGAAAAGTTTACCATTGTGAAAAATTCACATACCCACAAAATTAAAGGAGATACAATTGCTTTCTCCAAAGTTTAAAGATTGTACTGTCTATCACCCTATGCGATGAACAGATCGCAGCAAGTAATACATTTGATGACTTTTCAAACCCACACTTAAAACTGTATGTATTCCGCCTAATAACCTCACCTAGAGGCAAGACACGGTTTGTCTCGAACATAGCTGATGCACTAAAAAATTGGAGGAAGACCGAGAAGTCTTCTCCACACGTTGTTGTACATAGTTTTAAAGTTATTCATCAGTTTAACTTTGAAGTTCACCCAGAGATTGCAACTGTAAATATTACTACAGTATGTCATAAATAATGCTTTCTTTACATTTGGACTACAAACTTTAAATTGTCTGAGTAACATGTTTGCTCTTACACAAAATGCACGTCTCTGTCTTCTAATAGCCTCATTATCACACCCATCACAACATATTACATGACCAAGATAGGTGAGCAAACAAACAAAATTCAAGCTGTTATCATTCAGCTTTACCGAGGCTATTTCGTTTTCTTCCAATTGAAAATCAAGCACACAGATTTATTAACATTGTAAATTGTATCATATTCCTTGCTATATACTTCACATATTCTGAGAAGATGGCGTAAGCCCTTCACACTTGGACTGAGTAAAGTCATGTCATCAGCGTAACCTAAAGTGTTAGCATAGACACCACACAGATAACAGCCAACATCGCGTTTACAGAGCTCATTGATGAGATCATCAATATAGAGATTAAAAAGTTACGGCGAGATTATCCCCTCCCCCCACACACGTTGTCTTACACCGTTATAAACAGAAACCACTCTGATATAACATTGTTCCATTTTACAGAAAACAGTTGCTTTCTCTACCAATAGAACAATATTTGTACAACATACAAAGGAGCATTCCTATCGATGAGCTTTTTGACCAATTTAAAGTGATTATTTCTGTCAAAAGCTTTAGATACATCAAGGAAGCAAATAAACATAGATCGCCCATTACTGGTGTAATAACTAACAGTATCTGTAAAGCAAATAAACATAGGTCTTCCATTACTGGTGTAATAACTAACAATTTCTTTAAAGCAAATAAACAAAGGTCACTGGAATGGTCTCGCTTAAAACAAAGTTGTGCTTTAGTCACGAATAAACGTTATTTATAATGGCAACGTAAGCATATATGAAAATCTAAAGAAAACTAAACATTATTAATCAGAGATGGAATTAAGAAGTCATGTTGACAGGATGTAATGTCCGCCCAAAAGTGTCCCCAGTCAGAATAAAACAAATTGTCCATAGTGTTCAGCTCTGATGACTGTAGAGGGCGTATTCCGCGGTGTGCATGAACTCCTACAAGACACCGGGTCTATGAAGACACGCGTAAGGCATTTATTCGTGAATAGAAAAGACATACAAGGTATCTGCTCATAAGCCCATTCGTCATCGCAATGTATCGAAAATCATCATAGCTAGATAACAAATTACACCCTTGCGGACCGACGGCGTTCATAGTTTTCCTTTTGCTGTATTCTTCGACTTTGCATGATTAATCGTTCTCTGTAAATAGGGCCACGAAAAACAATACCTGGCACAATTGGTCGACATTTGTTTATGGAATACAACTGCTCCTGTGTCCTAGATGTCGTCTGAAGTAAATGCGGTTATCGTTCCAACTTGAAGTCTTCAGTAAATCATCATTGTCACAGATTAGAGTAGATTCTAACCAACCGTTCTCCAATACACTATGTTCAAATGACAGGAATGATTTCGTAAATTGAAAGCTGTTTAGTTCAAAATGTAACTGCTTATGTACATGTTAGGCCATGTAGAAACTCGGAAAGCTCCACCAGTGTATTGCCCCAAAGGACGTACAGCATTGGGTCGCTCATAGGCGTGGATCCGTCGATCTCTAATGATTAAAAATCCAACCAGCTCGACTCAATTTTCGATTTCGAGAAAATGTATACTTCGAAGGATAGATATAGGGGTGGAGGTTCTCATGGTTATTGACCCTTGTTGCACCCCCTTCTACAGACTCTCATAGTTTTGCGTCAATTTTGGAGCACAGTCATCTTCTTATATCATTGATCATTCTCGATCCCATCCGTCGATTGTTGATTGTCTACTACTCTGCATTGACTTTCGCGATTTTGAGGATCATGACAAGTTGTTCGTGTTTCGTTTCACATGTCAGATTCGTCGAGAGTCACTGCACCAAATGTACTCTCTAGATTCAAAGTTCCCTCAGAGTCTCGCCTGGGACGACCGCGCCCTCTACGGTAATCTTTCAGTCGCAGCTCCTACAAAAAACAAACAAGACGAGTACTCACAATTAAGTTGTACGCTTGATTTCGCGGTGGTTCTCAATTTCTTTATGTATTTAGATAGTAGAAAACGACAGAGTAGTGTGCCTTTGAAAAATTATGCACGTCAGCTAGTCATCGTTAGCATACGCGGAGCTACTAGACTTGTATACTTCTACATTCATTTGGGCAACTGCGTCATCAAGTTCACTCAAGCAGTACACTAATCATGAGGAGCAAACGGGTACGGCACTCGGAACATGTTCAATGATTTAATCTTCCTTCTATCAGATCGAGTTTTAACGCTGTTTAAGACCATAAGTTGGAGGAGTGGATGTATTGGTGTACTCAAAACACCCTTTCTCATAAATGGCTGCCTCGGGCGATGTTGATGAGCAAATAAATAAATAAATAAATAAATAAATAAATAAATAAATAAATAAAATAAATAATAAATAAAAAAATAAATAAATAAATAATAATAATAAATTAAAGCTGCAAGCAGCGTTGGCGGGGCCCAAGCGGATAACATGGTTGAAAGATCTTGCACTAATGATATTATGTGCAAAATTCGATCTTGCAAAAGTATGATTTTAAACATCATCTCATAGTTACTGTATGTGTCAGTGGGAAATGCATGTTTTACGTAAAATCCAATATGGCGGCCAAACCACGTGACCGATCAAAATGCCTTTCACAAACTTGTAAGAGATCACACTTAAGATGTTACATGTCAAAATTCAGTTGAATCGGTGTGTTGGTTCTGCAGAAGAAGATTTTTAAAGATTAAATAATGATTTTCGCAAAAATCGAATATGGTGGCCAGACCACGTGACCGATCAAACGATTTTCGCAAACTTGAAAGAGATCATACTTAAGATGTTACATGTCAAATTTCAGTCGAATCGGGGTGTTGGTTCTGGAGAAGAAGATTTTTGAAGATTAAATCACGATTTTTCAAAATCCAATATGGCGGCCAAACCAAGTGACCGATCAAAACGCCTTTCGCAAACTTGAAAGAGATCACACTTAAGATGTTACATGTGAAATTTCAGTCGAATCAGTGTTTTGGTTCTGGAGAAGAAGATTTTTAAAGATTAAATAACGATTTTCGCAAAAATCCAATATGGCGGCCAGACCATGTGACTGATCAAAACGCCTTTCGCAAACTTGAAAGAGATCACACTAAAGATGTTACATGTCAAATTTCAGTTGAATCAGGGTGTTGGTTCTGGAGAAGAAGATTTTTGAAGATTAAATCACGATTTTCTCAAAATCCAATATGGCGGCCAAACCACGTGACCGATCAAAACGCCTTTCGCAAACTTGAAAGAGATCACACTTAAGATGTTACATGTGAAATTTCAGTCCAATCGGTGTTTTGGTTCTGGAGAAGAAGATTTTTAAAGATTAAATGGGTATTTTTCAAAATCCAATATGGCGGCCAAGGTCACGTGACCGCATGCGATTTTATTGGCAAATTCTGAAGACCTTAGGCCATGCTTGCTATACAAAAATTTCAAATCGACTAGACCCCTGGGTCTTCTGGAGAAGCCATTTTTAGGTTTTTGGAAAATCCAATATGGCCGCCAGGTCACGTGACCAATCAAAATTTGTATACCCAGGTGCACGAGATCTCATAGGTACCTATTAGCCCTGCAAGTTTCAGAAGTTTGCGGTAAGCGGTGTTTGAGTTCTAGGTCGACAAAAAAAGAGCGGAAGGAGAAGAAGAAGAAGAAGTAGAAGAAAGTTGAACTCCTATAAAACCAATAGGGGCCCAGCCGGTCGGCTTGGGCCCCTAATAAATAAATAATACGGACCTCAAAACTGACACCTTCGAAGTCTTTCATTGCAGTAATACAAAAAAAACGTGTTGAATCGTAGATGTCACACCAGCTTTTAGCATCGTGTCAAAACCTTCAATTGGCTGCAGATATACGAGATGATGTACTTGACGTTACAATACATATAATAAGTAAATGATACAGAATGCTGTAAATTCGTTGATATCGCAGGCAAAGTGAAAGGAATTTACTGGTACTTGACTACTATGACTACATTAAGTGATTCACTGAGTTGAATTATCTACAAATTGTTAATGTTGGACCTATCGTGTCGGTTTGTGGCACGCTAGTATGCAGGGGGAAGCTTACCGTGTCAGGACACCTGGTAATATCATTTACTGCCAGTGGTTGAGCATGGTAATATTGTAAATAATCGGTGTCTAACCGACCTGGTACATGTTTTATATGGAATGGATGTGATTATTGGACCTGTTGTGGTGTCGCAGTGATACATTCTAAAGATCTCGTCGAATGTTGAGAAGACGTAGCGCATTAAGGAATATAATTTAAGTATAGTTTTCGACACGGAAATAGCAGACAGCCCTGCATCTAATTGAATATCAAGGTTAACCAAACGACTGATGAATTACTGATTCGCTAATCAAACTCCGTATATCAACTTCGATCTGGACAATAGCACGATAGCAAGCTACTGTATGGTGATAAAAATCGCAGCGAAGATGAACTGCAAAGAAAACAGACCACGGGGAATCGCGACAAAAAAGTCGCAGCTTACCTTAAATTTAGTAACACAACAACCCCACGGGCACCTTTTTGCTTCTCGAATCCCACATCTGTAATCTTCTAACCTGATTTCCTGTGGAGAATAGTGAAGTGCACTTTGGATTCAATAATTCTAAGTGTTCACTAATATGTTTTTCTTTTCAATAATTCGGCCATATTCTGCAACTCTAAAAAATTCGCAAATTGCATCATACCAAGTGTTTACAATAAGAATGTAGCATAAAACAGGATACTATGTGCCATTTGCCATTGTGATTCTCATCAGCTGTAGTAAATCCTAAAATGGAGTTCCTGGGCTGATACAGGTCACACACGAAAACCCCGGATGATAAAGGGCTACAGTGTCGTAACGTCAGCGCATGTGCGACCATGTTCTTTCAACGAAACTTGGTCTAAGTGAATCAATTTGTAGCTTCAGAATATTGATGTAAACGTTCAAGTGTGTGTATACTAGAAGAAAATTAGTTGTAAACTTGGGTCTTCTCCAATGCCCATCTGTACAGTGATTCTGGGTCATTTAAGACTATCACCAATTCTGAGCATTTTGTAAGACTATACGCAAGCGAGTCTGTAGGAGAATTTTGAAATGGAACCACACAAACTTTGACCGGCCATTACGGCATGAAAACCTTTACAGGTTGATTGTAAAACACCTGAAGCAATCAATAAAGAACCTTAAATGCTGACCTCAAAGCTGAAGCGTTCATATTCCTTCATTGCAGTGACACAGTTCCATTTGGTGGTTAAAGGGCGTTGAACCCCCGCCGGCTGAACCATTATGCCATCAGGCAACCTTGGATCGACGTCACAAGGTGGCTGTTACAAAACAACCAAACAGAGTACATCAAATCAGAATTCTGAATAATAAAAAAGAATACAGGATGATTCTGCCCATATGTTGATCGCAATCGATGGTCGGAGCTCAACATAACCCTCTACAAAATGGAGAAAGGGAGCCAATTGCAAATTATGAATTTATTTGTTGAATTCTTGTACGCGCCGTACCGTGACGCACCAGGAATGACTGTGCTTAGAAGCTCCAATTATTGCTTGCTGTTATCGTCAAGCTTTTTCTATCATGGAAGACAACATACCTATTTCCTTGCTCATTATTCATCCATTTTTCAAAATAATACTAACCAATAGTGACCTATTTACCATAACTAGTAACGCAACAACAATACAATTTACACGGACAAGAATCCGATCTATATCTCAGTACCCGTTTACACGGAAAGATCCGCTAGGGGTTGAGTGCCACCGCCGTTGGAAATTTGAATAACACTTTTAAATTATCTTTCTTTTTTGCTGTCATCATTTTTGTCGATTTGACGTTACTTCAAAATAGTTTTCACATATGATTTCTAGTCACTTAGGACACATGCCCCGGTTGTTGTCATTTAGTTTCTTTCATACATTTTATTATCATCACGTTGTTTTACGTTGTACTAATTAACAGTTTGGTCGAGTTACACATAATTGATGAATGGATTGACTAACGGCCATGCAAACTGCTTATTTATGGCTTTTATTTTCCTGCGAGTTGGTTTGTCAATTTACGTCTAACTATGAATGGTTGGTTTAACGTTTGATGATATTTTCATAATTGTTATTCTGGAATTTTAAAGATTAGAGTTTCCTTTTCGCTTAACTAGCAACCATAACGCAAGGTATACAATGTTGGTTGTTATCGACGAAATGATATCTAGTAAAGACTAAAAATTCGCTATCAACATTAGATATGGGCATTACACACGCAATACAAAGGTCGTGTTGAGAAGTTGGACTATGTGTATTATGAGTACTTTGACCTCATTTCAGATCTGAAGGTAAAAAATGCAATAGTATGTTGCAAACAACACTAATGTTGGACAATGCATGAAAAGTCACGGTTTATGGAGTTAATTTTTATCCAAAAATTTTACTTTTATATGACATGCCACGGAACAACCTTAGGCCATAAGCAGATGCTAGCATTATCTATGATGAGGGATCATAGGAAGTCGAAAAAGAGAACGTTTTGTGTTTGTAAAATTACCTTGAAAGCTACCCTCGGTGTGGGAATTCCAATGCGCCAGGGTTCAAAGACGAACGTGCTGCTCGATTTCGCTGAAAGTGAAAGCAGTACAATATTTACAAAATGTGGTTTCAGGTAACTTACTTTAGACTTATGAAATACGATACATTTACTTGAAAACTTCAGATATTTCAATGCAAATGAAGCTTTAGCATGGAGTCAATTTAAATGACCTACATTTAAAGTAATAAAAGCACGATTTGTCATTTTCCCAACACATCAAATATTCTCAGCAATATTTGAACTGGCGATTACAATATTTGCTATTTGTACGAGCATCTACATACCTGGGGATTGCGTGGCTTCGCTGTTTCCAAATGTCCACGTCTGAGGTCCAAACTTGCATGTTTTGATGGGCGGTTCTGCAGATAGTTAAAATGCAGCTGCATTAGGTAAATGCTCTGTGACAATGCCGATAAAGTTCAGAATATTCGCTCATCGGTTCACAATCCGAAGTGAACTACAAACTAGACTGAGGCCGAAAAAGACGGTTTCATTCAAAAGACACCTCAACAAAGACAGCTTGTCAGGTTGAAGCTAAGTCACCCTTCATAAACTCCGTGGTGTTAAAACATTGTTGAAATTTGCCTGAATCAAAGACAGACGTTATACGTACGAGACAGATTCTGCTGATGCAGTTTTACCCGTTGAAAATGTGACTGTGTCGTGAACAATACCAGAGTTGACCTTTGCACTCTTGCATGCAGATTATCTATTTCACTGAGTTGGTCAGTACAAGGGGACCCATTCGTAAGCAATTCCTTGTCGCATAGCGGTCTCGATAATGGAAAATTCCGGCTAAACTATGATGTAAAATATTGCCTGATTTTGTACCTATATATCGCTAACCAGACCAACAGTTGTAGGGAAAGACAAGGAAAACAGCCGATCTCGATTCTCCAGCTAGTTCAAGAAGTAATCGGTAACATTAATTCTTGCGTTCATATACGTATTCGTGTAAATGTATTCGAGTTTTTTAACTATGATCTTGAGTTCTGAAACGAGATACGACTGGGGATGGGAAACATTCCATGGGTAAAACAACTGTTCCTTTTTTCTGATTATGGAATACAGCGTATCGCAACACTTACCAGGGTACTCTTTCAGCGTCATCTCCTTCAGCGCGTTCTGTATTTTCCAGGAGTGAAGGTGCTTGTATTTCAGTAGGCTTGTATTTGTGTCGATGGACTTGAGTGCCGCCTTTTTCCCTCGTGCGCTGTGAGTTAAATTGGCAATGGTCAGTTTACACACCGAATGTGCCAAAAACGAAGGCAAAACAGAGCGTGGTATACTTTGCTAAGTTTGAAATTAACTGACATTACAATGCTGTCACACATCACAAGCCCACTGTAAAACTCACAAAAAATAAACCCTTTCACCACCATGGTTTGTCCCAAATCCATTGTTTTCTATGGTAAAGTTGGACCTGTATACAGGGAACTGGGGTGAAAGGGTTAACCCTTGAAAGGATGACGCTTGGTGTACGACATTGTGCACGTGATCAAACTGAAAGCACACGACTAATTACACATATAGGACGCGCTTCGCGGAGAAACGGTTTACTCTAGAAAGGTATTTTTAAAAATAACACGATGTGATTTTTCCTATCAATATACTTGAAATTAATTAAGAATCCCTGTTTCTGATAGAACTACTTACTTTTCAAAGACACCATGTGATTCCTGTCAAAAAAAGAAAGAGATATGGCAGTTCAGTTGTGTTGTTTACATTGCCATCTTTTCGTTGCTATATGTGAAGCTTGAATTGGACATCTGCTAATCGAAAGTTAGGTCATTCAATCTGTCGACAACCATCAAGATAATTTAAGTCTTAACACTACATGACATAAGAAATGGTTTCCCGTCATTTTTGAAAGCGTGTTACGCATTTCTCTTTCTACGCTGACAGTCTTTCTTTCGAAACAGACAACACAACAGATACGCAGAGTTCCTAGTACAAATATGTAATGTCACGCATGCGCGCATAATGTATTTACCTGCAGGAACCTGATTGGATTTTCATCGTAGAGATGTTTAAATTTATGGTACTTGTCGATGATCCTTTGCGATGCCTTGATATTCCCTTTCTGAGTTTCCAACTGCCATCGAATTTTGTCCCTTTGGAATTTCAACATACTCTTCATGGCGACTCTCCTCTGTTTTATCATGCTTATGAGTTCTTGACAGGTCTTGTCAATTTGACTTTGGAGCGTCGATATTTGTTCCTAAAAATAAAGGGATGTACCATTATATCTTGGACGCTGATGGTTGAAGACCCAAACTTATGATCCTATGAGGGTGCGTGTGGCACGTTGTGTGTGTTGAAATGGTATTGGAAAAACCCCGGATTGCGTACCTGTAAAACTCTTGCAAACTATCCTGAGAGTGACACGCGATCATAATCTTCTAGGATCTGTCATTAAGTCGTTTCTTTTTGCCGGTTCAATGTCCAGTTCTATTGAGAAATTACCGGTTGCTCACAAACGGCAAATCTGGGTCACAAAGTGAGCGCAAGCATGTCGGACCAAGGTCACCCTGTCGAAACCTACCTTACACCGCAGGTGACCTTGAGAAAGGGACTTTCGTTCAACAAACACCAAACACATTCCCAATACCTCGAACATTGGAGAACGAATCCCCCCCCCCCCAAAAAAAATATCAAAGCGATATGGCGAGTGAATTGTTGTTCGAAATTGTTCAGACCTGTTTTTTATATTCTCAATAGGTAGGATCGTAAGACTGCACTGTTTGCCTTTCGACGCAGCTTCGGCAGGCAGTGGAGGTGTCGTTGTGACCCGTGACTTGTTATACATGGTCTGGCTATTTTGAACAATTGCATGCATTGTTGAACATCTCGGTACTGGGTATATCACTTAAATTTATCGAGTCGACATAGATATCTGAACATACGGGTACTTGAAGCGCCTTGAGATGGGCTTAAAATCACATTGAGGTCACAGCCAAAGTTTGTAAATGAAAAACCCACCTCGATCTCTTCCATGCGTTCCGTTGGATTAAATGATGAGTTGATACGCTCGACCAAGTTATGTAAAGCATCACATTCTTCGGCCAGCCTTGTCTGTCGATGAAAGAGAAAAAAATATGATCGAATGAAATTTTATTCAGTTTTGAGGCGACATCATCGGTCATTCATACACGAAATACATACATGAAATTCATGCAATTTTTTTCATAATTACGAGGAATTTACTACTCTAAAATCATTAAAAGGCAAGTTACAAACTCAGTGTCATATTCGATGTGTTTCAGCAAAGAATGCCAGTAAACAGCCAAGCGATTACAATCACACGCAATCTGTACTTAGGGAACGAGGATGATTAAAAGACGCACACAGAAAACGTAACTTCTGTGTTTAGGGGGAGGGGTTTGGCTGTATTTCGATTACCGTGCGCAAAAATCGCACTGCATGTTCTTGTATCGCAACCTCTCGTTATACGTTTTTATTTATCGCAAAATATCGCACTATATTGTTCGGCACCGGCATTCTTTTGACACGTGGTTCAGTGCACGTGTAAAATAACGTAACAATCATTTTGGATTGAAATTCATTTCATTCTATTGGTTGTGTCATTTGTCGAGTCGGCGCTGAACAAAGATGTATTTCAGAGGGGATATTATGGGGGGTATCGTTTGCGTAATTACCGATTGTTGGTATGCTGATTCAGAGTGAGGCTTGGACTTTAGGGCGGGGGTGGGGATGGGAGGGAGGTGTTGAAACCGAACGCAATTAGTTGTGTTTACGTGCATATGTTTTGAGTATCCACGGCCCCTTGCAAAGCTGAGTTACTTCGCATTGTTTTGGAGCACCTCTCTTATGAAAACAATACGTTCACTTGAAACAGTACTTGAAACTGGCAGCCTCTAATTCCAAACAAAACAAAATTTTGTTACACATACAGCGAAATGTTACTCATATCATTATTCCTCTGGCAGTTTGTACGTTCAGAAGGCATGAAAACATGTTATCATAACACAATCGTCACACAGACTAAATTTATCAACACTTCAGGGTGTCCTATGACTCGGCCATACAGTGTACGCCAGCTGAATGTTTTACTTTTCGGCAAACATTTTGGAGTCGTCGGGAAAAAACCCAGACTAGCAGATACAAACGAAAACCTAAAAGTTTATACGAACACCCAGTGGAAAAGTCTGGGGCCGGGGTTGGGGGTTGGACAAACTTAATAGCACATTTCTGCTTATCTCAGATGAATATGCCCTCGGGTAGATGTGGAAATGCCGCAGCTATCTGTGAAGGGGTAGGCTGACTCTATGCGGGTCCACAGATAGCCAACGGGGTAGGCCTACATATTCAGTTCGAGTATAGGCATACACTATATGCAGTATAAGTGTTTGTGCTGCAAACCTTGGTAGAAGCCGTGATGCATATATTCACGTGAGTAACGAGATAAGCTCAGGCTGTGATATGGCCAGTTTTGGCGGGAAAGTATAGAATTGTGCTTGACTTTGATTAGTTAGCGATGAATCATGTAAGAAAGACTTGTATGTAACACGAGATATATTGAGATGGCAATCTGTCTTCATTGTCAAGAAATTAAGAAGTAGCTATCTCTGCATAACATTTCTCAACAGCGTACGAAGGCAAAACCTTTACAGATTCCCGCACTATATAATGCATGGGGTGGGACCGTGTATTAAAGGATACGAGAAAGAGCTTCACACGCAAAATGTTGAACCTAGAAATTTATGTTCCAGTATATTTTAGTTTTATGACTTTGAACTTTCAACTCAAAGAAACTCGGAAAACATGTCCTGCTACAGAAAAGAAAATGAAAACCGTCACCATGGTTAGGTGTGAAAAACTCAGTGGTTTTCCAGCAGTGAAAAACAAAATCCAATACAAAGATAGAAACATTTTAAGAGCGCCCTCATGATATCAAATGGTCGAGCCCTGAATTTAATCTTTGATGAAGTGAAAGAGCTCATCGGTAGATACGGAACTTTGGTTTCACATGTCTAACACGAGACATTTGGCACATTAAAAAAACATCCATAGGAAATAACGTTGACGTGAATCATTCAATGATCAGGGACTTTCCGGGCCGAGAGTGAAAATAAAATCTCGACGGCATGTTTTATCCTCCGTCACGGCAGTGAAATCCACTGAAACGCGACGTCACGTCCGATGTGGAACTGCCTTTTAAAGCTATCTAAAATGGACAGGAAATCGTGGGCCAGAAATAATAGGGGAGGGCCGAGGGCGACTGTCATACCTTTTCTTTATCACAGAGGTTCTTCAGCGGCTTCGCACTGTGACCTCGATGACCTCCATCCCTGCTGTGCGTACACATTCGACAGACGCCTTTGCGACATGACAAACAGAACAGCGACAGCCGCTTGCCGTGCTCGTCGCATAGATGACCGTGGCGCCGCTTGTACTCTGCCACGATGTTGCCCAGAGCTCGGTTTGGCTGAAAGTCGTCGATGTTGCGATGTCGCAGTCCAACCGAGGAACGGCAAGTAGGGCATTTAAAGTCGCCATGAGCCACCAGTTCCTTGACACACTTCCTGCAGAAATTGTGCGAACACGGCAGCATCACCGGTGATTCCAACAGCTCAAGGCAAATGCTACATGTTAGATCGTTCTCCATGACGGCCACTTATGTGAGAAACCCGTAACCGGCAACTATAAACATGTACTACGTGTCAGCGAGTCGGTCTCTTCTTCTATGAGATCGTAATATCTACAGCCGCGACCCGCCCTCGTCAGGGTTTTTCCCATATGGACAAACGTTGCTATAAATACGATATACGTCAGGTCCGCTCGAAGTGCATTGTGGGTTTACTTGCTTCAGGCATAATATTTTAGTTTCATTTTGAGTGCAAAGTGCTGGCTCTCTAAGGATCAGATCCTTCAGTTCACTTGCGAAAAATTGAACACACCACTTTCTTCGAACATTTCATTACTTGGAAGGTTTTTCAGACAATTATATACCTATGTGTGAAAAATCAGCCCGTTTAAAAGTTACCCTGACCTAGAATCTCACGTATTTTTTATCTAGAGCGATCAAAAAAGGTGTTCGCGTAAAAGGATTTTCGCGAGCGCTCTCTTAATAGGGAAATTGATCTATTTGTTGGGCAGCAAATATGAAATGGATGGAGGCTAGGGCTTGAGTGGGATTCGGTCAGGGTTGGGCTGTTCAGTGGTGAAGGAGGGTAAAATCGTGTGGTTGGAAGCTTTTGTATAAGTTTATAGGAGGGTGAGCACACACACATATATACGCACATGCTTGTTTTTCCTCCCATTTATACAATTCATTTTGTAGACAAGAAATACACATGTATGTATGTATGTATGTATGTATGTATGTATGTATGTATGTATGTATGTATGTATGTATGTATGTATGTATGTATGTATGTATGTATGTATGTATGTATGTATGTATGTATGTATGTATGTGTGTGTGTGTATGTATGTATGTATGTATGTATGTATGTATGTATGTATGTATGTATGTATGTATGTATGTATGTATGTATGTATGTATGTATGTATGTATGCGTACGTGCGTGCGTGCATGTATGTATGTGTCATGTGACCCAGTTGCTCGGGTTAAACTATTTGACACATTGAGTATTTGTGGACTATATCATCATACAACCTTATGTAAACATACGGTAAATTTTCCGTCACCTAGCGGAGAAGCCACAGACAGAACCGCTCGGCCAAATCCCCACTCTCAAAATAGAGTGGTTAGTTGTTACAATGTTTCTGATTGCGAGCCCCTCCACACGCTGGTGAGTTCGCACTCACGCTCGTAAACTCACTTTGTGACATCGCACACAATTTTTATCGAAGCAATGCGAAAAACAATCCTTGAATTAATTTTATCCACCAGCAGAGCTATCCACCCAGGGTAGGAAAAAACGGCGTTTTATCGGGCATAAATAAATGGGCAACTTTTTTGAAGTCTGAAATGTGGAGGTGTGGGATTCTTTCTCCTATTTTTTTATCGCAGATTAGCAACGCCGATTTCGTCCTGTACGAGCTTTTTGAATGAATATGTGAAGGCCGATTCTTGTCTGTTGGACGAGTTCAATTATCTAAAGTTAAGGTAAGGTAATACGCTAAATGCCATAGAAAATTGGAGTGTTGTCTGTTGAGATGGGATATACGCGATACCCAATGAACTCAAAGCCTTGAATATACAATGAAAACTTGAAGTTGCGGCCATTGCCCCGTTGAAGTCTTCCGTCCTTGAAATTCACAAGTACCCCGGTATTACCCTCTAAGTGCGTTTTGGATTCCCAGTTCGTTTTTCCGTAGGTGTGGAAGCGAGATGGTTTAACGTATCCCGCTAACCTGAAAATTTACAAAAATCTATTAGTGACAAGCGAGCCACGGACAGACAAACAAACAAATCAAACAAACAGAAAAACAAGCGAATAGAACGATGAAAATGTACAGGCTGCACTATAGTAAAGGGCCAGGGATAAGGGATGTTCAAATCGTTGCTGAATTCATGAAAATATTAAATGATGAGTTATGAAAACTGCATATCAACGTATCCGTATCTATCTTGTTGATGCTCAGATAAAATCATAAAGAGCAGTGGTACTGAACTTTGGCTTATCAGTAAGAAAATCTCAAACCGTCACGGTATACCATCGAGTTTGAGCTTATCATATAGCTCTATGTCAACAGTAGTGTATGATTATATGTCTGTTTACGTTCCACCAACAATTCAAGTGATCTGAATGAAAGGGATCAACATCAGTGGTACACGGAACTCTGCTTTTTCCTGCATCGCATTTACACATAATGTCACCGTGACAATGTGGATCTGTGACGTAACGCCAAACGAGATGACTTTCCATTCTGTACTTTAGATATTGTCACATTGCATCTTTTTCGCAGTCATACTGAAACTTACTTAAAGCCCCACTCAATTATCAGATTTATCTAATATAAAAATTATTCCTTGATAAAATATTCAATGGAAAACAAAAGAATGACAAACTGTTGATGGGCTGTTGACACATTCGCTAATGCGAGAACCATGGATTGAGAAGGGCGGCTTAGCCTCAGACCACCTCGGCGTACTGCTGGCTTTGGCATTTTCCGTAGGGTGGCAGCCACAATCAGTTTTGAATAACACCTTTATGTAGCGTGACGTTCTGAAAAAAAATGTCCTGCCATTCAAAATATTGCATCGCAAATATTCACAAATGTGGCTACCACGGTACATTCAGGTAGCCCCTTACTGTTCATTCTGTAGTGTGCGTCTTATACGTCAGTTAGGCCGAAAAGCATAGAAGACTCAAAAAGTACGTGTTTCCGCCCGGGCTCGAACCGGGGACCTTCCGCGTGTTAGGCGGATGTGATAACCACTACACTACGGAAACTGCCTTAATGGACTCGATGGTCAATAAATTATAATCATTTTCACCTGAATTTTCTCAGCGCGATGAATGTTTCACTTTGTGAAGAGAGGGATACTAATACCTTTGGTGGCAATGTAACTCCAGTGTACCTACGCAAAAACTATATCCTATATACATACACTCTAATTGTAACTGTGCAATGCCGACAACTGTTGAGCAAAATCAAACATTGCGGACAGAGTGTTAACTCATGAAAAGATATACGTGTTTGCCAAAATCTTGCCTGGTATTTTGGTGTAACCTTTGATCTGCTTTTACTCGCTCGAACAAATGAATGTAATTTAGACACGATTTGAACTAATTTGGGATAATTGGATGGTGAAGTAATGCCGATTTAATCTACAGAAATAATCTCATCTGCTTTTCTTTTTACATTACACACTTGTTTTTATGAGTAATTTGTTTTATGACAACATTCAACTATCTGGCACCTAACACTTTTGAGGAATTTAAAAAATATAAAAATCCAATTATCCCAAATTAGTTCCAATAGTGTTTTTAGTTTTTGGCCATTGTTTTATTTCTATCACTGGATAACCTATTGATGCTGCACACACTTTGGACCGTTATTGGCAATCAACGGGCTCAAGTTACTTGTTTTTAAAACATATTTCTGAAGGAACAAACAATTGAACTTGATGTTGTTGTGACAGTATCAGAAAAAATAATGTCTGTGGTGTAATGTCTGCATATCAAAGACGCTTGACCCGACCGCTTTCCGGCGTATTACAGAATAAGTTTACGTATTTCACCGTTGTCCGATCAAAGTTACCCCACGCTCACTCTCATAAGGCGTCGTTGAATATTAAACATTTCGAAGACGGTCATGTTAAGGTCATCATCATTATATGCAATGTATCGTGCAAATATTCACAAATGGGGCCTAATTATTTGGTATATTCAGTGAGCATCTCGCTTTTCTAAATAAGCACTGTCTGATTGGTAATATGTGAGGTAACATCGTCAGCCTCGACGTTAAAGACACAAAAGCGCGTCTTCCGCTCCACAGTCTTATGGCCTCTATATCCCCTCGGACAAAGGGAGAGCAACGCACCTTGAAAAGATGCTTCCGTCTGGTTCGAAGTGGGAATATTTTCAAAGGTGAAAACAACTAACTTTGAAAACCAATACATGTAAAAAGTGCTGCCAGCTTTGTAAGAAATATGAAGACAGGTGTTAAAAACAGTTTATGTCGAGATGAGGGTCGGAAACTCGGGAGATACTTGCACAAATATGTATCAAATTCCACACTGAGGATGCAGGAAGCGAAGGTATATTATAGAAAACACTTCGAATACGAATGAATAATGTAATTCATCGGGTTATAGAGAGACCATGGTGGAGAGTATAAGTTGTTGGTATTTCTCGTACTCTTCCCTAAAAAGATGGTGTTTCCGCCCGGGCTCGAACCGGGGACCTTCCGCGTGTTAGGCGGATGTGATAACCACTACACTACGGAAACTGCCTTGATGTGCTCTTTGAACAATATATTATTATAGTTTTTACGAACTACTTAGCGCGTGTGATCTTTTCATTTGGATTTGAAGGAAAAACAGTCTATTTTGTATTTTAACAGTTTTACATTTGCTAATGACTAATAACTCCCGATGGCATGTACGAGGGGACTTGCGTGGTTGTTTTTGACAAAGAAGCGTGTTTGGACTTCGTTGCGTTGCACTTTCTACAGCGCCACCAGGCGACGATTATATCAGTAGCAGATCGAAACGTAAGATATCCGAGCCTGGAGCTGATTGCGATAACATGCGTTATAGTACGTGTTCTGACGTGTTGCAAGTTTTCAAATAATTATATCCTTTTAATTATGTTCGCGCACCATCAATCGTCAATTTTTGATCTTCAAAGCTTCAATGTTCGAAGGTATTCGGCAGCCGGAGAGGATACCTGCACCAAAGCTCCGGGACCGCACTACATCACCCGTATCTCTCAGTTGCGTTTGAACAAAGGCCTAAGGGGTCTGGCCGAGGCCAGAGACTTTTAGCCTGATCGACAGGCGTTTTAAAAGATTAATGGCGAGAAAGAAAGACAGACATGTTGAATAGACTGACAAACAGGAAACTACAACTTAAAGTTTAAGGTCGGTCTTCCCTTTTTCAGATTGTCAAACAAGAATCCCGAAAAATGTTGCTGCGTGATTGAGTTCGTTGGCCGTCGATAAACTGACTGTTGACGTCCTAAATAACTCAGTATTGTTTAATATATATCGTTTCAAAGAGGAGAGAGTAAACCGTTTTGAATAGTTGTAACCAGCTGTTGGTGAGCATTGATCGCGGAGGTGTCTATTCATAAGATCTCGTCAATAACTATGCATCGGAATATACAGACATGTACGGTCGATTTGGGATGCAGCGCGCAATCCGTTCCGCTACTAGCTTTGTTGCAATTTGCTATACAGATGAATGGTACTATTAAGGGGGCAAGGGGGTGTCACTCCTTTGTTTTAGTTTGGACTATTACTATAGTTTACGATAGTTGTTTTAGTGTAAAATTTGAAAAAAAAACACCCAGAACTTTACCCGGGGAGCCTTACATTCCATAATCTTTACTTTACACGATAGGGGTCGGCATATTTAGAGGGCCAGTAGCTGTAACTTTTTTATTTCTTTTTTCGCAATTTTGTTTTTGTATGTCAGGTATAAGTTATTGTTCAACTACAAAAAAAAAGTCGTAGACGGAGAAAGCGAGTATCGTCTACACACAATATTTATCATAAACAATTATGAAAATTGAATTTGATTAATAAAATCAGACTGGTATTTCATCAGGGATGGGCTTTTTTTCGGTATTGCATTTCTTGAAGAATTACTAAATGAGTACAACAAGGATCATCATTGCCAGTGAGGGTCATCAAAAGGTCAACCTGCCACATCTTTTACGACCGCATATAGACTAAGACAAGAAAATTCCAATTATTCATCCTTACCTATCCTGAAGCAATAAAAATTTACTTGAACGGAAACGTTACTCTACCCATGGGCGTTACGCCCATGCTCTGCCGATCAAAAACAGTGACGCGTCGCTCCTTGTCTCTACATGCATTCTAATAGTCAGGAATCCGTAGCCTTGAATCTATTCGTCCGCTTGCCTCCGTACCTCCGACCCACTCGGTACGGAGGCAACCAGACGAATAGGCTAGGAATCCGAGAGGACAGACTGCGACTTGCAACATGCAGCAGAAGTATGCATTTATAATTAACTAAAGACAATCGGGGAGGAAAGTCACTCCCATACAAGTTCATCTGTCAACATAGAGCAGGGAGGTCCAGATTCAACGTTCGGTCGATGCTAATGACTTAAGAAGTTATTAAAACAAATACATTTACTAAAAGAGGACGAACGCTTACTTCAAAGGCCCGGTAAATCAACAAGGAGAGAGCATTCTCACAATGTATCACGTGTAGGGTTAATCACCGTCACTCCACTTAATGTCAGTCAGAATCATTGTCAGTCGCAAAAACTAAATTCAAGTGATAAATTACTTAACAATCGAAGGGCGATATCACAATATACATACATACATACATACATACATACATACATACATACATACATACATACATACATACATACATACATACATACGTACGTACGTACATACGTACAGACAGACAGACAACCAGACAGACAGACATACAGACATACATATACATACATACGTATGACTCCATGTTTCACATAATAGCCAGAGATCATACTTACATTATTGTCTCATGCTACCTAAAGTCGACAGTACTTTCTTTACCTCTGCTGATTAAGATAGGATAGATGGTCATATTACTTCACCAAAGTTAATGATGGTGAAATAACATCGAGCTGTCGATGTTATAGAAGTAGAACCCCAAGCTGGACTTGAGCGAGCCCAAGAAAGCTGTACATGCATGGACGATCATTTACGGGACGCCAAGAAAACGAACCAATGCAACCAAACATCGACCATAATATTTATTCAAATCAGTTTGGATCTGTAATACACATCATAAAAATGGAAGCTAACGTAGTGTCGGTAACAACGTTAGGCTAATGCGTCTCTTGGGAACTTGTCATCGAGTGTGGCCAAAAAGGGCATTGTCAAAAAAAGTAACACCATTTATTACACCTCACTCATTCAGCGTGCACTGCCAGACTCACGTGACATGTAAAAGAACATGATGATGCCCTCTGCGAATGTGATGATGCCCTCTGCGAACTTGATGATGCCCTCTGCATTTGATATTACATGGATGACGTCATTATACTTACTGCGCATGCTTTCTGCGCAAAACAAATTGTCGTTCGCTTGTTGTACTTTGCAGTTAGCAACTTATGGCTGCGAAATGTCATGCAGAGCTGTCACCGGCACAGTTAGACGATATTTTGATGCAAGTAAACAGCAAACGAACGAAAATGGCAACAAGGAATACAATTTCTCTGTTCAGCGACTATGCAAGCAACAAATTTGGATACGCCACCGAGGAGATCGGCAAATTTTAGCGGCAACCCTACACACTGACAACATTTTACGCTGAGGTTCGGACTCAGAAGGCGAACATTACTCGAAGAAGTCTTTGTGTTTTTGTTTCTTTGCATGTTTGCTTGTTCGGTGTAATAAAAATAATAACACATGAGAGCGAGGGCAATATCACGATTTTTTTTTGCCTGCCCTCGGGCTGGTGGTCATGATCGAAATACTGATGATGCCCTCGCCTACGGCTCGGGCATCATCAGTATTTCGATCATGACCACCATCCCTTGGGCAGGCAATAAATCGTGATATTGCCCTCGCTCTCATGTGTTATTATTTAAATATCATTAATCTATGATATACATATACGACTACTATACGTATAGCGTATAATGTATATGATATGATCGAGCACAATGTTGTACGTTATTGGTGCATCGTCAACTTGTGATAATCGGAATATTTTTGCACAATTTTCCATAATTTTTGCGTTAATATTTTTTACTGTTCTGTTCCTTATTTCTGCAAGCCATTGGTCTTTGCTAGGCAATCAAAGAGAACTTAATCAACATTCATCTACCGGTGTCCTAGGCACTTATAAGCTATCATCTCATTGCACAGTGTATTCTCAATTTGTCTTGGATGACGCAGTTTGGTGAATGAATTCGAATCTAGTTCAACCACTTTTAGCCGGATACAAATGTTAATAAGAAAAAATATAATCTTAACGTTTTATGCTTACTGTTTATATTCTAAACTACGATACACTAGATTCTAGTATAGAAAAAATGTTAAACTCGTAAAAAAGCTAAGTACTGGTCGCTAGTTATATCTTGTGGTTAAATACGGCAACTCTAATAAAATAGGATTCTGCATAGGTATGGTATAAACTTTTGCCTATGTTCATTTTGTATTTCAACTATTCTAGATAAACGCGAGTGTAACTGACGAATCCCACATTTCTGATTTATTGAGCTGAGTGTATAATTTCAACTTTATTTTGACAAGTGACGACAGAACGAATTTGCTTTGGTATTAAGTTCAGCCGTACTGTGACGAAGACCAGCGTCACGACGAGTGTCACGACCAACACTACTATTCCTACGGCTATTAACACCGTGAACGGCCATTGGAAAGGAGACGATGAACTAGGAGAGAACGTAGTTGTTTGTATTGACTTTGTTTTCGTGGTGGTTATAAACTGCTCAGTTTCTGAGACACTCGTTACATCGTCGGACATTGTTATATGCGATGTTACTATTACTGTTGAGGAGGCGCTACTTGTCTTAGGTTCGACTGAACGTAATGTAGAAATTGTAGTCGACTTTCACACGTCAGCTCGCCAAGTGGGATGTCCATGACAAGTCTCCCGGCATGCTTCACCGGCGATGCACAGGTAAAGCTGGCAAATGGCGTGGTGTAGGAAATTCGATCTTTGTTGTCGTCCAACCATCGTCTGAGTTCAATCATGTGGCAATCACATGACAACGGATTGCCGCCCAGATATAGAGTTTCCAGAGAAATGAGTCCATTGAAAACAGTTGCTGATAGGGTAGTAAGAAGGTTATCAAAGAGTTGAAGCACTTTTAAGTTGAGGAGGCCGTCGAAAATTTTCTCCGGCAATGCCTCTATGCGATTTCTATACATGTAAAGAGTTTCTAACTGGTCGAAACCGCTGAAAATGTTGTCTGGCAACGTTGTTATTAAATTCATGTGAAACCATAAAGTCTTCAGCTTAAAGAGACCGGTAAACACATTAGCATTGTCATTTCCTAATGATGTTATTCTATTGCCGCTGATCCTTAGAACTTCAAGATTCTGACAATCCCTGAAGGCATCGACTGGCAGATCGCTTATTTCATTCCCGTACATCTCCAAAGTCTCCAATATTCTTAAACCTTTAAATGTGTTTTCTTCGATGAATGGGATCTCATTGCTTGCGATATGAAGATTTCTCAATCCGCGGAGTCCCCTGAATACTGACCCTGGTAAATAATTGATATCATTCGAGTACAGTATAAGCGTTTCCAGGTTGCTAAGACCAGAGAATGCATTTGGCTGTACAGTGGTGATGTCATTAGCAAAAAATGACACGTACTCCAAATTGATAAGCCCGTCCAACACGTGGTCTTGCAAGATCCTGAGCTTGCCAAAATCGAAGTGGAGGTCCGCAATTTTACTTGAATGTATGAACATTTTATCTGGAAGTGATGTAAATACATTTGAGTAGAGGTACAACTGTCGAAGCTCTGGTAAATCATACAACAGAGAAGATGGGATATCCGTGAACTTGTTTCTGCTAAGGTGCAAGGTTCTCAGTGCATGGAGATCAGCAAATGCGCCCACCTCCAATGTTTGTATACCACTCTCTTGAATAGATAGATAAGTCATATTCGAAAAAGCGGCGAACGAATTACTTCTTATGATGGTGAAACTGTTCTTGTTTAATACGACACTTCTTATAATGGATGGGATACCAGCTGGTATGACGACTAGCCCGAGATTGCTGCAGTCACAGTTTGAGAACTGCACGTACAATTAGTCGGACATGTCTCGGTGAGGACTGCCAAGGATAAAAACAGGAATGTGCAGAAATTGATTGCATCTCTAGAGATGAAAGAGGTGCCCATCGCAAGATAGGTAATCTGCAGATTTGAAACGGAAAAGAAAAAAGTATTTGATTTAATTCTTTAGTAATTCTAATGACTTTGCATTTATTTTATTATGGTGAATATGTAAAGGTGTATTCACATGTGTTATACGCATCTGAGAGAGAGAGAGAGAGAGAGAGAGAGAGAGAGAGAGAGAGAGAGAGAGAGAGAGAGAGAGAGAGAGAGAGAGAGAGAGAGAGAGAGAGAGAGAGAGAGAGAGAGGGGATGTTACTTCTAACCATCAAAAGAGAAAGACTTAATGGCTCAGAAGAATTCAATCGAGCGGGGTGAATTTGTCGATTTGATGAGTTGGTATGATCCGACATATAATCTTCGCCAATCTGTGCTCAAAGTCTACAAAGTACGGTGTGGTGTTCCAATGCAGTGATTCGCTAAGAGTTGCATATTCCACATTTGAGGAATGAAGCTGGTTTCAAGTTGTACATTATTTCAAATAACGCGACTCGGAAGCGTTCAGCTCCGAGTCACAAAGAAAATTCCAATATCATATTGTACGATGTTGAATCCAAGTGTGTATCATTTACGAACAGTTGGTCGTTTTGAAAGGCATGGTAGATGGAAGCTATACATTAAATTCCGGATCGCCTGTTAGTGTGATGATTCTTTCGATCATAATCATCAAACTTTTTTCTCATTGTAGGCAAACTAGGAGGGGAGCTGAGGATGTAACTAATATGATGACGCATAGCGAAACATTAACTCAATCTCAGATATCGTGTTTTATTGAACAAGAGCTCTCCAAATTCGTACATGTCAGCAATAAACTCAAATTATGAAACTGCGTCAGAAGTAGAATATGTTCTTGTCGTCGTGAACTTACCTTTTTGATATCTGGAGATAATGTACCCTTTCCCCAAATGGATTGTTCATTAATTTTATGAGAAGTGATTGTGTTTCGAAATACGCTAACTGCGAATACATATAGATGTGAAGAAAAAAATGACTTACGTCATAAAGTTTGACAATATAATCCAAACAGCAACGAGGCGCAGTCATTTAAACAAATACCGTAATTGACCGTACTGAGGGACCAATAAATCGTGACTAATCGTGACGACGTTTACTTCGTAAAAAAACCCCAATACAGTACTATTTTATTATGTTAAACATAGTGTATTTATATTTTATGATTTAAATACATTTGCTTAATCTCTCAAAGCTTGTAGTGTGACTGGCGCAACTTCTCAAAAAAACTAAAGAGGAAGCTGCAATAGTTGACCTCTGCATGCAGCCGTTAGGGTTATCAGGCAGAGGTTACTAACCTTTCATTGGTTGAACACTGTGATGTCAGACTATATAAGTCAACCGCATCGGACTCCAGCTGAAGTTCGTGTTCATGAACAGAAGCCAAGCCTTTGAGAAACGGAATTTTCAGACTTTGCATGACATTTGGAGAGCGATAGTTTCACAAAGCGACAATGAAGAAGAGCCAAACAAGGCAAATTTGATGGCCAGCTTATCAACCTTCAGTAATGGAGCGGAGATACAGCGATTTAAATGGTAGGAGCGAGTAAAATAGACAATTTTCAAAACCGTGTAGAGAGGACTGGCTGTGTAAGCTAGCCACCTTCCCCTTTTATACACTCATCGCCTTGGCCGGCTGGCCGCCCGCCTATAACCTGATACACATACAGGGTATTTATCGAGTGCTGCTCCGCAGAAAGGAAGCTCAACCCGGATGAAATACTAACTTGGGTTTAGGGATATAAATGTGTCATAATTACGATTATTATTTTTAATAATTACGAAAATAATATCATATTTTAAACTATCAATATCAAGTTCGCCTGTGCAGGACCAATGAGTTGTAGACTGACTCAAGTTGATCAAAACCTTATTTTGACAGGAATATTTTACGAGCGACATGTAATATGTATATACGGTGGAAATTAGTAGTGTACCAAGGTGGTTGTGGCGTAACACGGCATTAAATCATTACCAAAGTTTCTGCAAGGTAAATTGTGGATGCTCTCTTTATTTAAAGATTTAGTCCGTGGGCTGGAGGGGCCCACCGTGCACACCCCCCATAAACCTACTACATGGGTATTTTTTTGTTCTTTTGGATCTGCTGAACTAGAAAAAAGATGTTAACATTGGATATTTTGGGATGCACTACCTGTCTGCACTGGTTTTTGATTTGTATGTACCGCAAAAAATGGCGAAAAATGGGTAGGGGTAAGGGGTACTATATCCTCCCCTAAATTGAGTAAACTAGCATGAAATAGCACAAACCTTACATTTTTGGAAAGCTCAGATACTGCTCTTTCTGAGGAATACCAACTTTAGCAAAATTAATTTGTGTACATAGAATAGGACGACTTTAAAATGAATTTTTTTGACAATTTTGAAATTTTTACCCAAAATACCATGTAACAATTGTGATTTACTTTTTATTAAGCAAAATTTTCACAACTTTTTGTGTTTAAATTATTCATTCCGACATATTAAACAAGAAAAAAAGTGTTAACATCAGATATTTAACTATACACTACTTCTCTGGCGTCAATTTTGAATTGCGTGTATCTGTATGGGGTGTGCAAAAGCTAGGGGTAGGGGTACAACATTCTTTCCTTGATGAAGTAAACTGGCATGAAATGCCATATACCTTATAGTTTTAGAAAGCTTAGATACTGGTCTTTCTAAAATGCATAAGTTTTTAGTAAAAAATATGACGTCATAGAATTGGATAACTTTAAATCGATTTTTTCTGGTAATTCAGCAATTTTAACCGGAAGAAAATACGATAACTATTGTTTCCTCCCAATGAAGCAAATCAACAGATTTATGGATGTTATTTACTAATTGCAATGTGCTGAAGAAGAAAATAAATGTCAAAATTGGGTATTTACAATCCATTATTGTCCCTGCTCACTCAAATTGCAAGTTTTGCTACATTGGTATATCGTGAATGGGCATTTTATTGTTATGCAATGAACTAATGCACAGCCTTAAAAAGAAGATTTTAAAACGCACACACATAGTCATATTGCCATTTTCTCCTTAAAGTAAATAGATTGTTGATGACTGTCTATTTTTATAATTTACTTTTTAAATATTTTCTATGAAATAATTTTGATAAGACGTATTTGGAAAATTGTGTATGCCTCCTTGTCTTACTTATACAGCAAGCATTACTAACAATCTATTAGGCCGTGGGCTAGAGGGGGCGTCTACGTGCACCTCCCCCCCCCCCAACCGCACAGGATAACAACCTGTATTTTTCAGAAGCCTTGGGATCCCTAGAATAAGAAATAGGATTTTAACAGACAAAATATAGGGACTCAATAGCTGTTACGGTCATGTTTTGAAGGGTGCCGCAAAATCACGATTTTGTGACCCACATGGATTTTTGTCAAACCTGTCTTCATGTACGTCATCTGCTGAGCATACTGTTTAACATGACCTGGCTTATGGGGTATCATTAGAAAGGTGATGTATTCTTCTTGATAATGTTATATAGCAATATGCAATATCTTCTATAGTTTTTATGAAATAGGGCCATAATTTACCCCATACCCAAAGTTTATGTCGCAAATTACTGTCAAAACTAATCTAAATTCTACCAATTATTTACCTAGACATAATACAAAGGGTAATGCTGTGTATTAACTTTGTGTTATTTGCTACAGGTACATGTTAGAAACCTGAAATAAACTTTTGACAGAAAAAATATTGGGATCCTGTAGCTGTAACAGTCATATTTTGAAGGGTTCCGCAAAATCACAGTATTACTGAATCACATTCGTTTTTGTTAAACCTGTCTTCTTGTAAGTCTTCTGCTGAGCTTATTTTGAACATAAAGAGGCATATGCGATATCATTTGAAAGTTAATTTACTTTTCTTCAAAATGAAATATTGCAATATGCAATATCTTCTATAGTTTTCATGAAATGAGACCAAAACTTACCCCATACCCCAAAGTTTTATGTCGTAAATTACTGTCGAAACTAATCTTAAATTCTACCAATTATTTACCTAGACATTATACAAAAGGCAATGCTTTGTATCAAATTGTTTTATTTGATACAGGTACATGTTAGAAACTTGAAATAAACTTTTAACACAAAAAATATCGGGATGCTGTAGCTGTAACAGTTATATTTTGAATGGTACTGCAAAATCACAGTATTGCCAACTCGCATACATTTTCGTTAAACCTGTCTTCTTTAAGTCGTCTACTGAGCTTATTTTTTATTATAACGTGGCAAGTTGGGCATCATTAGAAAGTTAATTTACTCTTCTTTAAAATGATATATTGCAATATGCAATATCTTTTACAGTTTTCATGAAATAGCACCGCAACTTACCCCACACCCCAAAGTTTTATGTTCCAAATTACAGTCAAAACTCATCTCAAATTCTGCCAACTATTTACCGGGACATAATACAAAGGGCAATAATTTGTATTAAATTTAGTTTATTTGCTACAGGTTCATGTTAGAAACTTGAAACGAACTTTTAACAGAAAAAATATTGTGATGCTGTAGCTGTAACAGTAATATTTTGAAGGGTACCACAAAATCATGGTATTGCCAACTCGCATACATTTTTGTTTAACCTGTCTTATTGTAAGTCATCTGCTGAGCTTTTTTTTAACATAAGTTGGCTATTGGGGTATCATTAAAAAGGTTTTTTCCTTTGATATAATATAATAATAATACAATATAATCACAATATTTTTTCTGTTAAAAGTTCGTTTCAAGTTTCTAACATGAACCTGTAGCAAATAAACTAAATTTAATACAAATTATTGCCCTTTGTATTATGTTCCGGTAAATAGTTGGCAGAATTTGAGATGAGTTTTGACTGTAATTTGGAACATAAAACTTTGGGGTGTGGGGTAAGTTGTGGTGCTATTTCATGAAAACTGTAAAAGATATTGCATATTGCAATATATCATTTTAAAGAAGAGTAAATTAACTTTCTAATGATGCCCAACTTGCCACGTTATAATAAAAAATAAGCTCAGTAGACGACTTAAAGAAGACAGGTTTAACGAAAATGTATGCGAGTTGACAATACTGTGATTATGCAGTACCATTCAAAATATGACTGTTACAGCTACAGCATCCCGATATTTTTTGTGTTAAAAGTTTATTTCAAGTTTCTAACATGTACCTGTATCAAATAAAACAATTTGATACAAAGCATTGCCTTTTGTATAATGTCTAGGAAAATAATTGGTAGAATTTAAGATTAGTTTTGACAGTAATTTACGACATAAAACTTTGGGGTATGGGGTAAGTTTTGGTCTCATTTCATGAAAACTATAGAAGATATTGCATATTGCAATATATCATTTTGAAGAAAAGTAAATTAACTTTCAAATGATATCGCATATGCCTCTTTATGTTCAAAATAAGCTCAGCAGAAGACTTACAAGAAGACAGGTTTAACAACAGTGGGTTTCTTCAAACACACAGTAGCCGATGTACTTTAATGCTATTGGCGTTTTTGTATGTTTATTACTTCCTCTTTGGTTATAATGAGGAAGTGCAAGTGGACGAAGTTGATTAGTGACAAATGCAATTTGAGATGTCACTTAACCACTGTAACGCGCAGTTTACACAATCAGAATGCATTCATGAAGACAAAACGGAAAGTGGGGCCAATATTGACACCGAGGTTCATTGAAAAGAAAGTACTCAAGGATATCTGGGCTATTTTAATATGAAACATGTGCAAGGGGTGAACCATAGGCTGTAGAGAAAACTGTTCTCTGGGGTCTACGTTTGAACGTAACTCCTTACTGAGCCGATAGTAACGCGTTCGATCGCAGGGAAAGCCTGACCTGTGCTGCCAAATTTCAAAGAGGTTTGTATAAACTAGGCGAGACAAAACAGAAACTGTTGCAAATGATTTTATTTTTTAAAAATTCACTGACTTGGAGCAACTGACAATAAAAAAGTGTACACTTAGCTTGTAAATTTCTACAAATAATTCAAAATGCCAAGTTACCAAACCACACAGATCAACTTTTCTAACGGATTTAGTATCAGTATAGGAGTGAAGCCGGTACAATATGCGGATCGCCAAATTGGGTCATTAAGTATCAAAAATGGAATGTTCTCATGAAAACGAATAGTTCTGATCCACTTGTATAAAGAATTGAATTTCAATGTCATCAGATAATTGTATGTTTTAGCTATATGTCAAGGCTATCTGGACACATTTTCTTGGAGAAATTTGAGATATATCTGACCACTTATAATTCAGCGACGCAACCATTCATTGCAAGTATTCAGGTGCAGATTGTTGCGCGAATCCGCACTCATCAGATTCAACATTTATGACAAGTGTCACCTGGCATTTCGAAGTACAAATGTGTATTTAGTACAATAATTATCGTAAAATGAAATTTAGACAGTTAAAATGGAGATTAATAACGTTGATCCATGAAATATAATGTTGCATTGCGGAACTGAAATGATGAAGTAGCAGGTCGAGTAGTAGAATGTGAAATAGAATGTAGAAAGAGACATGCCTTGAGTTGTGCAATATCATAACATTCTTACTTCTTAATTTTCTTACAGCCTTTGGTTATCAACAATAGTAGTGAATTCAATGAACAAAATAAAATAGATACCCCGTCTAGCAATGCACTCTCATAAAATTCGTGTTTTCAGTCTACGCAGGAAAATCACCTTTTTTTCTTTACCAAGTCTTTCTTTTAGTTTTCATTAGAATATTTTCGGACACAAGAAGGCGCGGTTTTTTTACCTTGCCACAGAGAGAAATATCCCGCAGGCATAGCTGTGGGTCGAGTTAGGGACAGTCACTGAACTTTGAAATTAGCCATGATAACTTTCCCTCCATCACTGTGACCTATAGTCAACGACAATTAGGCATCAAGATCTTTCCATGTTCATTTTGTAATTAGACTGTTTGTAATTAAACGTGCGAGTGAGTGACGAATCTATATTACTGGTTTTATGTCCCTGAATGCATAACTTTATTTTGACAAGTGACACCACAACAAATTTGCTTCGGTATTAAGTTTAGCCGTAATGTGAGGAAGACCAGTATTACGACGACTGTCACGACCAACACTACTACTCCTACGGCTATCAAGACTGTAGTGACTTCAAATCCCTGGGCGGATGCCTCGTTTTCTGGGCTAGTAGATGTCAAGGCCGATTTTGAATGTGGCGCTGTGCTCGATACTAAATTAGTTGTACCATCTTTCGCCGTAGTCACCTTTAATTCGGTTGTTTCAACGTGACGAGTTAAAGGCTGAGTAGATTCCATTGAATTTAGGGACCGTTCAGTTTTTACGGCCGGGGGGGGGCGGCAAAATCCAGGGGGGGGGGTCATCATAATTTTGGAATCCGCAAAGGGGGGGTCATCACTTTTTCACTGGTGGGAAAGGGGGGGTCACCACATTTTCAAAAACATAATACCTACAATAAAGTTCACTTTATGCCATGGCCATGATCGACCCTCTTTACCGGCGGGCCGCCTTCGGCGGCCCACTACAATAGATATACTTTATGTATATTACCCATGACCCTCTTTACGGGCAGACGCCTTTGGCGGCCCACTCCAATTAGGTTTACTTCATGCAATGGCCATGATCGACCATCTTTACCAGCGGGCCGCCTGCGGCGGCCCACTACAATAAATTGACTTTATTGTAATACCCCATGACCATCTTAACGGCCGGACGCCTTCAGCGGCCCTGTTCAGTAAAGTTTACTTCGTGCAATGGCCACGATCGACCCTCTTTTTACCAGCAGGCCACCTTTGGTTGCCCACTAGAATAAAGTTGACTTTACGTAATGGCCCATGACCCTCTTAACCGGAGCGCTGCCTTTGGCGAACCACTCCAATAAAGTTTATTTTATACAATGTCCATGGACATAAGTTGTCTATGGAAATGAAGTTAAAAATTGCCTTACAGTCGTCCTTAAGTAACAGACGTTTGCATGGATGTGGCTGAGAAGTTTGTGCACTGGTATCTCTGCTACACGAATAAAGTGTGCCGCGTACCGGAGTTCAAATCCAAACCGTGTGGGTAAATTTGACATATGGGTTTTGGTTATTTTTCAGCGGGGCGGGGGGGGGGGGTCATCAATTTTTTCATCTTACAAAGGGGGGGTCATCATTTTTTTTTTCGCGAAAAATGCAGGGGGGGTCTATATTTTTTGGAACACCGGCGACAAGATTTTGCCGGCCCCCCCAGGCCGTAAAACTGAACGGTCCCTTACTGGCGTTTTGGAGAACGTGGTTGGATTTGTAGTGAACGACCGTTTTGAAGAAGAAACTGAACTCAGAGAGAATGCAGTTGTTTGAACTGACTTTATTTTGGTGGTTATGAACTGCTCAGTTCCTGAAACACTCGTTACATCATCGGACTGTGTTGTATACTTTGTGTTCACACTTGCACCGGTACTGATTGGCGATGTTACTATTGAGGGGGCGCTACTGGTCTTAGGTTCGACGGAAGGTAATGTAGGGTTCGGAGTCGAACTTTCACACGTCAGCTCGCCAAGTGGGATGTCCATGACGAGTCTCCCAGCATGCTTTGCTGGCGAGGCACACGTAAAGCTGGCAAATGGCGTGGTGTAGGAAATTCGATCTTTGTTGTCGTCCAACCATCGTCTGAGTTCGGTCATGTTACAATCACATGACCAGGGATTGTCGCCCAGATACAAAGTCTCCAGAGAAACGAGTCCGTTGAAAACAGTCCCTGGTAGAGTAGTGAGAAGGTTGTCGTGGATTTGAAGCACTTTCAAGTTGACCAAGTCATCGAAAATTTTCTCCGGCAATGCCTCGATGCGATTTCTAGCCATGTGGAGAGTTTCTAACTGGTTGAAACCGCTGAAAATGTTGTCTGGCAACGATGTTATTAAATTCACGCCAAACCTAAAAGTCTTCAGCTTAACGAGACCGGCAAGCACATTAGCAGTGTCATTTCCTAATGATGTTATTTCATTGCCGCTGATCTGTAGAACTTCAAGATTCTGACAATCGCTGAAGGCATCGATTGGTAGTAGGTGTACTTTATTTCCATACATTTCCAAAGTCTTTAAGTTTGCTAAGCCTTTAAAGGTTTTTTCTTCGACTATTGGAATGTCATTGCTGCTTATGTAGAGGCTTGAGGTGTTAATAGGATCAACGAGTACAAACGTATCAGCAAAACGGAAATTTGATCTTTTAATTTTTCTCGTTACAGACTGAAAACGGAACAGTGGAAACTTTACCCATTGTTTGAAAAAAATGTTTTAGTGAGGTGCCGCGGTCTTCTTCGTTCTAACACAGACAAACATAGACAGATTCGCAACGGGTATTGTTTAAGGCGTGAAGCGGTTAAGTAACCCATCCATGTCCGCCTAGCCTCAGGTTGCTCTCGCCTCTCTTTTCCGAAGAGTGCCGACCATGCATCCTTCGGTAATTTTCGGACTTTCGCCAATTGTTAAGCGAAAGTATGTTCGGAAAAGTTTGTGTTGTTGTTGTCATGTGGTGCTGAGCGGAATGGACGTGCTGGCGAAAACGGGAGTGTTTTGAGCTTCAGGAAAGTGAGTTTCCTGAGTTTTAGCGTTTTAAAAATTCCTCTCATATTTTTATGAATATATAATGAGTGTGTTTGAACCAAATTTGAAAGTCTTTTATCGATACTGTCTGGTTTTACTCAATGGTTTACGGTCAGTCGTACCGTCTTTTACACGTGCGTCAAGGAAGGACATGTTTATGAAACTGCTGGCTTGTTATGTTTTGATTGGCGTGAAGCAGTGTTTCTGGCCTGAGAGATCACAAAGTAACTATGGTTGCTACGCGACTGGCAGTACGATGCCATCTCGTCGTATTTTTCGCATAATCTCGTGTAATTATCAACCATAAACAAAGCCTCCAAAAAGTTTAACACCTTTGAAGCTCATTTTAATATGAAAAGCCAATAGTCTACCGAGACGACCATGGAACAAAAGGCATGCAGCGTTTCCAGTCTGCTATACTATTTGTCTGTGGTTCTAATTATGTTCAACTTAATATTACAACTTGTTTGGACACATCATCGACAACGAAAACGTACGTCATTAGCGGTTCATTGTGAGGAAATTTGGACATGAGTCCGATAAGACGTGGATGATCAAGTAATTAATCGACAACACGCAGATGGACTCGAGATCAATTTACAATAATACGGGTAGTACATTTTACTGTTTTTTGAAATTAATTTCACTTTGCTCACTGTTTTCTTCTATCGGAGATCTTCAACATGATCACAGCAGGCTATATTTATTCATTATTGTAAAGATGATTAAGGAACTATTGTATTTTAAAGGCATATAACTGTTGTATAGATAGTTAATTTATGATAAGATTAATCTTTCACTTCATTGTGTGTATATTATATGATTAAGTTTAAGCAGAACATAGTCCCTAGAGAGTTTTCTTTAGGGTCTATGGGTAGACAGTGCCTCGGGGGCATAAATTCAGACTCTCAAACTTTAACAATACTCTTTTAGTCTACCACTTGTTGGGGTTCATTTTACAGCTCGTGCTGTGAATAAAAATGTCCACTGGTTAGTTTTAAGGATGCTTTATTTTGGGCGATGTCAGAAAACATGCATGATGTGGTTTGCTAGACAGTTGCATCGCAGCTTCAGTATTGATAAATATCTTTAGCAAAGCGTTGAGGTTTTTTGACAATAAAACAACATGACTACAGAAAAAAAACAATACCGACTCAAGAGTTAAAGTTTTATCTCTAAACTGATTGATAAACTAGATACAATGATTTTCAAAGGAAAACAAAGGATTAACATCATGTCAATAATATCAACAAGCACTAATAACACGATGGGAACTAATTTCATTGGATTTACATATTTTTCAAATGTCTCAAAAATGTTAGGTGCCCTATAGCTGAATGTTTCGATATTATAAATTACTCATAAAAACAAGTATGTAACTTTAAAAGAAAAGGAGATGATCTTACATTTGCAGATCAAAGCGACATTACTTCACCACCAAATTATCCCAAATTAATTCCAATCGTGTTTAATGAGAGAACCAGGTATTTACAACTCCGCTTTAAGAGTAGGCTTTCGGAATGGGGACATCCACGAAATTTATTCGAACCAATATTATTTTGCTCTAAGTGAATTGCATTCGAAGCCCAAACCTGGCATGCGAATAGAACTTTCTTGACCGTCAAATCATAGATAAATATTTTATAATGATCTTAATTTTAGTAATGATCATAGCAGTAACATGTAGAGGAATAACAGCTCAATATGAGCAGGCTGTTAGGGTCAGTCTCCCTTTTTGACCATGAAGAAATCTGTAATCTATATGCAAAGTTAATATTTTCACAAGCTTATAAGGAATTCAAGGTGTTATCATTATCAATATTTTAAATAACAAGACCGTATACGAACCTCCTTTCTGAGGAAATTGTAATAGCTATGAGTGAATAGAAACAGTGACACATGCATCAGCCTTATCATGATTAGCTGTCTCGCCGTCGTTACGATATTGCTATCGGTGATAATTATTACGAGAATAAGTCACGGAGTATAAATCTTAGCCGCGGTGGTTCATGAACAAAATGCTGGCGCGAAATGCTACTTTTTGTAATATGGCCAGTCACCCGATTTCACAGAAATGCTTGAATTTAAAACTGTGTAATTTTCTCATAACAAAACCTCGAAAAGAAAACTTTGCCCGAAGCCCGATCGGAACGTAGGCAGTTAGACTGAAAGATCCTTCACTCGATGAGGCTCCCTACGCTCAAGAAGGGAGCTTAGAGAGCGCCCCGAGCGACGGATCTTTCAGTCTAGTAGGCAGTGGAACCGATAAACTGGCCGATGCAAAGGAAGTTTATGTCAGTTAGACTAATACTAGCAAATAAATGTACTGCTTACAACCTTGACCACGTCACGTACGAGAGAGGGATCCTAATTACATGTGCACAAGGTTTTCTGAATAACAAACTTCTATAAATCGAAAGCATTAGTTTTGTCTTGCCCGATGATTCGGTTGGTTATATATACAGTATAGTGGTGCTCTGTCATGGGAATTTTATGATGGAACCAGGGAAGATCGTATCGTATACCATATGGGATAGCGTAAATGTTCACCCCTATGGATAGGGCGGGCTAGAAGTGTCTTGGTCTCAACACAGGGTTCTTGTTGCTATTGTTTATTTTCTTTCAATACATGTCATGCATTTGTGATTTTTGGCGAAGTTATGTCACTGCGTTGCGTCTTTTATATGATGCGTTTGATTGCCTAATGCGCCGTAGCGTAGACCTAGCCTGTACATTATTTCACATAATCAGTCCATCATCGAACGGATTTAGGGATAAGGTTAGGATGAGGTACGCATAGCCCACTAAACCCCCAATGGAGGACTGAGGAGTAAAGAACCTTGCTCAGGGGCACAACACCGTCTTGAACTCACCGTCCTCCGACAGTGAGGCCATTACTCTGGACCTACCGGGTCTTGAACCTTGTCTCGAACCCACCATCCTCTGATAGTGAGCCCGTTACCGTATAACCACAGGTCCACGGTGCCTCCTAAAATACACATTCGGTAAAATAAACATTGTAGCAGCGAGAAACCTGTGCTGGTACACCTCTACCCCGCCCCCATCATCCTTTGGGACGGACATTAACTCTATTCCCTATGCGTGTAGGTACTTCACAAAGGATTATAGGCCAGCCATAGATTTTGAGAAAGGTATTCTAGCACCGTAGACCCTAAAAAGATTCTACAAACGGCTCTTGTCTTCGTTCAGATGGATGATTATTGCAACAGCAGGATACGAATCGTACAACTACAGAATGGGAAGGACACTGTAGCAGCTATCAAATCTCTGCGATCTCAAGTATAAAGACAAATTTACCAATGCATAACAGAGTGACAAGATTGAAACTTATCTTAAACCAGATATGAACTGAAAATGCTCACGTGTTTAATTATATGTTGCAGTTATGTGTAAATTTGAACCTTTGCCACATGTTTGCAACTTCATTTAAAGTGTTATGATCAACATAATGAATAATATTCACCACAGATTAATTTTAAATCCAAGTATATATCCCCAATCAGGAAAGTTCATTAAAATATGCAAATAAGGAATTGACTGAAATGTTCTCATTAAATATGCAAATTATGAATAGGCTGAAGTAAAAATGTAAAATGACTTTCAATAATGTCGTATCATAGTATCTTTAATGTACAAAGTAGTTCATCAACTTTGGTCTAGTCAAGACAGATAAATATCCGTAATTAGGAAAAATCATTACATTTGCAAATACGGAATCGGCTAAAGTGCTGTATCATAGTATCTTTAATGTACATAGCAAGTTTTGTCAAATTTTGTCCAGTCAATACAGATAAATATCCCTAATTAGGAAAGTTCATTATATATGCAAATTAGGAATTGGCTGAAGTAAAAAAGTTTCATGACTTTTAATAATGTTGTTTTATAGTATCTCCAATATATGTTGCAAGATTCATCAACTTAGGTAGAATCAATTCAGATATATATCCCTAATTAGTGAAGTTCATTAAATATGGAAATAAGGAATTGGCTGAAGTAAAACTGCTTAATGACTTTCAACAATGTTATATCACAGTATCTTCAATTTACATCGCAAGTTTCATCAATTTTGGTAAAGTCCATTCAGATTTATATATCTAATTAGGAAAGTTTATTAAATATGAAATAAGTAATTGGCTGAAGTAAAACTGCTTAATGACTTTCAAAAATGTTATATCATAGTATCTTCAATGTACATAGCAAGTTTCATCAATTTTGGTAAGGTCCATTCAGATTTATATACCTAATTAGGAAAGTTCATTAAATATGGAAATAAGGAATTGGCTGAAGTAAAACTGCTTAATGACTTTCAACAATGTTATATCATAGTATCTTCAATGTACATAGCAAGTTTCATCAATTTTGGTAAAGTCCATTCAGATTTATATATCTAATTAGGAAAGTTTATTAAATATGCAAATAAGTATTTGGCTGAAGTGAAAATGCTTAATGACTTTCAACAATGATATATCATAGTATCTTCAATGTACATAGCAAGTTTCATCAATTTTGGTCAAGTCAATTCAAAAAAATATCCCTAATTTCAAAAATTCATTAAATATGCAAATTAAGAGTTTGATGAAGTAAAAATGCTTAATGACTTTCAATAATGTTAAATCATAGTATCTTCAATATACATACCGAGTTTTGTCAATTTTGATCAAGTCAAATCAGATATATATCCCTAATTAGGAAAGTTCATTAAATATGCAAATTATCCATTATCTTTTATGTCACCCCTTAATATCTTTCACAGCTGATATATCTTGGTAAGATCAACATTTGTAGCAAATCTCATCAAATTGTGTGCAGTCGTTGTCAATATATATCCGGTTTTTTTTAAAATCATTAATTATGCAAATGAGCTAAAAGTAAGCAAGCCACACCTACCAAAAACTAATCAGTTCTTGCCATTTGCAAACTGAATCTATGTACCAGATTTGATTCTGATCTGATGAGCCGTTTTTGAGATATTTAGCCCACAGACAGACAGACAGACAGATAGACAGACAGACAGACAGACAGACGGACAGACAGACAAACAGACAGACAGACAGACAGACAGACATCACTGTGACATATGCTCACGTGTGTCAACACATGAGCAAAAAACACATTGCTTCGTAATACTCTTTGAATCTTGATGCGAAATTAACTTTAATTTGTCTAAATAATTCTCAGCCTTGTCGGTTATCTGTGAAAACTGTCAGGTTAATTAAAACACGATTGGAACTATTTTGGGATAATTGGATTTTCCTTTTATTCAAATTTCTCAAAAGTGTTAGGTGCCGTATAGCTGCATGTTGTAATATTGCAAAATTACTCATAAAAACAAGTGTGTAATGTAAAAAGAAAAGCGGATGAGATTACATTCGTAGATTAAATCGACATTACTTCATCATCCAATTATCCAAAATTAGTTTCAATCGTGTTTTAACAAGAACTCGCTTGCACATGTCATGTTTTAGGCTTCCAACTGGCGCTATTGTTGCACTCACATAATGTATACATTTTGACTCAACTGTGACCCGGTCGTCAGACACAACGCGTTATATGAAATACTACTAAACGCAGTTTTATACCTCCCTTCTGTTGGAAGTAATAACACTTGGCATTCTTACAAGAAGTGCGCCTTACAGTGATATATATTAATTACGGGGTGATGCTAAACCTCCACAATGAAGAACCATGTCAGGAAAGCATGCGAACAATGCAGCACACCCCGGCACCGAAGTTTCGTCGACAAATCATAGACAATCGAGAAAGTTCGAGAAACTTTCTTGACTGTCTATGGACAAATAAAATACACTCGAATAGGGACTATTTTATCTCTGACCATCGAAGAAGAACGATTCAATGAATTGAGAGATTTAAACGGCAAGATTTGTCAATTTGAAATGTTCGTGTGTGCTCAAAAATAAACTGCGCAAATGTGAGTCCAAAGTCTACACAAGTGAAGCTCTATTGCCATGTGTATTATGACAGTGATTCGATTCGGGCGTGTTGAAAAATCCGGCTGGGCTATAGCTTGTACATTATTTCAAATAACGCGAAACACCTAATTATCAAGTCACAGATAAATATATATTGTTCAAAGTTGCGTGTCAGTGTTTAGTGTAGCTGTTTGGTCGTCGAAAACGTAATACATGCAAGTTGTAAATGAAAGTCGGGTAGTCTGTTAGTGTGCTCTGTGAGGTAATTGCGTATTCTGCTTTAAGTCTGAATGAATAAGAAATTGCATTTCTACAACGATATCATCATAGTCTTTCTCCCTCTTAAAGGCAAAATGGAGCCTGAGGATTCATTCCAGTGTGAAGAAACAGATGTACGAGTGAATAGTATAGGCATGTGCACTGTAGCTGCAACACAAAATATTCATAAGGGCGACATTTTTTCTATTTTTGTGTTTCTCATCTCCCGACCGACCGTAAATTTCAGTTCCGACATGAAAAAAACCCAAAAAACTTTTATTTGCGCCGCCTCTGAGGCGATCATCCTAGCAACAGCACCACCATCATCAAATTGTGAGATTGCAGTGACTCAGACTGAAAGGACAGAGAGCACAGAACACTGAAGTGAAAAACAAGATTTTCAGTGACTGAATGGACAGAAAATTGAACTGAAACAAATACAGACATTTTTTGGTACTTGCTTTTTTTATTTCGACCGCCCGCCCTGCCCGAGTTTTCTTCTGGAGATGAGAAACAAAACAAATAAAAGGGTCACCTTAAGTAAGTTACTAACTTCAGCTAGACCCCTCAGAACATTTGTGCATGTTGACAAAAGTCGATGAAATTATGAAACGATATCAGAAGTACAACGTACGATTAGGATTTACTCGGTCCAAGCTACAGTGGCTTGTGAATAATAACGAAGTGTTAACCTTACCTTCTTTGATATTCCGTGAAATTTGTCCTTTTCTAAATGTATGGTAACTTGTATTACTAGAAATGATAGTGCATGTAAGAGCGCGCATACAAAGAACAAAATATGGGAAGGAAACTTAAGACGGATTTCAAGTCGATAAAGTGGTCCAATCAGCAGTGAGGTCACAGTACATCCATAAACACATATGCCATTGTTGAGCATGCAATCATCAATCGATAAATCGTGACTAAGTAATTTATCGTGACGAGTTTTAATTCATAAAAATCAATACTAATTTCCTTTATGTATCTTTTATGGTGGTAACTCTATTTATGACATTTTATTAAACTTATTATGACAATAGCAAAATCTCTTCAAAACGCAATAAGGGCCGAAACCTGGTCATTCTTACAACCATCGAATTCTAGACAATTTGCCTTTGATCAAAATTCTATTCTTAGAGAGACATTTTTGAATGTCGTTTATCTCCTGTTAATAGAATATGTAATATGTCACTCAACGCTGGGGATTTCCTGTGGACACCGTGTTGCATTGCACAATGGAAGGGGGAGAGGGGTATTCTCAGGCGTTGAATGATTATAACAAAAGCCGTAAGCAAAACAAAATGTGCTGGTCTTCGCAAGGATTGACAATCTTTACAAAAGCAGAAAAAATTCACAAAATTTGCAATACAAAGTTTGCACCAGGAAAGGGGGGGGGGGCGCTTTAAAGCTGTCGTTTACATCAGAGGATTTCTTCAAATAATGCGACTTTGATAGCTTTAAACAAATTGAGCCGATGTATCGGCGCATTGTATGTTTATTACTTCGAAACTTATCGGTAGTTATGAGGAGAAGAAAATTGAACTGATGGACAAGCTATAAATACAACATTATATGGAACTTGACTAATATAAACCGAAGTTCTTGACTTCCTCTAACGAAGGAAAATGTAAATGAAGTTGCAGGGAAGGTTTTAAGAATCCTTCTCAAGAATCCCCGGTTTGTTCTCGGCGTCCGTGGGTGAAGTACTTGTTAACACCGTGTCAAATATCCTTTGTTCTTTGTTAACTATTTTATTGAGAGAATGACTTTCCTTTCAGATAAAAAGATAAATGTCATGATAAAGTAGCCCAGGGCCTTTATCAACACATCTCCGAGATGTACTCAAAAGGGTGCAAAAATCAATTGTCCAACCCTAATCACAGAAAAAAAATCAACATTGTCCCGGCAAGTCCATTCAAAATTGTCTAAATTTAGCGATTGGCTGACTGCAATCATTGTTCATATAAAATAAAAAAGTGTCACTTGGCTTGTAAATTTCTTTAAATAATTGGAAGTTCCCGACAATTTATTACTGATTAACATTTTATCTCGGGTTAAGTCTCAGTGCGTGACTACGGCTGGTACGAAAAGTAAATTGGGCGGCCATCCGGGTTTTTCATCTACAAAGGAATCTTGTCATGGAAATGCACCGTTCGTTGTTTGCTACTGGTCAAACTGATCAGAGAATAGAATTTCGATATTGTGCGATCATGAACTGTTTTCCAAGAGAATCAGAGAATGTATAGATAAGGCCATTGAAGTTAAGAAGCACAGCAACGCAGCCATATTTTAAAGTATTTAGAGGCCGTCAACAAACTCTGAGTCGCGCAGGGGTCAACCGGCGGGAGGGCATTCTTATATATCTTGGGTAAACATTTTACGCTCTGAAAAAACTGAAAAATGAGTCGGCGGACAGAGAGTACTCTGCTGTTTGTATTTGTGTAATTTGCAAAATTTGGAGCGGCCAAATCGAGAGGCGGCTGCGGGGAAAGGAAATTGAGAGTTTGGTATAGTGATGACATTAATGTTACTGTGGAATTTCCGATGAAGAGGAGGGAAAGTTGAAAACTTACGGGTAGGCGGTGCCATTTCCTTATCGTAGGGGAGGAAAGGTGTGTAGTTTCCATTCCCCTCCCTACATTGTTCAAAATATCCATTTACATGTAAATCTAGAAATCGCCCCACTAAATCGACAACGATGATAGATATTAGGAAAACCATATTATGAGTACATAATAATTAACATGTTCCTTGCTTGGCCACGGAGGCTCCTGAAGTGTAAAAATAGGAGCCTCGTAAATGTGCGCCTGATTAGTCAGCCGATTTATGCTCATATTTACACTATATCACAAAGCCACGAGAAGAATGCGCATGGCGTATGCCTATTTTGATTTTATTTAGAATTAGCCTATCATTACTCGTGTTATTCGCATAATATTGAAATAATAATGCACCCCTTCCCGGCCCATAATGGACGAAAGAACTTAACAGGACACACAGACAATGTACGAGGCGAGGGCGTATACATTATGGAGTGCAAAGTTTATAATTTAGTTAGGTCATTATGGGCCAAGAAGGGGTATATTATTTCTAGCATTTTACAGTTTTGGCAATGCCATTGAATTTGTAGATGTAAAAATATATGACGAAGACCCAAGCTTGTCAAACCTTAAAGGTTTTCTTCAATTGATGAGATTTGATTGCGTCCATATTAATATTTCTCAATCGAACACCTTCCCGGCAGGCTGTCCCTGGTAAATGATCAATGTCATTAGCGAACAATACAAGGATTTCAAGGTTGTTAAGGCCAGAGAATGCATCTGGTTGCACAGTGGTAATATCGTTAGAAAAAAAATGAGACCTGTTTCAAACTGCTGAGGCCGTCAAACACGTGATCTTGCAAGACACTGAGACCGTCATGCTGAGACGAACGAAATCGAAGTACAAATCCACGATTTTACTCTAATGTATGAACATTTTATCAGGAAGCCATGTAAATAAATTCGAGTCTAGGTACAACTGTCGTAGCTCTTGTAAATCATATAATAGCTCCGAAGAAAGTTCGGCAAGCCGGTTTCTGTTAAGTTCCAGAGTGTTCAAAGTCTGTAGTCCGAAGAGGGTGCCGGCCACCTTCTCATCGTTGTATCCACGCGCCTCTTTACGGCAACAGCTTAGCGCTACCCGTTTTGCGTATAGGCAGCGGAGCGGAATTTATGCTCCGGCTCGCGAGATTGCACTTTCTTCAATTGACAGATATACGACGTTTGAAATCCTGAGAACGAATTATTTCTCGAGAGAGAAAGGCAATTCTTGTTTTGTAAAATCCCTGTTATATCAGCGGCAATTCCAGGTGGTATTTCCGCCAGGCCAGTGCGGTCAACAGTTTGCGAACTACCTTTTGAACATGAATTGATTGTCGCTAGTTATCAAAAGAACGTGTTTTGGGGAAGATTTTAAATAAGAGACTTGGTATTTTTAGGTGCCTGTGACGAGCTCAAGGTCAAAGCGACTACTATGAGAACTAGGAGTAAGTTGGGTAAAGAATCCGCACTAGAAGGAAAATTTAATGTGATTTGCGACACGCAAACCAATCAACAAACTTAGACAGTCGTTATTCAATGAGCTTTACACTACTTCACCGGTCGTCGTGATGTAATCTCTGTGAGAAACATGGGAAGAGACTGTAGGAATAAGCATTCTATCAGTTTCAAATCTGTGACACAAGTTATCAATACAATAGCCGCCGACACGGCAAAAGTTTGAAAGCGGTGCCGAAACAGAACGGCAAAAGTCACACAAAATGCACACAAAGTATTGATCAGAACACAAAGGTCACGGTTACGAATATGACGGGTCAGTCAATTACTAAATAGTTTGAAAAAAAAAATTGAAACATGGATGCCGAAACGTCTTGGGTTGCGGTGCCGAAGTGACTTGGGGCTGGAAATTGAGAGGCCGAAACGATTTGGGCCGAAACGACCAGTTACCTTTGATTCAGAGAGCTACCCCCATGGTATGGCAAAGGAGAACCCCATCGGGCTACAAGCTTTTTCGGGGGCCACAAATAACTAAACAATGACCGTTTAGACCAGTAACCATTCTTTATACGATACAATTCTTTGACATTACAGAATAAAATTGCTCGAAATCAGTAGGGATTAAACATTGTACTAGCAACCCTCAGGGACACAAGGTGTTGGGACTGAACGGTAGTTCCCTTTTTGAAAAATGTGGTGGCCCTGAAAAGGGCCGTTTGGTTAGTGTATGCCACAGGGCACACAGTTTATGCACGCTCGCCACGGATGCGGCGGGCAAGTTGGATGTCCTTCGGCATGATAGTGACACGCTTGGCGTGGATGGCGCACAGGTTGGTGTCTTCGAAGAGACCGACCAAGTAAGCTTCGCTGGCTTCTTGGAGAGCCATGACAGCAGAGCTCTGGAAGCGAAGATCGGTCTTGAAATCCTGGGCGATTTCACGGACCAGACGCTGGAATGGAAGTTTGCGGATAAGCAGCTCTGTGCTCTTCTGGTAACGACGGATTTCACGAAGAGCGACGGTTCCGGGCCTGTAACGATGAGGTTTCTTCACACCACCAGTGGCCGGTGCGCTCTTACGGGCTGCCTTGGTGGCCAACTGCTTACGTGGTGCCTTACCACCGGTAGATTTACGAGCGGTTTGCTTGGTACGTGCCATGGTTAAATTTTACAATTCCTCAGTTGCAGAAACGGGACTTGTGCTAATACTGCCTTCTACCCTTTTTATAACCATTCCAATTTGAGCGCGAAAGTCAGTGATTGGTCACATCGTGACGATAAGCCGTTCACACCTCGGGTCACAATCGGCAGAACGGTCAACGATTGGTCAGTAATGCATAACTAATGAACCGAGATGATCCTTCGATCAAAGAAGCTTGAATGGCTGTATGCCGGGTCACAGTCCGGGTCACAGTCCGTGGGTGGAGGGACTATGGCTGGTTTCAAGCACAGGCTCTAGAGTCAATGCAGGCGAACCGCTAGCCGCCACTGATACAATAAAAATCAATTGTATCAGTGGCGGCTAGCGGTTCGCCTGCATTGACTCTAGAGCCTGTGGTTTCAAGAATGTGCATGTAATAGCAGGGGGAGGGGGGAGAGAGAAGAGCCTCTAGGGTGTTTGTTTTTTGAACGTGTCTCCTTGTAATTTGGCCAGCAACTGTGATTTGGGCTTGAGAAACGTGGAATGTTTTGAATAAACCGTAGATTCCCTATAAGAATTTCAAAATGTACCTTCATGTTATAATAAGGTAGTTTGAATGTGGTTTTTCGCCATGCTGTAGAAAGCGAAACCAGAAAACCCCAAATAGTCAGTTTTCAAAACTACGGCAAGCTACCGAGGAGCAAGTAGACCATGTCGGAAGAAGTGTCAGAAATGTGCTATTTTTAATCCTCTGACGTTGATAGACATGCCGTCTTACCACGAGGGAAACTCATTGTCATTTTAACCCCTGTGGTGGCGGGGTTAAAATCGAAAAAGTCAAAACCAGCCCGTAAGAGGCAGGAATCCCGTCTGAAAACACCACAGCTATGGACCCACAGCTAACGTGTAGCATAAATGAACCATGAAAAAACCATAGTTGGACCACAGGGGACTCTTGCTTGTTGTTTATTTGTGTCTGTTTGCTTGTGTGTATGTGTTTTTGTTTGTTTATTTGTTATTTTAATAAAATAACAGCGACAAGCTGTTTTGTTAATATTTGTCAATAAAGAGCAGTTTATTTATTTATTTGTTTGTTTATTTGTTTGTTTGTTGATACGTATTTCTGATGGTTAGGGTTAGGCTTAAGTTAGGGTTAGGGCTAGGATTAGGGTTAGGGTTAGGCTTAAGTTAGGGTTAGGGTTAGGGTTAGGCTTAAGTTAGGGCTAGGGTTAGGGTTGGGTTAGACTTATTCACTCCCTCTATATCTGAGTATATAGAGGGAGTGAATAAGTCTAACCCAACCCTAACCCTAACCCTAACTTAAGCCTAACCCTAACCCTAACCATCGGAAATACGTATCAACAAACAAACACCCTAACCCTAACCATCGGAAATACGTATTAACAAACAAACAAACAAACAAATAAATAAACAAACAAATAAATAAATAAACTGCTCTTTATTGACAAATATTCACAAAACAGCTTTTCGCTGTTGTTTTATTAAAATAACAAATAAACAAACACAAACACATACACACAAACAAACAGACACAAATAAACAACAAGCACGAGTCCCCTGTGGTTGGAACGGCGAAATCCCAATGATTGCGCCGTCTACGCTCGGGAGCGTAGAGATCGCAAAATTACATGTATATTGGAACTGCCAGTTTCGATGAAGTCTTTCAGCGGAAATTTAAACCTTTTAAAAAAAACGGCATTTTTCATACAAATTGCTAGGAAATTCCACAATTTCTGCTGACATTAACAAAATTTCCTGTACCCATATAGTCGGACTACATTTTGAAACAGCAATTCATGATGTATGAGTCAAGCGTGCCGTATATGAGGTAGCGAACGTTTAAAAGTCCAAGCGTATTTAGCAGGCTTCACCTCTACAACAGCTTGTCTGTTTGATTGTCCCGCGCCATTTGAGCACTGTTTACAACTGTTGTATTGTTGTCGCTTGCACTGAAAAAGTTCGTATTCAGAGTACTTAAAATGATTTTTTCATTCACTACATTCAATAACATGCTGGTTAGAAAGGCAGGATTTCCTCTCCGTAATCATATGTTCCCAACACAATGACAATCACCATGAGGGTTTTTATCTCTTATCTTTAATTGTTAGTCTACATTTGTAACAGCTTGCCACATAATATCACTGACTGTCAAGATTTATGCAACCAATGTATCTAAATTACAGCAACATAAGGACTGAAATATAAAATATAGATAAAGCGGTCGGCTTTACCTAAAATGACCCAATATTTCTTATGAAAACACGATTGGAACTACTTAGGGAGACTTGGATACCTTACATGTTGAAATTAATCAAAATGGTTCGATTAATAAATAAATAAATAAATAAATAAACAAACTAATTTATTAATTAATCATAAGTAGCTGAAAGCTAAAGCTGCCATATTACAAATTACCCATAAAAGCAAGTGTATTGCAAAAGGAAAATAAAAAGGAAAGCAGATGGGCTTACATAATTTTGCAGACTCCAAATTACTACACTACCCAATTATCGCAAATTAGTTCCACGGCGAACTTTGAATAACTATATGCACATTATTCTTACGGTTGAAGAGCCATTCGAACTCAGAACGTAATTGCTTTTACAAATACGGACGTTACCAGAACTGCACAAGGACTTTAAAATTATACGTACTCTACTAGTACAATTTAAGCGCTTTCAGCATAGCATAAATTAAGTTACTCGCCCGCCTTTGCACCTCCTGATGTAGTTGGTCTATGTCTTACCGAAATTGTGGATTCTAGGCTTGAACGACACATTCAAGACGCGGTCTGACAATTGCAAGTGACAGTTTTGCGCTAATAATTTAGATTCGTGTTATACGTTCGTTTCGCGGTATAATTGTGACTGAGACTCGGAGGCTTGTACAATTTTTCCTCATGTAGATCTTAATATTCCTCTCTCCCTTTTCTCTCCTCATCACTGGTTCTTCTCTCGATTTCCTCTCAGTTTTCTCTGGTCATATGTCGGGCCAGGAGATATGTACACTTGCACGTCATATCGGGTTGTCATATAGACCTATAGACCGGAGATTATCCAATTTCGGAGATATATAAGACACTCACACACAACATTCTATTCTTATTAAGAAATATTTTGCTTAATATTTTGCTTTAAAATGTCAACAAGTTTATAATATTGGTCAAATATGGCTTTGTTCTCTTATTCGTTCTTGTGTTATTGTAACTACTTTATAGATCCTGCTATGAACAAATTTCTGTCACTCGAGTGACGGTCACGGTAGCACTCAGAATGACCCCGTTCCCAGGTGATACCGGTCTGGGTCAGTAGATAGCTTTTATGACGTTAATAAACTAGCACAATATGTGTACATCAGTATTCACTGTAAGCAGTGTTAAATCCACCATACGTGCTATTGAAATAATCTGCTGGGGACAACAAAGGCGAAACTATTATAAAAGCTTTTCGCAAAAGGAGATTTCAAATGATAATCCGGTTTGAAGCTACAAAACTCAGTGTATAGTTTTAATTACCAGAAAATGGGTCTCGTAGCGTTACTTGTGTCGGCCAGTTTGACGTTTTATAGAAATTGGCCAGGGTTGACGTATTTTCGTTTGTATTTGTGACAGATGAACAAGTAATAGGATTAGAACTAAGTCAAAACCTTTATGAAAATACCCGGATGGAACATACTATCTACACGTATGTGTGTTCGTGGTTTAATACCGTACACAAACGGTGTGCTTCATCGTTGTCACTTGCCTGTTAGGATGGTAATGCGGAAAATTCCCATTTGTCGATTTTTGAGCCTTCTACTCGCGCTCACCTTGCTGCCGATGTTCCTGAAACGTTGTGTGAGTGAAAACGAAATAACAACAAAGCGATATGACTCGGTTAAGACAACGACACCTTCAGAAGGGCAGCGCAAACAAAATCCCGGTGGTAAGTATAAAGGCCTACCACTCCACGTATCGAGTCGGTATCCTGTTCTTTACAAGATACCTTCAACATAATTAACTTCAAAATCTGCATAATTTTGGCAGTTTTTTTAAAACAAATTAGCAGAGCAATAACGTCATACCCCACCACTTTCTAAGCTGAAAAACATTGGCCATCATGCCAGAACTGAGCCAGTCTCACATCGATGTTGAAGGTTTGTGACAGGGAGGATGGCATTTTCAGCTACGTACTGACTTTGGTGACCTCGAGCCGGGAATAAGCGTCACAGTCTACATCGCAAAAAAGAAAAGAAAGCGATTCCAGATTCCACCTTAATCTCAGACCGAAAGATCCGTCGCTCGAGGGCGCTCTCTACGCTCCCCCAGAGAGAGCGCCCTCGAGCGACAGATCTTTCGGTCTACCCTAATCTTAGCTACATACGCACAGAAACAATGGGGCAAAGTGATTGAGAAGGGACTTTCGAATATTTTCTCTAAATTGAGTTTACCATCATTTAGATTTTCACTTAGATTTTAACTTTCACCTGTCTTTGGTTTTATTTTTCACTCTAGTTTTGACCAACAATCTGCCGACATTTCTATCACTGGCACGATTGGCCCGATGATCAGACTCAGGCTGCAAATTAAACCGGGCGACGTACTGTTGTTCGTTATAGCGCTGATCGCAAATGACGTCAATTTTCTCTCATTAATGTGCATAAATATATTTGTTAGCATTTTCCGCATAAAAGACGAAAATGAAACCCGTTCATGTTGCAACGGCTTCTAAAAGTCACACTAAATTATAATGACTTTATGGCTTAGACTACAAGCTGCAACAACAGCCGTGCACACAGAAACAAAATTTGTCCGAATTTTAGAGTCCTGTATGCCGACGTATCAATATTTCTCTAAAACGCTGGCTTGCTGAACTACGATATTTTTTCTATTTTGGGCGTATACATAGCGTATTTATAAGTACTCAAAGGTTAAAAACATGTTTTGGGTAGACAATTATCTCGGCGCATTTCGACTTATGAGTAACTTAAGGACCGTCAGTGACCGTCACGGTCTCAGATTGTCGCATAAGTTCAAGAAAAGAAATTCCTTCGTTGAGATCAAATCCCCTTCCCCGTACCCCTAAGCAAAAGTTTGAAAGTGCGAAATTTTGATGTCTGCCTGAGAGCACAATGTAGTATTTTGCTATAGCTACTGAAGAATATGTATCCACTGATCACATTACACTAAACATGGCATGACACGAACGAGTTGGAAACGGTTACAGCAAAAACTGTTGTTACGACTTTGCAGTTTTTGTTTATTTTTTTTACACAATGTAAAGAGTACTTGTAATCACAAAATTAAAATGCGAAAGTGAAGTTCACTAATTGAATGGCGGTCAACCCCACCCCCGCCATAAACGAACGAATTTCACATTTTGAACTTATGCGACAATCTGAGAGGTCCCTCACAAGTAACGTGTGTGAACGCGTGTCAACGAGCGCATAACATACCTACAATTTTAATGGCCAGCGTGTGTGAGATACACGCTGGCATGCGTCGAAAAGTTTTGTGCATGCACAAAAGCTTTGACGACCTAATCGTACTACGACGTATACCAGCGTGCTTCAGCGTGCTCTTAACTTATACAAAACTTATCCATGCCAAAACGTATTCGACGTACGCATAGCGTATTGGCCGAATTGTTCATACGTTGGCATACGCTCAGTGGCGAAATCGTCAAGGTGTGATAGGGCCATTAGGCAGCGTTGTCAGATGTCGCGCGCGTGCAGATATATTTAGCAACAAACCTTAAATCGCGGTTAACGTTGATAGTGCATAGAAAGCATAAAATATTTTACATACTATGGTACAGTTGATACACATTGGTGTTTTCAGGGGGCCAAGCTCTCTGGGTTTACTCGCGATCAACTTTCTTCCTCTTCTACTTCTTCTTCGAATTCCGTAACCTTTTGCTAAGACATATCAACCTTTTCAAACTTTCAGGACTTATTAAGCCCACTGAATTCTGAATTCTAGTGTACATGACCCTTTCAATACAGTGGGTGCCATCTTGGATTCAAATTTTGTATTCTACCTAATTTGTATGAAACTTGACCAATCAAAAAGCTGTTGACAAATTTAGTAAAACATATTACTGAGATACCATATGCTAAATTTCAGGGTTATTGACCTTGTCCATGACGGGACATTCCCATTTAAAGTTTTATTTTACACTGTAGTAAAAACCTTAAGTTTCAATACAATATTCCAAATAATAATATTTTTTTAAAGTTTTGTTTCAGTTTTTAGTAGCCTTTCAATAGAACTTAAGAGAGCTTTTAAACTGTAATCTTTTAAACTGTGCATTTATCATGTACTCTGTTTTGATCGTACTGAACGTGAACGAGCCTGGCAGGTCAAGGGTTACGTTTTCACATTTTCCCCCATTTTTTATTAAATATTTTATGTATATCGTCAAATATAAATAAATTAGTCTACCTTTTGCAGACGTTTCAGAAGGCAATAGTATCTGTCCCCTTTTTGTAACGCACATCGTCAGCTTCCATGTTCATATGAGCACTCCCTTCTATGTCTATAACTTCTGGGGCCGGGACAGCAGACGACAGTTCAGCAGTCAGGGCGCTCGCTTGCATAGCATTCGTCGCGAGCATGTTCAAGCCGGCGCCCATGCTTAGCATATCACTGACGACATTGAAACAGTCAGAAAGGAACAAATTATATTAGGCCAAAGTAAGTAAATTATTTGTTTTGCGTCCGTGCGCGACTAGGTTTTTTGGAAATTTTTCGGAAAAAAACCCACAAACTTTCCTTTCAAAATTTCGCCGTTGGTGGGGCTATTTCGTCGCAAAAACAAGTCGTAGCTTTTAACTTTGCGACGAAACACTCCTTTACGGCAGTCAGATTCCATGCGGTGACGTAAAACAGTACTCTCTACATATTTACCCCTGTCGATACTCTCAGCCTCACGCCAGGGCCTCACGTTCTCGCTGTCTGTTGTGGCTTTGCCTGTTTTGGCTTTGTCGTCGCGATAAAAAATGGATGAAAGCAGGGAAATAATCGAAGTTAAAAAACAGCAGACCTTTGCACGTCAATTTGAAGACATGGTCATTTCGAGCAATCGGGACTTGAACAGAGAGAGATTCAGTCTGCCGATTGGACTTGGGTACCACGACTCAGAGAGTATGGCAGACGGAAAAATCGGAAAGTGTTGCTGCCTATCCTAGTTAACTGGTCTTTTAGGTTTACTACAAATTGGTTAGTTCGTCCATTTTAACTTGCAACAAAAATAAACCCGTGATCAGTACTGTAAACGAAAGGCCTTTACGTACAGTTTGGGTATGGGAAAGTATATTACAATCCCTCTGTGAAAGTTCAAACTTGTAGTAGGCGGTCGTAGCTGCTCTTGAAGGAGGTCACACTTTCTGCATTAATGACATCGGCTGGTAATTTATTCCAGGTGTCCACAACTCTTGCTGAAAAAAGTACTTTCTTGTGTTAAGTCGAACGGTTAGTTTATGAAGTTTGGGACAGTGTCCTCAAGTTCTCGAGTCGGCTGCTAACTCAAGTGAAAGGTTACAGTGGTCATGGCCTTTGATAACTAATTCTAGAGTTGAATCATGTCGCCGCGAATTCTTCTTTGTTCAAGTGTTATTAAACCAAGCTGTTTGAGTCTATTTTGATAATTGTAGTGTTGGAGTTTAGGTATTATTTGCCATGCTAAGATTTTTATGTCCTTTTGTAGCCATGGTGACCAAGCTTGTACTGCATGTTCGAGCTGTGGTCTCACAAGTTGCTTGTAAAGACGAAGAATGACATTTTTTTTATTTGATCGACAATGATCGTTTGATGAGATCAACATTCTGTTTGCTTTTTTGCAAACTTATCACATTTGCTTGAAGGTTTTAAGGTAGAATGAAGTTGATTGCCCAAGTCATTTTTCAGTTGTACGTCCCAGTGAAATATTGTTCATTGAGTATTTATTGAAGGGGTTGTTGTAGCCAATATGCGTCCGCCAGTGTTCACTCATTTTTTGTAGCTTGTCCAAATCAGCTTGTAGAATTTCAGGATCACTACAATTTCGCAGGGGATGATATGTCTTGGTATTGTCAGTAATTTATTGAGTTCAGAACTAATTTCACCGCCAGTATGATTGATGTAGATTAGAAAGAGTACTGATCCAAGAACTGAACCCTTTGGGATACCTCTTGTGACGTATTCTCCATTCAGATGATGCTCCATTTATGACTACTCGCTGTTTTGTATTTGTCAATCATGCTTTGACCCACTGTAGAATATTTCCATTTATGCCATGATACTTCATCTTTTCAATCAATCTGGGGTGTGGTTCTTTGAAAGTGCAAGGAATATAGATGTGAAGCTTCCACCTAAATTGGGTCTGATGAGTCTGTGTGTGGAGACTGACAATTGCGAAATGCTTTCTTTTATTTGATGGAAAGGAAAGGTGCTGGTTTTACGGATGGTCCCGAGGAAGCTACAGGGAATACTTTTGTCAATTATATCACCAATTTCTTCTTCTCTCTGATGCCCCATCTTTCTAAAATTGAATGCAGAGGCTACAAGTTACCATTTCTGTTTGGTGTTTTCTTTCAAAACAGACACCTTTCAGCAAAACTATGACATTCCATCAGAGCATAGACATTATAAGAAACTTGAAAAAAACGTACAAGAACTTGAGGACAAAAGACCGCTACTGTATACTGTTATAGTGTACCCATTCCTCAAACTGTCCAGATTAAAGTAATTTGATGAGGCTGTCAAGTTGCTGTGCAATGGCATTGACATGTGGACACTTTGAATGCACAAGAAAGAAATCTAAAACTAATAAGAGAAAAGCAAACGTCAAAGAATGACTTTATTTTGATCCATTTGTTATGAAAATGCATACAGTGATCATACAGTGTGTCACACTGTGACAGGAGTATTCATGTGGTTTGAGAAAAATTGTCCAATAAAGGCAAACAGATTTTGTGTTAAATTTTCTGTGTGTGTTTTTTAGCCGCTTACCCGCGTACCTTTTAGGATTTTGAGTGGACGCAAAACAAAGAATTTACTTACTTTGGCCTTATGTGCTTGAATGCGTATATAGAACGTTTCAATAACTTATGGATAACTTATACCAACAAGGGCTTAGCGTGTTGCCGGCGTTCACAACTTATGCCCAACGACAGTAATCCTTACGGCCCTGATACGGCTTTTGCGGACCGAGGTCGTACGGCGAAAGAGCCCGAGCGTGCGAGGGCCCGTGCGCTGTGCGACCAAGGGCCGCAAAAGTCGTATCAGGGCTGTAAAGGTTTTATCATATACCTTATGGAACTTGATAAATGTGTAGTTTACATAAGGGTGACCCTTTTATTTTTTTTGTTTCTCATCTCCAAAGGAACTTACTCGGGCAGGGCGGGCGGTCGCAATAAAAAAAA